>NC_134364.1:32154851-32454851 GCF_048569485.1 Anomaloglossus baeobatrachus
CTGTGTCTCTTATAGGAGTACTGTATGGTGAATTTATAATTTGTTACTCTCCTGTTTTTGTTGTAATTTGAGGCTGCTATGAGCCACAAATCTGGTGTAAAAGTGTTTGAAATGGTTAAAAAAAAACTTGGGCATCCCAGTTGTGCCCAAACAATTGAAACTTGCTAGATAGACAAAGGCGGGTGCATGGAGGAGATCTACTCTGCAGCCATCATTGTTGTGGGGGCAATACATTCTGGCTGTGTCTGTTGTAGGAGTACTGTATGGGGAATTTATAATTTGCTATTCTCCTGTTTTTGTTGTAATTTGAGGCTGATATGAGCCACAAATTTGGTGTAAATTTGTTTGAAATGGTGCAATAAATTTTGGAGCAACTCAGTTGTGCCCAGACAATTGAAACTTGCTGTATGGGGAATTTATCATTTGTTACTCTGCTGCTTTTGTTGTAATTTGAGGCTGATATGAGCCACAAATCTGGTGTAAATTCATTTGAAATGGTTAAAAAAAAAAAAATCGGGGCATCCCAGTTGTGCCCAAACAATTGAAACTTGCCGGATAGACAAAGGCAGGTGCATGGAGGAAATCTACTTTGCAGCTGTCACTGTTGTGGGGCCATACATTCTGGCTGTCTCAGACAGGAGTACTGTATAGGGAATTTATAATTTGTTACTCTCCTGTTTTTGTTGTAATTTGAGGCCGATTTGAGCATCAAATCTGGTGTAAAATTGTTTGAAATGTACAAAGATTTTTAGAGAAACTCAGTTGTGCACAAACAATTGAAACTTGCCGGATAAACAAAGGCGGATGCATGGAGGAGATCTATTTTGAAGCTGTCATTGTTATGGGGGGCAGTGGATTCTGGCTGTCTCTATTATAAGAGCACTGTATGGGGAATTAATCATCTGTTACTCGCCTACTTTTTGGTATAATTTGAGGTCGACTTGAGCCACAAATCTGGTGTAAAATTGTTTGAAATGTACAACATTTTTTGGAGAAACTCAGTTGTGCACAAACAATTGAAACTTGCCGGATAAACGAAGGCGGGTGCATGAAGGAGATATATTTTGAAGCTGTCATTGTTATGGGGGGCAATGGATTCTGGCTGTCTCTGTTATACGAGCACTGTATGGGGAATTTATAATTTGTTACTCGCCTGTTTTTGTTATAATTTGAGGTCGACTTGAGCCACAAATCTGGTGTAAAATTGTTTGAATTTTTCAACATTTTTTGGAGAAACTCAGTTGTGCACAAACAATTGAAACTTGCCGGATAAACGAAGGCGGGTGCATGGAGGAGATATATATTGAAGCTGTCATTGTTATGGGGGGGTAAAGGATTCTGGCTGTCTCTGTTATATGAGCGCTGTATGGGGAATTTATAATTTGTTACGCGCCTGTTTTTGTTATAATTTGAGGTCGACTTGAGCCACAAATCTGGTGTAAGTTTGTTTGATATGGTGCAAAACAATTGGGAGCAACTTAGTTGTGCCCAAACAATTGAAACTTGCCGGATAGACGAAGGCGGGTGCATGGAGGAGATCTATTTTGCAGCCATCATTGTTATGGGGGCAATGGATTCTTGCTGATACTCCAACAAATTGAGCATAACTTATAGCACAATAGTAAAGGAAATTAGGACATACATATTCTTTAGGTGTACAGTAAACTAAACAGGTAGAGAGTAGGATATGAAATATCATGTTAAAAGAGGCCAATACTTTTATAACTACACACAATGTAGAGGGGCCTAATAGTAGATATAGGAATGGCAACGGAAATGATAAAAAATGTAATAAAACAACAAATATAATAAACAATGTAATAAAGTAAATAAACTCCTTTTGTTGTGTGTCACTGTATAAGGTTACTCACATAATCTATTATGATACATTTCATTGATTTAACTGGACACTTACTATTGGGCCTTTTTTCTTTTTTACAATGTATCTTAAAGGCAAATTATTAAGAGCACTCCATATAAGTAGTTGACATGTTTTTTTTAACATAAGAGCCAGTAGATGGCAATAGAGAACTCCATCTTTTCAGTTACTGATTGTCAGCTAGGATTTTACAGGGGGACGCCACAAAGTTTCGGTATTAAGCCATATAATTTTTTTAACCTAGATTTTACTCTTTGTGAAGCATAGGGCAAAAACCTTTGTACAGAAAATCCCCATTTGTACATGCACAATTTGCAAATTACATATTATTTCCATAGCAAAATCTGCAATGGGAAAATTAAGAATGCAGGAAGGGCAGATAGATAGAAAGATAGATAATAGATAGATGGAATCAAACGAGAAAAATCCAAGAGCCACACCGTGTAAGTGAAATTAGACCGCTCCCTTCTGTGAGCGCATCAGTCCAAATGGCAGAGTAGAAGAACGTTGGATCAGCAACGTTTTTTTTTTACAGAGAGCAGTGGTTTTCTCCTTGCTAGGCCCACCATTGTTGTTCAGTGTCCTCCTGCTCCTCATGGTGGACTCATGATCATTAACATTAGCTAATGTGAGAGAGGCCTTTAGTTGCTTAGAGATTACCTTGGGTTTCTTTTTGACCTTGCAAACTTCTACTCTCCTTGCTTTTGGAATGCTCTTTGTTGGTTGACCACTCCTGGGGAATGTAATAATGGTCTTTACATTTCCTCAATCTGTAGACAAGCGAACTTTGGATTGGTGGAGTCCAAACTCTTTACAGTTGGTTTTGTAACCTTTTCCACCCCAATAAACATCAACGACTCTTCTTATGAGGTCCTCAGAAATCATCTTTTTCTTTCATGGTACACTTTCCCAAACTGTTCCAAGTTCCTTAAATGAAACCGGTCGGTTGAAAACACCAGACTAATTTCACCTTCCTAAAGGTTCACTCCCACACGTGATTTTGAATAATAATAATAATTTATTCATTTATATAGCGCTATTAATTCCATAGCGCTTTACATACATTGGGAACACTGTCCCCATTGGGGCTCACAATCTAAATTCCCTATCATTATGTCTTTGGAATGTGGGAGGAAACCGGAGAACCCGGAGGAAACCCACGCAAACACGGGGAGAACATACAAACTCCTTGCAGATGGTGTCCTTGGTGGGAATTGAACCCAGGACCTCAGCGCTGCAAGACTGCAGTGCTAACCACTGAGCCACCACAAGACTGCAGTGCTAACCACTGAGCCACCGTGCCACCCGCCCGCCCTGAATTATTTTCTTAAATACAAAAATGACTATGGCTAATACCGTATATACTCAAGTATAAGCCGAGTCTTTCCGACTTTTTTATGCTGAAAATGCCCCCCCTGCAGCTTATACTCAAGTGAGGCTGCCACAAAAAAATTATTCTCACCTGTCTTCCGTTTCTGCGGTGTCCTCTTACAGTACTTGCTTCTGGCAGACCGCAGGCACACAGACCCCTCCATGATCGCGTCCGATACATGGGGCTGCCGTCATCACCTCGCTGCAAAGTATTCAACTGCAGTAAATTGTTGATGGCAACGCCGGCCCCGTGCACCGGATGCAATCGTGCCAACAGTCCGCAAGAGGCACCGCTCAATGATCACATCTGGCGTACGGTGCTGCCGCTGCAGTCATTGCTTTACTGCAGTTGAATGCTTTGTAGTGCCGCAGACTATTTAACTGCAGTAAAGTGCAGACGACAACAGCGGCGGCCCCTGCACCAGCCGCAATAACTGAGGGGGTCTATGTGCCTGCAGTCCACAAGAACCAGGTTAGCGGGCACTGCAGGAATAGAGGACAGGTGAGATTTTTTTTGTGTGTATGTGAAAAACGGCATAATAGGGGACAAGATGGAGACCGGAATGTGGACATTACTAAAAGATGGGCACATTACTACAGGGCACAAGGATGGGGCACATTACTACAGGATGGGGTATATTAATACAAGGGGACCAGGATGTTCCATTACTACAAGGAACAATATGGGCACACCACTACAAGGGGACCAGGATGAGGATATTCGTACAGGATGGGGCACCTTACTACAAGATGGGGCACATTACTACAAGGGGACCAGGATGGGGCACATTACAACAAGGGGGGACAAGGATGGGCACATTACTACAAGGGAAAAAGAAGCTTGTCCAGCGCTATGGATAAGTATTATTCAGCCAGTTAAAGTTTCCAAGTGTAATTACCGCATGGTTTCCATTAAAAAAGGCATTTTAGCAAGGTCAAACAAACTCCATGTGGAGAAATATGACAAAATGACGACGCGTTTTGGCTACTAAGTGTAACCCTTGACAAAGGCTACACTTGGTAGCCGAAACGCGTCGTCGTTTTGTCATATTTCTCCACATGCATGGAGTTTGATTGACCTTGCTATAATACCTTTTTTAATAGAAACCATGCGGTAATTACTCTTGGAAACTTTACCTGGCTGACTAATCCTTATCCATAGCACTGGACAAGCTTCTTTTCTTTTTCCCTTCAATGGTATCAGGTGGCTGTGCCTGAATGTCCGAGCAGCAGAAGGATTTTGGATACATCTTGCAGAGGGTGAGCTGAACATTTATTTGTTACTACAAGGGGAGACAAGGATGGGCACATTACTACAGGGGACAAGGATGGGCACATTACTACAGGGGACAAGGATGGGCACATTACTACAGGGGACAAGGATGGGCACATTACTACAGGGGACAAGGATGGGCACATTACTACAGGGGACAAGGATGGGCACATTACTACAAGACGGGGACTAGGATGGGAACAAGGATGGGCACATTACTACAGGGGACAAGGATGGGCACATTACTACAAGACGGGGACTAGGATGGGAACAAGGATGGGCACATTACATTTTATTGGTATCTATATTTATTACATTTTCCAGTAGCTGCTGCATTTCCTACCCTAGGCTTATACTCGAGCCAATACGGTTTCACAGTTTTTTGTGGCAAAATTAGGGGCCTCGGCTTATACTCAGGTCAGCTTATACTCGAGTATATACAGTATTTTAACTGCTTTGTTTGATTTCTCTTATTTTTGAGACTTGTTTGATAATTTGATGTAATTTTAGGTCAAATTTATATAGAAATATGGATAATTTTGAAGGGTTCACAAACTTCCAAAAAACTGTAGATAGATTAGATACATATGGGATGGACAGATAGAGGGATAGGTAGAGGAGATAATGACATTTAATTACCCATGTCTGACTTCGCCCTGTAATTGTCTTGGTCATGGAATCCAGGACCAGTATAAGACGTTCTCGGCTTCTCTACACATCCCTCCATCTTTCCTCAGAAACCCACTGTATGAACACCTGCACAAGTCGGGAAGTGGAGGGACCAAAGCTGATTTTGCAAATTACCTCCTATGTGTCTTGTAGCATTTAGTGTCAACCCTTAAACACATGCATCTGTAATGCGGTTATTGGATGCATTCACAATGCAATTTAAATACATTTCATATGGTAAATGCAATCAACAATGTTTACGGACACATTAATTATTATCAACACTATTTTTAATCAGGTTTCATGTTTTTGCACAGGGGGGGGGGGGAAATTACATAAACCGGAGTCAGTTTCTGGAAGAAGATAAGAAATACTGTTCAGCTCGTCCCACCGAACTGTTTTTATTTGTAAACTTTATTGTTTGGCATCTTTTAGGCTACTTTCACACATCAGTTTTTTTCCCATCAGGCACAATCCGGAAAAAAACGGATAAAACTGATCTGGCGCCAGATCCGTTTTATCCCCATTGATTTGTATTAGCGCCGGATTGTGCCTGATGGCCTTGCGTTGCATACGGCTTTTGCCGGATCCGTCGTTATTGGCTAATGCGGCGGCCGGATGGAACGTCTCTTGTAACGTTTTTTGTCTCTGATAAAAAAATGCATTGCGCCGGATCCAGCGCAATATGGCGTGATTTACAATGGAAGCCTATGGACGCCGGATCCAGCTCAATACGGCGTGATTTACAATGGAAGCCTATGGACGCCGGATCCGGCGCAATGCAGCAAAAAACGGATGCCGACGACTTCTTTTTTTTAAACTGGGCATGCTCCAATTTATTGTAAAAAAACGGATCTAGAAAAAAACGGACGAAACGGATGCAAAAACGGATGCACCGGATCCGTTTTTTGACGGATCAAGTATATTGGATTGGTCAAAAAAAAAGGATCAGCCGCATCCATTTTTGCATATTCTGCACCGGATCCGTTGCATCAGGCACACGCCGGATTCTGCCTGTTGCCAAAAAACTGATGTGTGAAAGTAGCCTTAAGGGTACTTTACATGCTGCGATATCGATATCGCTAGCGAGTGTACCCGCCCCCGTTGTTTGTGCATCACGGGCAAATCGCTGCCCGTGACGCACAACATCGCTTACACCCGTCACACGGACTTACCTTCCCTGCGACGTCGCTCTGGCCGGCAATCCGCCTCCTTTTTAAGGGGGCAGTTCGTGCGGCGTCACAGCGACGTCACACGGCAGCCGTTCAATAGCAGAGGAGGGGCGGAGATGAGCGGCCGGAACATGCCGCCCACCTCCTTCCTTCCTCATTGCCAGTGGACGCAGGTAAGGAGATGTTTGTCGCTCCTGCGGTGTCACACATAGTGATGTGTGCTGCCGCAGGAACGACGAACAACATCGTACCTGCAGCTGCAACAATAATAGGAAAAGGAACGACGTGTCAACGATCAACGATTTTTCACGTTTTTGCGCTCGTTGATCGTCGCTCCTTGGTGTCACACGCTGCGATGTCACTAACGGCGCCGGATGTGCCTCACTAACGACGTGACCCTGACGATATATCGTTAGCGATGTTGCAGCGTGTAAAGCACCCTTTAGATTGTAAGCTCTTAAGTTTGTTTTTTCATTATCTGTTCCACGTGTTTCTCCGCAGAATATGTTGGCGCTACATAAATAAACATTAATTTTTATTATTTTCCTACAGTTCTAAAGCCACAGATAATGGAACCGAAAAAAGAACTCTGCGCCAAACTGAGCTCTGCTGCATTTATAAGCGTGAAATTCTGCTTATATGAGCGGGGAAAGTGCCGCGTGCATCTGGGTCCTTTCTGGCTATGACATGATCCACTTTATAATGTGCAAAGGGAAAGGGAAAAATGGAGGAGGGGATGAAATAAGTGTCTCATCAGTACCCTGATCATGTTCGCAGGGCCGGGGCAGGCGTGTGCCCTGACTTGATTGTAATTGTCTGAATCTGTTCCTGCCGCTCGGAAGCCTGTGTTAATGTGTAATAAAACAGCACGGGTGGGGGAGGTGTTAATCATCTGAGAAGTGACACTGTTCGGGGGCCCCATTAAGTAGAGAAAGTTGGGTGCAGGGGCGGCAGCCATTCTTGGTACATTAACGAATTTACCTTAGCACAGAAATATCTGCATGGCGGACTGCACAGCTCCACTACACAAAGCACATCATGGAATGTCTATATATACAGAAACTAGTATATAACGCGTATATAATATATATTATATTATATATAGCGTAATGTTTCTACTGCACATAAAACCGAATAATAAACTATAAGATTAAAAACACTAAAGAAATATTAAGAGATTAAAACGATTGACAGATGAAATCACTATCATGGATTAAGTTGCTGGTGGTGCCGTATATTTGGGGTATCATTTCTTGGTCAGAAAAATGAACAGTATTGAAATCAGGAAAAATGAGCAAGATTAAAGACTAGAGCGATTTATGGGATAATCCCACTATGTATCGGTTAGTTCAAGGCAAAAGTAGTCCAAGGAACGATATCTGGTGAATAGGCAACAAGGTAATGGGAACCAAAGCCTTGGTGATGTGTGTGGTGTGTGACGCCTTGGACTAGCCAGGTAGTCACAGGTAGGCCCTTGCACAAACACCCGTCCCCTAAAAAGGGTAACAGCAGCCAACCTTAAAACCCTAGTCACCTCCCTCAGGGTTTGATGTACACACCAGGGGGCGGAGCCAGGCGGTTGGCCTTGCCCGCTGAGGAGTTCACAGGCCCTGAGGCAGGAAAACACAGTTAGATTAGTTGGAGTAGAGGAGGAGAGTAGTCGGAGTCTAGTTTTGACAGTGAAGAGGAGTGGAGTTCAAGTGCAGACCTGTGCCCAGGTCTGCCACAGTCTAACACCAGGTGTCTGTGTTGGAGTCCAGTCACCTCTGGCTAGGAGGCATACGGTGGCCTCAGCCTGCAGGAGCCAGGGAGACGGCCAGGTGGAACCGTAAGGGACCGGGACAGGGTAGTGGCCCGCCGGTACCGAACCGGGGAACCGACCGGAAGCCGGAGCACAAGTGGGGGTACTCAGAAGCTGAAACGCGGTCCCAAAACTACCGGACCCCGTTAATTAACTGATTGAGGTCTGGACTCTAGGTCCTTTCCCACCCAAGTCCCGAAAGAAGACAAAAGCCCACCGAGAGGGATAACGCCACCACCCAGGCTTAGAGATCCCACAGGCCAGCATCTGCGGGCAAACGGGCTCTCCCGACACACAACGCCGGGGAGCGGTACTCCCGTAGCTGAAGCACGGGTATCCAACTACTAAAAAGGTGCAGGAGAAAGGAGGAGACCACCAACCCGACTGGGGGACCAGACGCAGCCGGCTGCGGGCACCGACCACCATCTTTTTGGTTTACCAGAGACTCTGTTCATCTTTTAATAGTAAGTACCACTGTGCCCTCGGGCCGTGCATCGCCCCACACCGCCAAGCACCGACACATCCCACCAAACAGGTCCCGGGGCAACCACCCCTGCCCACGGAGGGGTTAACACTAACGCTGCACCACATCTCCCCCGGGGTGCCTAGTCAACAGCAGCGGTGGTGCCTACATTCACCACAACCCGTGGGTGGCGTCACGAACTTTAATCTAAAACCCCCTTCAAAGCGCCAGCCCCTTCCAGAGCGAAGTGACCCCCGGTCCGGAGGTGCTCGAGCAACCGACACACGAGCCCGGATCCGATCTGCAGCCGAGCGCGGGGCAGTACAGGTGCATTGATCAAAGGCTAGCTCGTCTGGTAGAGCTACCATAAAACAAATTATTGAAAAGGTAATGGTCACCGGTATTGTCACTACTGAAATAATCTATAATAAGCAACCGTCCCAAGTCTGAAAAAAAAAAAAAAAAGAGGGACATATACTCTGGCACGCAATCACTGTGGCAACTTTTCTTTTTAAGCTAAAGCCAAAGTTACCTCCACAGTTTCTGAGAAACAATGTGATGCCCTCACACTACATCCCCCCACACACACACACAGTTTGATGCCTTCAAAGTTCCTAACACAGTATGATTCCCCCCATCACCATCACACACAGTAGGAGGCCTGCTCAGTCACCCATGGAGTAAGATGCCCTCACAGTGCTCCCAAACAGTAAGATTCCCCCTCACAGTATGAAACACCCACAGTCTATTCACCCACAAATAGTATGATTCCGTCACAATACATTCCCCACCATCACACATAGTAGGAGTCCCCCACAGTCCCCCACACAGTAAAATACCCTTACAGCTCTTCCAAACAGTATTTTTTCCCTACATAGTATGAACTCCCATAGTCCATTCCCCCCACACACTGTATGATTCCCCTACAGTACATTCCCCACCATCACACAGGCCCTCACACAATAAGATGCCCTCACAGCTCCTACTACACAGCATGAACAGCCACAGTCCATTCCCCCACACACAGTATGATTCCCCCACATCACCCTTACACACAGTAACAGGCTCCCACAGTCCCCCACACAGTATGATGCCCTCAAAGCTCCCCCAAAAAGTATGAATCCCCATACACAGTAAGGAACACTGTCCATTTCCCCAAACACAGTACGATGCCCCCTCAGCTCCTTGCACACTATATGATTGCCCCATACACAGTATGATACAATAAAGGAGAGAAAAAAATGGCATGCAACTAATAAAAAAGTGTAAGTTCACGTATTATTCCAACTGTAGTAAAATGCAAAATAAGATTTTTAGCAAACAATTGATCAATTATTTGAGCCACCCCTGCCACATCATGGAAAATCTCAATAGGGGGGTCCTACTCTATATGTTATATTTTCATTGTGCCATGCGGCCTCCTAAATACATGAAAAGCAGAACCATATTGAAGCAACACATGTACCTGTAACATTTCAGAACCGCTTTCATGTTGCAAACAAAGACAAGCAGCTGCGAATAAAGGCAGCCCAGGTCCCAGCATGTGCAACCGATGCCACCCACACCAGAACAATGTCAGAACTGGGCCTCACAGTGCCAGACCAGCAGCCATTAATAAAGGCAGAGCAGGCCTAAGTAAATGGTGCTTAATTAACAATGCCTGTGGAAAAAGGGTGAGGTGACTAAGGGGCACTTTGCACACTACGACATCGCAGGTGCGATGTCGGTGGGGTCAAATTGAAAGTGACGCACATCCGGCGTTCGAAGGCGATATCGTAGTGTGTAAATCCTTTATGATACGATTAACGAGCGCAAAAGCGTTGTAATCGTATCATTGGTGTAGCCTCGGTCATTTCCATGAATTGGGAAATACCGGTTACAATGTTGTTCCTCGTTCCTGCGGCAGCACACATCGCTGTGTGTGAAGCCGCAGGAGCGAGGAACATCTCCTACCTGTGTCCTGCGGCTCACGCCGGCTATGCGGAAGGAAGGAGATGGGCGAGATGTTTACTTCCCGGTCATCTCCGCCCCTCCGCTTCTATTGGCTGCCTGCCGTGTGACGTCGCTATGACGCCGCACGACCCGCCCCCTTAATAAGAGCGCCGTCGCAGGGCAGGTGAGTGCATGTGAAGCTGCCGTAGCGATAATGTTCACTACAGCAGCTATCACCATGATATCATAGCTGCGACGGGGGCGGGGACTATCGCGCACGGCATCGCAGCATCGGCTTGCGATGTCGTTGTGTGCAAAGTGCCCCTAAGTGTGAACAGCCTCCCAAAAATGTTTTTATAGAAACAGAAGGCATATGCAAACCAAAGCCAGGCGTGCACGTCATAGTGGGGGTCAGCCACCGAACCAATAAGTAATAATAAAAGAGGGAGAGCCAGCACTGCTTGAGAATGGCATGCAACTACTAAATTTGGTTCTGCTTTTAATCAATTTAGCAAGGCACAATTGAAATATTAACTATAGAGCAGAACTCCCTATGGACATTTGGTGTGACGTGGCTCAAAAAATTGATCAATTATTTGCTAAAAATCTCATTTTGCATTATAGCACAGTTGGAATTATTTGTGAATTTACACGTTTAATTGTTTGCATGCCATTGTCAGATGTGCTGGTGTGACGCCCTGGCCGGGCCAGGTAGTCACAGATAGGGCCCCGCATTACACCTTTCCCTCACAGGTAACACACACCCAAACACTACTCCCTAGTCACCTCCCTCAGGGCTGATGGACACACCAGGGGGCGGAACCAGGCGGTTGGAAGATGCCCACCAAGGAGTTTGGATAGCCTGAGGCGGGAAAAGTAGTCAGTCAAAGTGTGGAGTTCAAGGAGAGTGGAGGCCAGGCCTGTGATAGGTCCTGAGGCAAACTGACAGGTGCCATGGTTGGAGCCCTGGTGCCTTTGGCTAGGAGGCAGAAGGTGGTCTCGTCTGCAGGAGCCGGGAAGACGGCTCGGTGGAACCGAGGTGGACCCGAGGTGGACCGGGACAGGGTTGTAGCCTGCCGGTACCGACCCGGGGAACCGACCTGGAAACCGGAGCACAAAGGGGGGGTACTCAGACCCTGAAGCTAGGTCCAGAAACTACTGGGGACTAGTTAATTAACTGATTGAGGCCAGGACTCTAGGTCCTGTCCCACCCAAAGTCCTGACTGAAGACAACAGCCCACCGAAAAGGGATAAAAGGCCACCGCCATGGCTCAGGGATCCCACGGGCCAGCGTCTGCAGGCAAGGGCTCCTTAGGTTGTCACAAGTTGGGAGCTGACTCCTGGAGTTGCAAGCACAGGCAGTCTACCATTCTAAAAAGGTGCAGGAGAAAGACAGAGACCACCAGCCGGGTGGGGGAACCAGAGCACAGCTGGCTGCGGGCACTGACCACCATCACCTTGGTTTACCAGAGACTCATGTGTTTACTAATAGTGAGTACAACAGCACCCTCCGGTCGCCCATCTCCCTGCACCGCCAAGCTCCCAACGGGTCCCGGGGCCACCATCCCCGCTCACGGAGGGGTTAACAACTTGCTGCACAACATCTCCCCCGGGTGCCCCATAACTACAGCGGTGGTGTCCATTATCACCACACACAGTGGGTGGCATCACGAACTCCGTACGGCCCAGCCCGTACATCTACGTCCTACACTCACCATCCCATCACCTCCCCTTTACATTTGAAGTGACCGTGAGGCCCCCGGGTCCGGAGACCCTCGAGCCACCTACCAGAAGGGCCGGATCCGAGCGGCTCGGCTGCTGCCGATCACGGGGCGGTACACTGCCTCCCCCACTTTGTTATACACAGTATGATGGCCCCACCATACATTCTCCCAGACACAGTATGATGCACATCCCAATCTCACTTACATAGTAATGCTCCGAAAACACCATATATACAAAATGATGCCCCCAAAACCCTTCACTCACTATATGTGGCCCTTATACACAGTCTTCTACCTATTAAGTTACCCCCACAGTTGTACCTCACACAATACAATGTCCTTACAGCTTTCAAAGGCTATTTGATGCCACCCACAGAAGACCCCAGAGCCCCCCTACATAGAATGATGCCCACTACAGTACCCCACGCACAGTATGACACTCCCCATACACATCCCTGCTTGCTGCTCAGTTTATTATTGATTTCTGCTGCCAGAATAGGTAGTACCTGAAAACAAAACAATGCATTCAAGATAATGTAACGTTATCATCTCAGGTGACTTTAAGGTCATTGCAAGATCTTCTGGCTCTACCTAGACAGACTGGTGATGCGAAGATCACTTGGATCCTTGCTGCACCATTTTACTCAAAACGGAAGAAATGGGCCGATACGCTCGTTAGTATAAGTGGACTGTGTATGTTCACATCCAGTCTTATCCAACCTAGGATAAAAACAAATGAGCAAATCCCCTGCAGTAAGCAAATAAATAGTAATAGTACATGTAAATAACACAGGGTACTTAAGGCTGCTTTACACACAGCGACATCACTAGTGATGTCGCTGCCGATCGCACCCGCCCCAGTCGTTTGTGCGTCATGGGCAAATCGCTGTCCGTGGCGCACAATATCGTTAGTCCCCATCACACATACTTACCTGCCTAGCGACGTCGCTGTGGCTGGCGAACAGCCTCTTTTCTCAGGGGTCGGTTTGTGCGGCGTCACAGTGACGTCACACAGCAGGCGGCCAATAGAAGCAGAGGGGCGGTGAGCAGCCGAAGGAAAGACACGCCCACCTCGTTGCCGGAGGATGCGGGTACGGTGTTGTTCGTCGTTCCCGGGGTGTCACACGTACCGATATGTGCTGCCTCAGAAACGACAAACAACCTGCGTCCACAACGAGCAACGATATTATGAAAATGAACGACGTGTCAACGATCAACGATTAGGTGAGTAATTTTGATCGTTTACTCGCTCGTAGGTGTCACACGCAACGACGTCGCTAACGAGGCCGGATGTGCGTCATGAATTCTGTGACCCCAAGGACATCTAGTTAGCGATGTCGTTGCGTGTAAATGGGCCTTTAGTTGACACTCTTTTGATCAAAAAAGCTTAAAAGCCATCCAACCATGAAAAGGTGTACCTAATCAGGATGGTCCCTAGCTCTAGTAGGTCAAGTCGCTATGTGCCAGCAGGTCTCAAAGTAGATTTGAGTGGTTTGATTTAAATACATTAATAAAATCTAATATATTTATGTCTTTGTCGTTTTTTTCTGTGAACATATTATCCTTGGTTGGTTCAGATGGCCGTTATGGTGATGGTCTAATCACACCCCTGTGCACACATGGAGTTGATTATTATTGAAATACATATATTTATTCTATGGTGCACGGTTTCTTCTTTTGTTCCTTTTGAATTATTATTTAAAACATGACATACAAAAAAGACAAAAACTACAATATCAAAAATGCTCCAGAAAAGCATATGAAAAATTGCAAGTAAACTAATATACTGTAGCTAATAGGTGCAGAAATCTTGCAGAAAATCTGCAATTTATCATAGGAACATAGTCTAACAGATAAATACCACCACACCATAACCAAATATTACCAACATATACTGTAGTGATACCACTAATCTTATAATAATGACCTTCGGGGTCTATTTATTGCAATAATTCCCCTAGCAGAGGCATAAATCGAAATGATAGGGCCACATAGCAAAAGTACTATCACAGGACATAGGCGCAGTGATAGACCACACAAATTTTTAAGACAGAGCGGGAATATGTATGGCGGCACTACACAGTTATTTTGCCCTTACTGAAGCCCCATAGAGTTTTCATCCACTATGATACCATCTCTTCCATGGCCCCCATAATGTATGACGCCCCAAAAATGCCCCCACACAGAATGATGTCCGCACATTACCTACTCAGTAAAATGATCACCCCACCGGACAGTATAATGGTGCTCCCTTACAGCCCATCACACAATATGATGGTTCTCCCATACAGTATAATGGTCTTCCCACACAGCCAACAATACAATATGAGGTTCCCTTCACACAGCCCACCAAAAATAAATTAAAAAAACCCTTCTACTCACCACATTCAGACTCCCGCTCTCCTCTTCTATCAATAAAAGCTGGAAAGAAATAACTGTGCAATAGGGTTTTATCCAGGTATAACAATGAAGTCTCATGCAGAAGGAGCCTGGGTGGCTCTGAAATGCGTTGACAAATAAGTCATCTTTTACAATGATCATTCATCTCATCCCTATGGCAGCGCAGAGTTTTTAACTCTTTTCTCTACACTATTTGTACTCTTCTATCCTGTCTTGCAGTGGGCATGGGTGATGCGGCGCAGTGGCGTCATCATGCCGCTCAACATCCCTAGCGGGTCGCAGGCAGTAAGACTTATTTCTCCTGTTGAAGTAAATGACTGTCATGATGGGCGACGTAGAACTGGAAATGGGACTCCCAAACTTGCCCTTAGGCTAGGGGAATCCCTAACAGTCTCTTATCCCAGAGGTAAGCCTGATGGTGGTGAGGTCTGTACCGCCATCTTAGCCCTAACTTCTGAATAGTCCTGGTCTAATACTCCCTCACCCCAACCCAGGAGAAGGTCAGGACTGGAGTGGTAAATCCTACACAAAAGACAGACAGGAAGAAACCAAAACTCAAACACACAGCAAACGCTCATAGAGGTATAGACAAAACGTGCTCAGGACGTAAATAAAGAGAAGGGAGGAAATAATAAGCAATAAGAGTATCTCCACAACACACCAGAATAGCATACAGCAGTTCATCTGGAGCTCCAGAGCCATGCACAATGACCGAAATCACATAAGCTATTATCGGCATGGAGGAGAAGATTCCACCATCTTTTAAAGGGCGGAGGTGACCGTGATAGACCTCTAGAAACCCTTGATCCAAACAGTAACTCAGAGGTCAGCAGAAATTAACTCCTGCTAGACTGACCACCAGTAAACTCACAACTGGTTGACGCCTGGCTCTGAGTAACTCAAAGAGCACCAGGTGGCATGTCACACTCCACAGTGTGAACAGAGTCAGAAGACGCCACGACACCTGTTAAGTTTAGAGCCAAACACCGCGTGACAGTGACGGTACAAGGAGTCACCGGCTCCTTACTTTTCCCCAGCTGTTAACAGTATCGGCAACCTGTAGTCACTAATATGGTTAACAGTGTTTCAATCGATGCAGCTTATGACCAGACAGGGCCATCTAGAATTTGCTCGATTGGCCCAATGGTCAGTCTGGCCCTGGTGGATGCCAACTCTGCATTTTTTTTCCTTTTTCCCTAATGGGCTTAGAAAAAAAGTACAATGGCTTGTTTGTAGCACAGAATCCAGAAATTTGTGCACTAAAAACCGCATAAAAAAACAACAAAAACGGAAAATGCATACAAAGTTAAGCAAAGCTCAGCAATCAGGACCATAACTAAAAAAACCAAAATGCAGCCTGGCAAAAAGAATTATGAAGAGAAGGACGCCTTCACGTAAATTTTTATTATCATATGCCGCACCAGAACACTGCCACATCAGCATCTAGGGTCTTATCCTTCCAAACCTCTCACCAGCAATAGAGATAGTAGTATACAGTGATAAGATTGATGCTATTCTAGCTGCCAAAGAGTCCATTAGCCCAAGTCCTCATCGCTGCCTACTGCCAACATGTTTTCCTTAATTATTTCAAAGGTTCCTGTTCTTGTACACCTTGGCCCTGGTTCATCATTTGTGCTTTTTCCAAGTCCCTTTCCTTTTATTACCTGGTGATATTCGTTGCTGGTTTGACACCAAATTCATAAAAATGGCACACTCGATTCATGAGTTTGGCCCAAAGTCAAAAATTAGCTTTTTTCCTGTTTTGAACGGGATTCGCGAGCTTTGGTGCTAAAAGTCGCAAGAAATTGAGTCCACAATTTGGAGTACAGGAAAATACACCATAACTTTGCCAAAATTACCCTAAAATGAAATTGCACCAAAGTTTGCAACTTTTTTTTAAAAACAAATTGCAATTGATGAGTTAGTTGACAACATCTGGAATCACTAAACTTCGCCCATAAAGTGGAAACCCCCCCACATACGAGCAGATATTTTGAATTTATAAAAGGTTTCAAGTAGAATAATGAATTGGGTGCAAACAATAAAAAGGTCAGAAAACTAAACAAAAAACAGGGGCAAAGGCAATGATGACGCAAGGCCATTGACAAAAGGAAGAATCTAACTGCAAATGAAAAATTCGACTGGGATCACTAGACTATAACATGTACTATTGTAGGTTCATGTTAGTCTAACATAGGCTATATAACCTGCAAAATATAATATTGACTCTAAGAAAATTGTTTCTTTGCAGTTTTTTAAATCATTTTTTCACTTGTATCTGCACTGTAGGGTCAAAAATTGCTACTATAGGGAAACAATGAAAAAGCCGTCCATATGATGCTGACAGATCCCATAATGGATAGCTGAACTAACAAATGCAGTTCCTCTATCCCTATCTTCAACTTTCCCTCTATCCCTATATCCCACTCTCCTACTTTCCCTCTATCCCACTTTCCCTCTATCCCTATATCCCACTCTCCTACTTTCCCTCTATCCCAGTTTCCCTCTATCCCTATATCCCACTCTCCCACTTTCCCTTTATCCCACTTTCCCTCTACCCCACTCTCCTTCCCACTTTCTCTCTTAGGCGGGCTTTGCACGCTGCGACATCGGTAACAATGTGTTACCGATGCTGCAGCGATAGTCCCGCCCCCGTCGCACGTGCAATATCTAGTGAAAGCTGCCGTAGCGATTATTATCGCTACGGCAGCTTCACATGCACATACCTGCCGTGCGATATCCCTCTGGCCGGCGACCCGCCTCCTTCCTAAGGGGGCGGGTCGTGCGGCGTCACAGCGACGTCACACGGCAGGCGGCCAATTGAAGTGGAGGGGCGGAGATGAGCAGGATGTAAACATCCCGCCCACCTCCGTCCTTCTCATTGCAGCCGGCGGCAGGTAAGGTGATGTTCCTCGCTCCTGCGGCTTCATACACAGCGATGTGTGCTGCCGCAGGAGCGAGGAACAACATCGTACCTGTCGCTGCACCGGCATTATGGAAATGTCGGAGGCTGCAGCGATGATACGATAACGACGCTTTTGCGCTCGTTCATCGTATCAAAAAGGTTTTACACGTTGCGATATCGACTGCGACGCCGGATGTGCGTCACTTTCGATTTGACCCCATCGACATCGCACGTGCGATGTCGCAACGTGCAAAGCCGCCCTTACTCTCCAAAATCCTATTAACTGACATAAGCTTCTTATACTAAGAATGCCCTTCATTGCCTATAACAACCAATCACAGATCCTATTAGGGATTTGAAAAATAGAAGTAGAGCTGTGATTGGTTGCTATAGGTCACCTGATAAACGTCCAGGCTGTCAAAACCGCCAATATATTACCTCACACATCCAAACAGTAAGTAAGCGCGCGGTTAAAATTTTCCCTCAAAACATAGCCTTTGACATTGACATTATATAATTATGTATTTGAGAAAAGTTTTATATTTTAGTATCCTTTGACTTCATGAAGTTTTCTACATGGTGATGGGTCCTTCATAACTGCAGTCGTGAGAGAAAATAAAGTGCAAATACAGTATGGAGGAAACAACCTTGAAAGTAAAAACAATAAATGGATGCAAAAAGGGCCATGCTAGGCATCAAGAGTAAACAGTCTTTGACTCGACAAGTGTTATCACAGCTAGTGATGAGCGAGCACTACCATGCTCTGGTGCTCAGTACTCGTAACTAGTGATGAGCGGGCACTACCATGCTCAGGTGCTCTGTACTCGTAACTAGTGATGAGCGGGCACTACCATGCTCAGGTGCTCAGTACTCGTAACTAGTGATGAGCGGGCACTACCATGCTCTGGTGCTCAGTACTCGTAACTAGTGATGAGCGGGCACTACCATGCTCAGGTGCTCAGTACTCGTAACTAGTGATGAGCGGGCACTACCATGCTCTGGTGCTCAGTACTCGTAACTAGTGATGAGCGGGCACTACCATGCTCAGGTGCTCAGTACTCGTAACTAGTGATGAGCGGGCACTACCATGCTCAGGTGCTCAGTACTCGTAACTAGTGATGAGCGGGCACTACCATGCTCAGGTGCTCAGTACTCGTAACTAGTGATGAGCGAGCACTACCATGCTCAGGTGCTCGGTACTCGTAACTAGTGATGAGCGAGCACTACCATGCTCTGGTGCTCAGTACTCGTAACTAGTGATGAGCGGGCACTACCATGCTCAGGTGCTCAGTACTCGTAACTAGTGATGAGCGGGCACTACCATGCTCTGGTGCTCAGTACTCGTAACTAGTGATGAGCGGGCACTACCATGCTCTGGTGCTCAGTACTCGTAACTAGTGATGAGCGAGCACTACCATGCTCTGGTGCTCAGTACTCGTAACTAGTGATGAGCGGGCACTACCATGCTCAGGTGCTCAGTACTCGTAACTAGTGATGAGCGGGCACTACCATGCTCAGGTGCTCAGTACTCGTAACTAGTGATGAGCGGGCACTACCATGCTCAGGTGCTCAGTACTCGTAACTAGTGATGAGCGAGCACTACCATGCTCAGGTGCTCGGTACTCGTAACTAGTGATGAGCGGGCACTACCATGCTCGGGTGCTCAGTACTCGTAACTAGTGATGAGCGGGCACTACCATGCTCAGGTGCTCAGTACTCGTAACTAGTGATGAGCGGGCACTACCATGCTCGGGTGCTCAGTACTGGTAACTAGTGATGAGCGGGCACTACCATGCTCGGGGGCTCAGTACTGGTAACTAGTGATGAGCGGGCACTACCATGCTCGGGGGCTCAGTACTGGTAACTAGTGATGAGCGGGCACTACCATGCTCAGGTGCTCAGTACTCGTAACTAGTGATGAGCGGGCACTACTATGCTCAGGTGCTCAGTACTCGTAACTAGTGATGAGCGAGCACTACCATGCTCAGGTGCTCGGTACTCGTAACTAGTGATGAGCGGGCACTACCATGCTCGGGTGCTCAGTACTAGTAACTAGTGATGAGCGGGCACTACCATGCTCAGGTGCTCAGTACTCGTAACTAGTGATGAGCGGGCACTACCATGCTCGGGTGCTCAGTACTGGTAACTAGTGATGAGCGGGCACTACCATGCTCGGGGGCTCAGTACTGGTAACTAGTGATGAGCGGGCACTACCATGCTCGGGGGCTCAGTACTGGTAACTAGTGATGAGCGGGCACTACCATGCTCGGGTGCTCAGTACTGGTAACTAGTGATGAGCGGGCACTACCATGCTCGGGTGCTCTGTACTGGTAACTAGTGATGAGCGGGCACTACCATGCTCTGGTGCTCGGCACTTGTAACTAGTGATGAGCGGGCACTACCATGCTCAGGTGCTCAGTACTGGTAACTAGTGATGAGCGAGCACTACCATGCTCAGGTGCTCAGTACTGGTAACTAGTGATGAGCGGGCACTACCATGCTCAGGTGCTCAGTACTTGTAACTAGTGATGAGCGAGCACTACCATGCTCGGGTGCTCAGTACTCGTAACTAGTGATGAGCGGGCACTACCATGCTCAGGTGCTCAGTACTTGTAACTAGTGATGAGCGAGCACTACCATGCTCGGGTGCTCAGTACTCGTAACTAGTGATGAGCGGGCACTACCATGCTCGGGTGCTCAGTACTGGTAACTAGTGATGAGCGAGCACTACCATGCTCGGGTGCTCAGTACTCGTAACTAGTGATGAGCGGGCACTACCATGCTCGGGTGCTCAGTACTCGTAACTAGTGATGAGCGGGCACTACCATGCTCGGGTGCTCAGTACTCGTAACTAGTGATGAGCGGGCACTACCATGCTCAGGTGCTCAGTACTGGTAACTAGTGATGAGAGGGCACTACCATGCTCAGGTGCTCAGTACTAGTAACTAGTGATGAGCGGGCACTACCATGCTCAGGTGCTCAGTACTCGTAACTAGTGATGAGCGGGCACTACCATGCTCGGGTGCTCAGTACTCGTAACTAGTGATAAGCGGGCACTACCATGCTCAGGTGCTCAGTACTCATAACTAGTGATGAGTGGGCACTACCATGCTCAGGTGCTCAGTACTCATAACTAGTGATGAGTGGGCACTACCATGCTCAGGTGCTCAGTACTCATAACTAGTGATGAGTGGGCACTACCATGCTCGGGTGCTCTGTACTTGTAACTAGTGATGAGCGGGCACTACCATGCTCGGGTGCTCCGTACTCGTAACTAGTGATGAGCGGACACTACCATGCTCGGGTGCTCTGTACTCGTAACTAGTGATGAGCGGGTACTACCATGCTCGGGTGCTCTGTACTCGTAACTAGTGATGAGCGGGCACTACCATGCTCGGGTGCTCTGTACTCGTAACTAGTGATGAGCGGGCACTACCATGCTCGGGTGCTCAGTACTCGTAACTAGTGATGAGCGGGCACTACCATGCTCGGGTGCTCAGTACTTGTAACTAGTGATGAGCGGACACTACCATGCTCGGATGTTGTAACTAGTGATGAGCGGGCACTACCATGCTCAGGTGCTTGGCACTAGTTACGAGCAGTTGGTTCTTTGATGGCTGTGACTTGAGTAATAATAATGGAAGTCAAAAAGGGGACTGTGTGTGAGTTCCCCATTGACTTCCATTATACTCGGTACTTGAGTCACGCCCATCTGAGCACCAAGTGCTTGTAATGAGTATTGAAAACCTGAGCATGGTTGTGCTCATTCATCACTAATCACATCTATATCTGCAGGGGAGAAAAACCTATTCGGTCATTATTTATTTAAATGGGGTTTTCCATGTTGGGAAATCATTCTACCCTAGGTACAATTTGTTTTAAAAAAAAACAACAAAACAAACTTGGCTTAAATCATCCTTCCAAGGATGGAACCCTCCAGTCTCCACGGCTGCCCCCGGGATCTGTTGATTACGCTGCAGCCAATAACCAAGCTCCGCAGCTCTTGCGGTCAACTCCGGCAGAGCAACAAAGCTTGATTATTGGTTGCAGCGCTGTACGTGTAACATCTGAGCAGAAAACAATAACAGATACAGACAGCAGTGGAGAACACTCAGCGCTGGACCTGGGGAGGGTGAGTAAACAAAAGTTTACAAAATAAAACTGCAGCCTGGGAGAAGAGGGGTTTTCTGAAACCAGAAACACCTTTAACATTTTAAGATGGAAGTTAAGAAAAGAATTAGGTTTATAGTTTGCGCCAACCAAAAAAGCCCTTCACCATTTTAATAATGACTGATAGGGGTAATATCTAAAATCATAGCGTAGTACGGTAATCCTGGGTTCTAGGGGGTTCAAATAAGTTTTAACAGATGCAGGAGACTGTTGTGGCCAGGAGTTTCCCCATTAAAGTGATTTTGCGGGAGACTGTTGTGGCCAAGAGTTTTCCCATCAGGTCAGACCTTGCGGGAGAATGTTGTGTCCAGTTTTCGTATTAGGGTGACTGTTGTGGCCAGGAGTTTTCCATTAAGGTGATTTTGCGGGAGACTGTTATGGCCAGGAGTTTTCCCACTAGTGTGACTGTGCGGGAGACTGTTGTGGCCAGGAGTTTTCCCATTAGGTTGACTGTGTGGGAGACTGCTGTGGCCATAGGTTTTCCCATTAGGGTGACTGTGTGGGAGACGGCTGTGGCCAGGTGTTTTCCCATCAGGTCAGACCTTGCGGGAGACTGTTGTGACCAGTTTTCCTATTAGTGTGACTGAGCAGGAGACTGCTGTGGCCAGGAGTTTTCCCAATAAGTTGATTTTGCGGGACACTGTTGTGGCCTGTAGTTTTCCCATTAAGATGATTTTGCGGGAAACTGCTGTGGCCAGGAGTTTTCCCATTAGAGTGACTGTGCAGGAGACTGTTGTGGCCAGGAGTTTTCCCATTAGAGTGACTGTGCAGGAGACTGCTGCGGCCAGGAGTTTTCCCATTAGGGTGACTGTGCGGGAGACTGCTGCGGCCAGGAGTTTTCCCATTAGGATGACTGTGCAGGAGACTGCTGTGGCCAGGAGTTTTCCCATTAGGGTGACTGTACAGGAGACTACTGCGGCCAGGAGTTTTTCCTTTAGGGTGACTGTGCAGGAGACTGCTGCGGCCAATAGTTTTCCCATTAGGGTGACTGTGCAGGAGACTGCTGTGGCCAGGAGTTTTCCCAATAAGGTGACTGTGCGGGAGACTGCTGCGGCCAGGAGTTTTCCCATTAAGTTGATTCTGCGGGAGACTGCTGTGGCCAGGAGTTTTCCCATTAAGGTGACTGTGCAGGAGACTGCTGTGGCCAGGTGTTTTCCCAATAAGGTGACTGTGCAGGAGACTGTTGTGGCCAAGAGTTTTCCCATCAGGTCAGACCTTGCGGGAGACTGTTGTGTCCAGTTTTCGTATTAGGGTGACTGTTGTGGCCAGGAGTTTTTCCATTAAGGTGATTTTGCGGGAGACTGTTATGGCCAGGAGTTTTCCCACTAGTGTGACTGTGCGGGAGACTGTTGTGGCCAGGAGTTTTCCCATTAGGGTGACTGTACGGGAGACGGCTGTGGCCAGGTGTTTTCCCATCAGGTCAGACCTTGCGGGAGACTGTTGTGACCAGTTTTCCTATTAGTGTGACTGAGCAGGAGACTGCTGTGGCCAGGAGTTTTCCCAATAAGTTGATTTTGCGGGACACTGTTGTGGCCTGTAGTTTTCCCATTAAGATGATTTTGCGGGAAACTGCTGTGGCCAGGAGTTTTCCCATTAGAGTGACTGTGCAGGAGACTGTTGTGGCCAGGAGTTTTCCCATTAGGGTGACTGTGCGGGAGACTGCTGCGGCCAGGAGTTTTCCCATTAGGATGACTGTGCAGGAGACTGCTGTGGCCAGGAGTTTTCCCATTAGGGTGACTGTACAGGAGACTACTGCGGCCAGGAGTTTTTCCTTTAGGGTGACTGTGCGGGAGACTGCTGCGGCCAGTAGTTTTCCCATTAGGGTGACTGTGCGGGAGACTGCTGCGGCCAGGAGTTTTCCCAATAAGTTGATTTTGCGGGAGACTGCTGTGGCCAGGAGTTTTCCCATTAAGGTGACTGTGCGGGAGACTGCTGTGGCCAGGAGTTTTCCAATTAGGGTGACTGTACAGGAGACTGCTGCGGCCAGGAGTTTTCCCATTAGGGTGACTGTGCGGGAGACTGCTGTGTCCAGGAGTTTTCCTATGAGGGTGACTGTGCGGGAGACTGCTGCGGCCAGGAGTTTTCCTATGAGGGTGACTGTGCGGGAGTCTGCTGCGGCCAGGAGTTTTCCTATGAGGGTGACTTAATAATTTCAGATATTTTTTGGCTAATATAAGGCCTAAGCACGTCAGAAATTTGGCCTACAGACATTACTTTACTTTTTTCTGTCATTTCCATAGCAGAATACCCAAATTCTCAGCGATCTTGTATCACGGCTCAAAAAGGGGCAGATAACACCATGATGTATAATTAAAAGACAGGTTCATAGCGTCGAAGGTGTTAAACCAGATGAGAGAAAAATGACATTTCTTTCATTACAAAGAGCACAAAACGCTTTTCATGGGAAGACACCTCAGCAAAGAATTTATTTCAATGCTCCCCCCTCCCATAGCGCTCCTCTTGCTTTCTTCCCCTTTCTAGTCAAAAGCCCAGCTGAAAGCCTTTTCATTCTCCTCTCTATATTTCTATCTCAGGGTCCAAGTTCATTTTGTTTTTTTTTCTTTATTGGGCTTGGCATGTTAAAGCAATCTTCATATCCCCAGTCGGATTGTGGCAGGAAGCTGCGATGGATAACACCTGCTATTCATAGCTTCCCTTTCATCTGCTCTTCATCCCCACGCACTTACCTTTCATTCTACGGGGCTCATGGAGATGTTAGACCAATTGGTTTCTGCTCTGCATAGACAAATATGTCATGTATTGTTGGCCGTAGTGTCAGTTTATTAAAATAATCCTAAAAGTAAAAAAAAAAAAGAGCCAGACCAGTCTTTTCCAAGCTAATTGCTAAATTTTAAAATCACTGTTTGATCATTCCAGAACAGCAGATATCATTAATTCAACTTGGCCGAAACGTACGTTCCCCGCCTTGGAACCACCATTATCACTGCCTTTTTTTGGGCCCGACATGATGGGACATTCCTGTTAAACGGAATATGTCAGCAGGTTTCTGTTATGCAAGATAAAAAAAAGCATGCTGTAAGGGTTAAAGCAGACAATTCAGGGATGCCTGTATTGTTATGGTGCGATCTGTTTATTTGCTGTTTGTTTAACCAGCACGACTTCTCACTGATTGGACTACAATGTCAGATGCACGGTAGTCTGGCACGCCCCCTCCTCTGATTGTACAATCATACAGATAGGGACTCTAGATTGTGAGCCCCAATGGGGACAGTGTTCCTGATGTATGTAAAGCACTGCGGAATATGTTAGCGCTATATAAAAATAAAAATAAAGATTTATTGAGAGCCTGATGTGGGCGGGGTCAGCTCTCTCAGCCCTGCTACATAACTAAAAATAAACATTCTGATTGTGTCAGAACGGCTGCACCCAGTAATCTAAGTGATACATCATTGGATTCAGAATCTCCTTGACTAAATCATGCTGCTTTCAGATGAGGTAGCAAAAACCTGCTGACAAATTCCCTTTAAGAGTCATGTATATATACATTTCTAATATTCTTATGTGTGCACACTCCTCCAGCTTGAAAATAACAGTGATTAAGCAAAAAGAAATGTAAAGAGGCTCAGGAAAAAATGGAAAGGTTAAAGTGTAAATAAAATTTTCATTCCCCCCCCCCCCATAAATTAATGATGCACATAGAAATAAGAAAATTTGTAATATATCCTAGCAGAGAAAAATACATTTTATCTTACATAGATTTTGAAACTGACAAGTGGGGTGACACATCATTGAAATGATGTCCATAAAAGTCTATGGTAAAGCCACACCATTGTATTTATGGTCTTAAAATTGTAAATAGATATAAAAACTTGAAGCCAACACTGAAGTATCAGTACATAGGGTGCTTAGGTTCATATCTAAAAAATAGATTTGAGACTTGGTATTACTATTGTTTTAATTTTTTTCCCCATAAATCAATTGTGTTCTTGCAAATAAGCAACTTTGCAATATATATATATACTAGAAGATGGCCCGATTCTAACGCATCGGGTATTCTAGAATTTATTGTGTAGTTAATGTATGATTTTTGTTTTATATATATATATATAGATGTTGTTGTGTGTAGTTGCCAGTGTTTGTGTAGGGCGCTGTAAATGTTCTGGGTGTTGTCTGGGTGTGTGGGGGGGGGGGTGTGAGAGCGGTGTTGTTTGTGTGTTTCGTTGTGTGTGTTGCGTTGTTTGTGGGGCGCTGTGTGTCTGCAGTGTTGTCTGTGTGTGGTGCTGTGTGTGTTGCGCAGTTTATGTGCGTGTGTGTGTTTTGGGGGGAGGTATGTTTTGTGCAATGTGTGTGTGTTGCGCGGTATGTGCGTATATTTGTGTGTGCCGCGGTGTTTGTGTGTTGTGTGTGTGCGGCGTTGTCTGTGTGTGTGGGTGCCTGTGTAGGGGGGTGTTAGTGGTTCTCAGTGTGTGTGTGGTGTGTTGTGCGGTGCGTGTGTGGCGGTGTGTGTGTGTTTTGGGGGGAGGTGTGCACCCCCAATCGTGCTCCATCCCCCATGCTGCACACCCCCATTGTGCTCCATCCCCCATGCTGCGCGCCCCCCATCGTGTTTCATCCCCCCATTCTGGGCACCCCCCATCGTGTTTCATCCCCCCCATTCTGGGCACCCCCCATCGTGCTCCATCCCCCATGCTGCACCCCCCATCGTGCTCCATCCCCCATGCTGCGAACCCCCCATTGTGTTTCATCCCCCCATTCTGGGCACCCCCCATCATGGTCCACCCCCCATGCTGCACCCCCCATCGTGCTGCATCCCCTATGCTTCACCCCCCATCGTGCTCCATCCCCCATGCTGCAAACCCCTAAGAGAGGAGTATAATAGGAGGAGTATAATGGGAGGAGTTGTCCTGGGGGGAGGTGTACAGGTGCCCAACGTGTCCGGGGGGCGTGGCCTAGTGGCACAGTGTGGGGGCGTGGCCTAGCTGCATAGTGGGGGCGTGGTCTAGCGGCATAGTGGGGGCGTGGCCTAGTGGCATAGTGTGGGGGCGTGGCCTAGTGCCAGTGTGAGGGGGCGTGGCCTAGCTGCATAGTGTGGGCATGGCCTAGCGGCATAGTGGGGGCGTGGCCTAGTGCCAGTGTGAGGGGCGTGGCCTAGCGCCATAGTGTGAGGGGCGTGGCCTAACGGTATAGTGTGAGGGGCATGGCCTATTGCCATAGTGTGAGGGGGCGTGGCCTAGCGGTACCGCGTGAGGGGCGTAGCCTAGCAACACCACGTGAGGGGACGTGGCCTAGCGGCACCGCGTGAGGGCTTGGCCTAGCGGCACATCGTGAGGGGGCGTGGCCTAGCCAAACGGCCAATCCATGCGGGGTGCGGGGTCAGGCCGAGCTCAGCGGCCAATCCATGTGGGGGGCGGGGCCAGGCCAAGCCCTGCGGCCAATCCGACGGTTGTCACTGTAAGGACACAATTTTGGAGCAAGCCAGACAGACAGACAGAATAAGGCAAATATAAATATATATATATATATATATATATATATATATATATATATATATATATATA
This sequence comes from Anomaloglossus baeobatrachus, assembly GCF_048569485.1. Classification (NCBI taxonomy): domain Eukaryota; kingdom Metazoa; phylum Chordata; class Amphibia; order Anura; family Aromobatidae; genus Anomaloglossus; species Anomaloglossus baeobatrachus. Next base: position 32,182,130 of record NC_134364.1, read on the forward strand.
TATATATGAGGAACCCACCTCTTTCTCCAGGACTGACCGTTCTTTCTATATTCATTGGTAAAATCTGTTTTAAATGAACAAAAACTTTAAGCCCTTCATGACCGGCCGATTATTCGCTTTCCGTTTTTTTTTTTTCACCATTCTTCTTCTGAGAGACGTAACTTTTTTTATTTTTCCGTCAATATGGCCATGTGTGGGCTCATTTTTTGCGGAACAAGCTGTACTTTTAAATGTTTAAGTTTTACCATATAGTGTACTGGAAAACGGCAAAAAAAAATCCAAATGCAGAATAATTGCAAAAAAGTGCGATAGCACTATTGTTTTTACGATATTTTATTCACTGTGTTCACTATATGGTAAAATTGATGTGTGGGTGTGATGCCTCAGGTCAGTGGGAGGTCGTAGACACCAAACATGTATAGGTTTACTTTTATATAAGGGGTTAAAAAAAAAAATCGGAAGTTTGTCCGAAAAAAGTGGCGAACGTTTTACGCCATATTCCGTGACCCGCAGTGTTCTCATTTTTCGGGATCTATGGCTCAGTGACAGCTTATTTTTTGCGTGTCGAGCTGACGTTTTTAACTGTACCATTTTTGCACAGATGCTACGTTTTGATCGCCTGTCATTGCATTTTGCACAAAAGTTGTGGCAACAAAAAAACCTCATTTTGGCATTTGCAATTTTTTTGCCGCTACGCCGTTTACTGATCAGATTAATTGATAGTAAAAGGGGGGTGATTTGAACTTTTAGGGGTTTTTTTTGTTTTTTTTTTCTTTTTTAAAACTTTTTTTTTCTTTTACTAGTCTCCCTAGGGGGCTATAGCGATCAACAATCCGATTGCTCTGCCACATCTGCTGATCACTGCTAAACAGCTGCAAACAGCAGACATGGTCACTTTCTCCTTCACTGGGCTCCGGGCTGAGTGAAACTGAAAGTAATTCATGGGATGTACAGGAGTCATCACATGACCCCGTGCTACCATGACAACTACCGGAAGTCATGTGATCACGTCACGTGACTTCCGGTATTGGGGGGTAAGTAAAAGTTTACTGCGATCGCGATTATAATGGTGTTGTCACATATTGACAGCGCCATTTAAGGGGTTAAACGGCACAAGCAGATAACGATTCTGCTCGTGCCTAGCAGGCACAAATCTCAGCTGTGAAAATCAGCTGATATGTGTGCCGATCACGGCAAGCTGCCGCCGTCAGACCGTGGGCAGTAACATTATGACCGCTAGGACATAATATTACTGCACGCGGTCGTTAAGGGGTTAATGTGAGTTGACAGTTGGTGCTTATAAAATTCTATGGATTCTGCTACACGTTCTCCTACAATGACCGTCTGTCCTCCATAGAACATTATAAGCACCAACTGTCATCTCGTATCTCAGTAATGGGAAAATCTATAGTCACTAATGATGAATTTTACCTGTGAATTGAGAATTTTGAGAATAAATGATCAGACTTATTGGAGAAAAATGCATATATTGTTTACATTAGTGTTTTATATTCATTTAATATTCATTTTATATTCATTTCTTATTGTTTTTAGTATTAGTCACTCTTTAGTCCCTATAAAATGTGTTTTTTGTATGTATTTTAGAGTGTCTAAAACAAATGAATTGGATTTACATTGATTCCTACGGAAACAGTTGCTTCGGTTTTCATTGGTTTCGGTTTCCATTGATTGCATTCAGACGGATTATCAATGAAAACCGAGGTATCACTGTACAGTGCCTTGGAAAAGTATTCATATGTGAATTTTTCAACATTTTTTCATATTATACCCATAAACATGAATGTATTTTGTTGGGATTTTATGTGACATACCACAATTTAATAGTACTTAAAAACCTTTCTAGTGTCGTTGAAAAATATTCGCACCCTGTGAATTTTTTCATGTTACGCCCACAAACTTAAATGCATTTTATTGTGGTTTTACGCGATATAACAAAATACATAGGAAGCATTTGTGAATTTTAAAGGAAATGCTATGGTTTTCTAAATATTTTAAGAATATAAATTTGAAAATTGTGATGTGTATTTGTATTCAGGCCCCTGAAGTCCATTACCCCTAAATCAAATCTTCAGTGACCAATTCCCTCCAGAAGTCACCTAATTAGTAAATTGAGTGCACCCGTGTGTAATTCTGTGAAGGACTCAGTAGGTTTGTTAGAAAACACTAGCGATCAAATAGAATAAAAAACAAAGAACACACCAGATAGGTCAGGGATAAAGTTGTGGAGAAGAGTAAAGCAGGGTTAGGTTATAAAAAAAAAATAGCCCAAGATCTGAACATCTCACAGAGCACTGTTCAATCCATCATCTAAAAATGGAAGAAATATGGCACAAATGAAAACATACCAAGACATGGCCGTCCACCTAAACTGACATCCCAAGAACGAGAGCACTAATTAGAGAAGCAGCCAAGAGGCCCATAGTATCTCTGGAGGAGCTGCAGAGATCCACCGCTTAGGTGGGAGAACCTGTCCACAGGACAACTATTAGTTGTATACTAAACAAATCTAGCCTTTATGGAAGAGTAGCAAGCCATTTATATAGCAAGTCATAGGAAATCCTCTTTGCAAAAAGCCTTGTAGGGTACACAGCAAACATGTGAAGGAAGGTGCTCTGATTAGATGAGACCAAACTAGAACTTTTTGGGAGAAATGCAAAATGCTATGTATGGCACACAACACCATCTCCACTGTGAAACATGGTGGTGGCAGTATCCTGCTCTGGGGAGACTTTTCTTCAGCAGGGGCAGGGAAGCTGGGCAGAGTTGCTGAATAAAGAGCGAAATAAAGTGTAATCCTTGAGGAAAACCTGTTAGAAGCTGAAAAAACCTTGAGACTGGGGTGTATGTTCACCTTCCAGCAGGACAATGACCCTAAACATACTGCAGAGCTACAGTGGGGGATTTAAATCAAAGCATATTCATGTGTGTGAATGGCCCAGTCACAGTCCAGACCTAAATCCCATTAAGAATCTGTGGCAAGACTTGAAAATTGCTGTTCACAGACGTCTCCATCCAATCTCACTGAGCGAGAGCTATTATGCAAAGAATTAGCAAAAATTTCAGCCTCCAGATGTGTAAACCTGGTAGAGACATCCCCCAAAAGACTTGCCGCAGTAACTGCAGAGAAAGGTGGTCCTACAAAGTACTGACTCAGCGTCTGAATACAAATGCAATCACAATGTTCATATTTATATTTTTTTAAATATTTAGAAAACTATATACCATTTCCTTTACACTTCACAAATACTTCCTATGTATTTTGTTATACCACATAAAACCCAAATAAAATACATTTAAGTTTGTGGACGTTATATGAAAAAATTCAAAGGGTGTTAATACTTTTCCGACGACACTGGAAAGGTTTCAAATGGACCAATGCAAAATATATTACATTGGCATGATGCAGCAAAATATAACATTTGTAACGCAAATGAACATTAATTTGTCTTATCTGTTTACAATGGAAAAAAAAAAAGATCTATAGGGTTGTTGTGACTTATTTTAATGAACGCGTGTAATACTACGTTTCTCCAGCAGTGGCCACTGTTGAGGTGGTGTTTGGTTGGAGCGGATTGCATGGATGGTTTTCCATTAAAAAGAGATTACTCCGGTGATACAATCCCTGCCACAGTGTTTCAGGATATAATTACAGCGTGGTAGAGATGTTATCCCGCTGTTCTACGAGCCTACGTGCAGTCATGATGTCCATCTGCTGGACTTTTTCCATGGTGGCACCAGTGATCTCTGCCGGTTCAGGTTTTCTATGTGACCTCTGCAACCGATCCTTTCACGAGCAGAGACTTTTTTTTCTATCCCTCTTCCCACAACAGACAATGTCAGGGTATCCTCACACCATGAAAAGAACAGGGACCTTGTACGAAGAAGCAAGTCAAATCCTTTTGTTAGATCACATCCTCTAATTATAAAACTAGAAATATAGATCCATTGCTGTGTAATGTGTTTAATGCGTATCAGACAATTAAAAGGGAAGGCTGAGCCCTGAGGGAAGCCATTATCTAGGTCAGACCGGAATTATTGGAATTTTTTGTATACTGGATCTTCCAGGGTGAATAACGCACCTTGGAGGAGATCAGAACATTTATCAGTTCTATCTTGTTCGGAATTTACAAATCTAAACCATGTAGTCACTTTAGGATACTTTCGTTGTTACCTCTTATAGTATTAAACAACAAATAGTATTAAGGCCCCGTTACACGCAACGACGTATCTAACGATATATCGCCGGGGTCACGGATTCTGTGACGCACATCCGGCGTCGTTGCATGCGACACCCACGAACGACCGTTAACGATGGAAAATACTCACCAAATCGTCCATCGTTGACACGTCGTTCATTTTCAAAAAATCGTTGCTGTTGCAGGACGCAGGTTGTTCATCGTTCCCGAGGCAGCACACATCGCTATGTGTGATACCCCGGGAATGACAAACTACAGCTTACCTGCGGCCGCCGAGGAAGGAAGGAGGTGGGCGGGATGTTGCAGCCGCTCATCTCCGCCCCTCCGCTTCTATTGGGCGGCCGCTTAGTGACGCCGCACAAACCGCCCCCTTAGAAAGGAGGCGGTTCGCCTGCCACAGCGACGTCGCTAGGCAGGTAAGTACGTGTGACGGCTTCTAACGATATTGTGCACCTTGGGCAGCGGTTTGACCGTGACGCACAAGCGACGGGGGCGGGTACGCTCGCTAGCAATATCGCTATCGATATCGCTGCGTGTAACACCCCCTTTAGTGGAGATAATAGTTGTAGCAGTGGTATTAAAATGAAGAAAAAATTCAAATATTAAAATATCATTATGTTTTTGTTTTTCTTCAATTGCTGAAAAATGTGTTCAAAAGGAGCTTGTAAAAAAACATGCACAGATGATGACCGCCAAGCTGCTCTTCATAGGGGTTATCCTTTAATTCTCAAGAACATCGCTTTTAATCCCTGCAATAGGGATATAAGAGGTTGGCCACTATTTTAACATCGATGGCCAGTTCTTAGGATAAGTCATCAATGTCTGATCAGCCAGGGTGCGACATCTCACACTCCCACCGATCAGTCGTCCTCGGTCGCAGCAGGAAATGTTCGGTTTTGGAGCTGCCCCATCAACTGATAGAAGTGCAGTACCTGGCCGCGGCCACTATCTCCCATTCATATCAGTAGGAGGCGGATGTGCAGTGTCCAGCTGCTATCAGTAGACTGGGCAGCTCCAAAACTGAGCATTTCCTGCCACATGCTACCACCGAGAACAGCGGATCGGTTGGGCGTCGAACCCCGGCCGATGAGACATTAATGACCTACACTAAAGGATAGGCCATCAATGTAAAAGTAGTGGACAACCCCTTTAAAATTCAAATAGAAGGGGTTACAAAAATTTACAAAATAGGGATTGTTTGAAAAGCAATGAAATAATTAGTGCTTACTAGTGTTGAGCGAGCACTACCATGTTCGGGAGCTTGGTACTTATAACGAGCAAGTCAGACGCTCAGACAGGTTCAACTCCTGTACCGAGTATAATGGAAGATCTTCCAGAAAAATGCTCAAGTTCCCCATTGACTTCCATTATACTCTGCACACGAGTTGCGCTGATTCGAGCATACAACTGCTCGTTACATGCTCGCTCATCACTAGTTACAAGTATCGAGCACCTGAGCATGGTAGTGCCCGCTCATCACTAGATACGAGTACTGAGCACCCGAGCATGGTAGTGCCCGCTCATCACTAGATACGAGTACTGAGCACCCGAGCATGGTAGTGCACGCTCATCACTAGTTACGAGTACTGAGCACCCAAGCATGGTAGTGCCCGCTCATCACTAGATACGAGTACTGAGCACCCAAGCATGGTAGTGCTCGGTCATCACTAGCTACGAGTACAGAGCACCTGAGCATGGTAGTGCCCGCTCATCACTAGATACGAGTACTGAGCACCCAAGCATGGTAGTGCTCACTCATCACTAGCTACGAGTACAGAGCACCTGAGCATGGTAGTGCCCGCTCATCACTAGATACGAGTACTGAGCACCCAAGCATGGTAGTGCTCACTCATCACTAGCTACGAGTACAGAGCACCCGAGCATGGTAGTGCCCGCTCATCACTAGTTACGAGTACCGAGCACCCGAGCATGGTAGTGCCCGCTCATCACTAGTTACGAGTACTGAGCACCCGAGCATGGTAGTGCCCGCTCATCACTAGCTATGAGTACTGAGCACCCAAGCATGGTAGTGCCCGCTCATCACTAGCTACGAGTACAGAGCACCTGAGCATTGTAGTGCTCACTCATCACTAGCTACGAGTACAGAGCACCTGAGCATGGTAGTGCCCGCTCATCACTAGCTACGAGTACAGAGCACCTGAGCATTGTAGTGCTCACTCATCACTAGCTACGAGTACAGAGCACCTGAGCATTGTAGTGCTCACTCATCACTAGCTACGAGTACAGAGCTCCCGAGCATGGTAGTGCTCACCTCATCACTAGCTACGAGTACAGAGCACCTGAGCATGGTAGTGCTCACTCATCACTAGCTACGAGTACAGAGCACCTGAGCATGGTAGTGCCCGCTCATCACTAGATACGAGTACTGAGCACCCGAGCATGGTAGTGCTCGCTCATCACTAGCTACGAGTACAGAGCACCTGAGGATGGTAGTGCTCACTCATCACTAGTTACGAGTACAGAACACCCAAGCATGGTAGTGCCCGCTCATCACTAGTTACAAATATTGGGCACCCGGGCATGGTAGTGCTCGCTCATCACTAGTTATGAGTACAAAATACCTGAGCATGGTAGTGCTCGCTTATCACTAGTTACCAGTACCAAGCACCCGAGCATGGTAGTGCCCGCTCATCACTAGTTACGAGGACAGAGCACCTGAGCATGGTAGTGCCCGCTCATCACTAGTTACGAGGACAGAGCAACTGAGCATGGTAGTGCTCACTCATCACTAGTACTTAGCAGTAGTGATGAGCGAATACTAAATATTCGGGTTTGGATTATTCGTACCGAATACTTAGTATTATTCCAATAGAAAAAATGATCCAGCTTACCCAATCTTCAGGAGACCACCCGGACCGAACGATGCACGGAGATGATAGTTAGCAGGCACTCACATAAGCAGGGTAGAAGGGAGCAGACACTGTCTGATTGTAATAAAACCGGAATTTATTAAAAAAATATTAAAAATTCCATCCTTATCTCAGGTCCATGTTAAAATCCAAAAATGCAAGGACGCGTTTCGGGCTCTTATGTCCTTATTCTCTCTCGACAGAGTCCGAAACGAGTTCTTGTTGCTTGTCGAGAGAGAATAACGACATAGAGCCCAAAACGCGTCCTTGTTGCATCTTTTTCCATTGGATTTTAACATGAACCTGAGATACAGATGGAATTTTTAATATTTTTTGAATAAAAGTTCTGGTTTTATTACGATCGGAGCGTGTCTGCTGAATATCCCGTCTACTCCGCTAGTATTATTCCAGTAGTCATCATGAATAATGAACCATATGCAAGTCCATGGGGAACCTGAGCATTTTTCTTGAAGATTTCCCAGAAAAATGCTCTGATGGTCACCTTTGGTCTTGCTTTGATCATACCCTTATCACCATTCATGTGCAGCCAACACCTGATCCTAGCAGTCGCGCGCCATCCATGTAAGGCTAGTTTCACACTTGCGTTTTGCGGCATCCATCGCATTGCATTGTGTGATGGATGTAATGGATGCGTTGCATATAGTGGCACAAATGATGTGACGGATGCTGCAAAACAACGGAATCAGTTGTAGCTTTTTTTTCAACAATTACTCAACTGAGCATGCGCAGTTGTGTAAAAACGGATGTGTCACATGAATCTGTCAAATGACGGATTCCGCCACCATAGGCTTCCATTATAAAAATGACGGATGCCGACGGAATCCAGCACATTGCTTTCTTTGACGCTCAGGGAAGCGCAGAAAAACGTTACATGCTGCGTTCATTCCGCCCGGCGGATGCAACGCAGGACCATCAGTAGCAATGCGTCGTCCATACAAGTCTATGGGAAGCAGCGGAATCAGTTAACGGATTCCGCTGTTTTCCAAAACGGCGGATTGCGACTGAAGGAAAAAAAGGCAAGTGTGAAACTAGCCTAAAAATCATCGCTGAATAGTGTGACGCCCTGGACTAGCCAGGTAGTCACAGACAGGCCCTTGCACAAACACTCGTCCCCTAACAAGGTAACAGCAGCCAACCTAAAAACCCCGAGTCACCCCTCTCAGGTCTTGACGTTCACACCAGGGGTTGGAGCTAGGCGGTTGGCCATGCCCACCGAGGAGTTCGGAGAGCCTGAGGTGGGAAAAACACAACCAGATCAGTTTTGGAGGTGAAAGAGAGTAGTTGAGAAGGAGTAAACGTCTGTCAGGGATCTGGGTCGTAGCCCGGATACCCTGTGGCCAGGAGGCAGACGGTGGTAGCCGCCTGCAGGAGCCGGGAAGACGGCTGGTGGAACCGTAAGGGACTGGGACAGGGTAGTGGCCCGCCGGTACCGAACCGGGGAACTGACTGGAAACCGGAGCACCAGGAGGGGTACTCAGACCCAGAACGAGGCACAGAAACCAATGGACCGAGTCAAATTCAGTGATTGGGGTCTGGATCTTAGGTTCTTTCCCACCCAAGTCCCAACTGAAGACAACAGCCCAACGAGGGGGATAGAAAGCCACCGCTCAGGCAGAGAGATCCCACGGGCCAGCATCTGCGGGCATACGGGCTCCCCCGTCACACACCAAGTCAGGGAGCGGACTACCATCGCTGAAGTATAGGCACTCAAAATCTACAAAACTAGGTGCAGGAGAAAGGCAGGAACCACCGAACCGGGCGGGGGACCAGACGCAGCCAGCTGCGGGCACTGATCACCACCTTTCGGTTTACCAGAGACTCCGGTGTACCTGTCATAGTGAGTACAACAGTGCCCTCGAGCCGCGCACCGCACTAACATGCCCGCACCTCGCAACCACCGTGCCCGGGGACCATCATCCCCTGCCCACAGAGGGGTCAACACCAGGCTGCACAACACCGTCCCCGGGAGCATAGTTAACGGCAGTGGTGGTGTCCACATTCACCACAACCCGTGGTTGGTGTCATGAACTTAAATCCCTAAATACTACGGCCCTGGCCGTGAACCTCCCCACCGAAACCCCTCACGTAGCGCCAGCCTCCCTTCAGAGTGACGTGACCCCCGGGTCCGGAGGCGCTCGAGCCACCCACCGACGAGCCCGGATCCGAGCGGCTCGGCTGCCAGCCGAGCGCGGGGCGGTACAATAGCATAACCGGAGCAACGGTAAATTAAATAGGTACGGGGGCACAACAGCCAAAGGCAGGTGGGATTCTCCATTATGATGAGCTGCGTCTACCAGTGGTAATGGTTATTTCTTTATTTTAGAACATTACATTAAATACTACATTATATAAAATGCTAAGTATTTTGTATATATTGTGACATCCATGTATTTCCCTTTGAAAGCTTAAAAAAAAAAAAAAAAAATATCCACAAAAGTAATCTCTTAATGACGGTCAAACTTGCAATACAAATTGGACAATACAAGTGGAACAGTTGGGATAATTTAACATTAATCGGTGACACTTTTTTCAAACAGCTGCTGAGATTCATTGCCCTTGTTTGTCCAAACGAGGCGAGGCAAGACCGAGCTAACATTTTCAAAGAAACTTCCTAGAACTACAGTCTTAAAACCTTTATCACTCCCTGGGTCTTAATCGCCCCATTAGGCTGCTATTCTTTTCATTTTTCCAACCCTAATGTTTGTGGAGAGAGATGCCCAGAAACAGCAGGAAGCGGCATTAATAGAGAAATGTATAGCTTTAAACTTCACTTACGGGGCCGCGAAAGGAGGGGTCTCCATATTATTCTCTTGGCATCCCTGAATGTGCATTTCCCATATAATAAGTGAATAATAATATGGAGTGATTGGTAAGAGTGGCCTTTTTTTTCCCCTCTCCGCATTTAATAAAATCACAAAATGGCTATCTCAACAGGTGGTCCCTTTCAAAGTCTTAAAACCACAAGAATCGCAACAAAAGAGGCATCCGTAACTAATGTTCGGTGGGATTTAGAAAGCTGTTCTTTCTTTTGTTAATTGTCAGATTTAGCCATGTTCATTGCTGTTGAACCACAAATTCAAGGCATTTTTTAATGGACAGTTTGGGGGGGGGGTTGTCCATAAATAGACACTGACGGCTGCTGACTAGCCAGCTCGCGGTATTTGTTAGCACCGGCCGGAAATGAGAGGTTAACAAGACATACGGACATTCCCACTTCTCAAAATGGATAAAGAACAAAAACAGAGGAGGAAAGTGGAAAACTTTACTTTTCATCCAAACAATTACTGTACCGGTGCTGCCGCTTTCCACAATAGAAGTATAGCCTTTTGACTATACAATTTACTATCAAAGCCTTTTATTTCTTTCTAGCTGATTCCAACTTCTGTAGATAATAAATGCTATTGGATAAAATTTAAAGGGCTTGTCCACAACTAGGACAACCCCTTCTGATTCCACATTTCCCCCAGGTACAATAATAAAGCTTATACTCACCTCCCGCACTAACCTCCACTACTAGAACAACCCCTTCTGATTCCACATTTCCCCCAGGTACAATAATAAAGCTTATACTCACCTCCCGCACTAACCTCCACTACTAGAACAACCCCTTCTGATTCCACATTTCCCCCAGGTACAATAATAAAGCTTATACTCACCTCCCGCACTAACCTCCACTACTAGAACAACCCCTTCTGATTCCACATTTCCCCCAGGTACAATAATAAAGCTTATACTCACCTCCCGCACTAACCTCCACTACTAGAACAACCCCTTCTGATTCCACAGTTCCCCCAGGTAAAATAATAAAGCTTATACTCACCTCCCGCACTAACCTACACTACTAGGATAACGCCTTCTGATTCCACATTTCCCCCAGGTAAAATAATAAAGCTTATACTCACCTCCCACACTAACCTCCACTACTAGGACAACCCCTTCTGATTCCATATTTCCCCAAGGTAAAATAATAAAGCCTATACTCACCTCCTGCACTAACCTCCACTACTAGAACAACCCCTTCTGATTCCACATTTCCCCCAGGTAAAATAATAAAGCTTATACTCACCTCCCGCACTAACCTCCACTACTAGGATAACCCCTTCTGATTCCACATTTCCCCCAGGTAAAATAATAAAGCTTATACTCACCTCCCGCACTAACCTCCACTACTAGGACAACCCCTTCTGATTCCACATTTCCCCCAGGTAAAATAATAAAGCTTATACTCACCTCCCGCACTAACCTCCACTACTAGGATAACCCCTTCTGATTCCACATTTCTGACTCGCCCACCCCAGGGCTATGGGACACCCGGTGCCGGGCCGGACTAGTCCGGTGGTAGTCAGTGGTGGCTGGGCCCGGCTCCGTGGCCCTGGTGGGTGTCAGTAGAATATGTGGCTTGATGAATAAAGTTTGTGTTCGTGACGCCACCTGTGATATGCGGCTAATAAGCCGCCGCTGCTGTGTGAGGCCTCCGGGGTGATGTTACTGCAGCAATGGTGGTACTGCTCCCCACAGGTGGAGCAATGCCCGGGGCACAGTTGGTGCTTGTGAATGTCTATGCAGCTGAAATAACAGAGACCACTTCAAGGGTGCAGTTCAAGTTCTTTACTTACACTTCTTGTCACCGCTGTAGGGACCCTTGGACTGCTGGGACCACTGTCAGGGACCTCCGCCGTTTCTGGGTGATTCTGAGGGTGAAAGCCGGTGCCCTTCTCTTAGTGTCTCTTTCTTCTGCTGTCTTCCTTAGCCTTGCCTTTGTTAGGATAGACCTGGCTTGGCCTCCACTACAGCCTCCAGGCTGGGGGGTCACCTGTCGGCTGATTACCCCTTTTCTGGAAGTCTGCTATGGGTTCTGGCCCTGGGAGCTTACAACGTCCCTGGGCCTCGGTTTTTACTGTTTGGAGATGATTTTGCACTCCTCCAGTCTCTAGGGACCGTCCCCTGTCGCAGCTTAATCCCTCCACTGATGCTACTGTGGAACAGGCCATCGCAGCCTACAACTACCCGTGGCACTTCTAGGGCCCTCTCTCCTTGGTACCTCTAGGCCTGCTCGTGATACTTCCAGGACTACCCGCGGCCCTGCGACTCCTTCTGTCTCCTACGTGGTGTCACCTGGACCTCTGGGTCCCAGGGTCTTCACAAGGAAGCGTCTCCTTCAGTTTCTCTGCTCCTGTCTGACTTGGAGCTTTCCTTCCTTCTTTCTTTCTTTCTTTTCTTTCTCCTCCTTGCCTGCCTCCAGCAGGCCTCCTCCTCCCTCCTTTCTCTCGTTCTTCTCCTCCAACTACATGCTGCTTCTCTCACTCCCTGAGGTAGACTGACTAAACTTGACCTTCCTATCTGTGTCTGCTCTCAGATGGCTCCTCCCACCCCCCAGTTGCTAAGCTGTAACCTATAGGAGCAGGGATGGGTCTTACGGCCCCTCCCAGCATGCAGCATGGGAGGGTTGCCTGCCACTTTCCCTGGTCCTAGTATGTGCCTAACAATGGGTGTAGTGTGGATTTACCAGGGGACCGGAGTTCACTCTCTTCCTCTCCCAGAATGGGGCATCACACCGCTGATGGGGTGCAATGACCTGTGGCGACGGAAGCCTCAGGGGCGCCACACTCCCCCACAGCAAATCCCAGCACGTCCTCGGGCTGAAAAACAACAAAAACATGTGGAGAAACTGCAAAACATTTTTGTATTCACAGTAATAAAACAATAAAACATTTCTTCCCTTTATGGGAGGCACATATCAGTAAACGTTGCGAACTTCTTATAAAGAAACTACGTGTGCACTTTCAGTCTATTGCACAGTTTGGGCACTTCCCCCATAATTCTGGTAGGGGGCACAACGGGTGCAACTATCTACATTTTCGGCTACAACAAGTCCAGTAGCCCGGCAGTTCGTTTCTTTCAATCAAACAATAATGGGACAAAATCAACCAGCCATTAAGTCCAATGGCCTGGTTACATAGGACACATAAACAACATACCAGCCACTAAGTCCAGTGGCCTGGTATGACATGACACATACACTTCCACCGGGGCCCACATTCCAGTTCAGTGGCCCGATAACACATAAACATGGGGGGTGACGTCTTCAAAAAGCATGAGGGGCAGTACAGCAGGAAAGGGTGTCATCTTCGAAAAGAATGAGGGGCAAAACACAAGGGACATCTTCAAAAAGAATGAGGGGCAGACAGGGGCTATATACAGTTCAGCATCTCTTTTCTTACTTCTTTACATGTAGGGATTCTTCTCCGGCTCCCCACCTGGAAGCAGGTAGACAGCGGTCAGCACAGTCTGCGTCTGCTGAGTGACTGTCGCAGGACCTCTGCTCAGTTGGGTGGCCCGGGTCGGCCTTGAGGTGGTGCTGCTGCTAGGGGAGATGCTGCGCTCTTGCACTGTGCGGCGCCACTCTGGCTCTTCTGGGGCCGCTTCTTCCTGCAGGATATGTACATGCAGCGCGTACCATCCGCGGTCCCCCATCAGCCGGGTATACTCCACCACATCACCCGGCTTGGCATCGCGCCCTGGGTGGCCTCTGGGCAGGTGCTCCTCGATGTCTCTCCGGGCCACAAACACGTCCTTGCCCAGACCGGGCTCCCGGATGAAGCCCCAGCCGCCTTTCTGCCGGAAATCAATCACGGTGCCCCGTCTCACTGGGCACTCGGATCCCTTCAGGACCTTCCTGACCTCTTCTTTGGAGGCCAGATTGGCGACTTCTCGGGCCCTCCGTTTCTCCTCCCGGAGTTCCCGCTCCCTCTGGTACTCGACCACCAGCCTCCGGCACGTCATCTCGTTGGCCAGGAGAGTTTCCTTGGGGAGCAGCGGCCGCTGCAGTCCCCTGGTTTCTATGGGCGCCGCGTCCCAATTCACTCCCGGGGATGCCATTCCCAGGAGGCTCACAGGGGGACTCGGCAGGGGGCCCACTAGTTGTTCCGGGTCCACCCCTCCCCAGGCTCCGTCTGCGGGGGTCTCAGGCAGGCCTCCGGTGGCCCACCTGGCGTCAGCGGGGCTGGTGGGGAAGGCCAGGGGGTCGGTGAAGAGGCTGGTCGGGGGCGCGTGGCGGGGCCATGGGTCCGGACGGATTGGGGGTTCATTTAGCTCACCCTGTTGCTGCTCCGCGGCATCCATCCACTGGCCCAGGCCTTCCGGTATCAGCGGTGTTTCTCTCTGCCGGTCCGCTTCCACCTCCACGCTGCTCAGCCTCCGGGCCAGGACTCGCATTTCCTCTCTCAGCAGGTCCAGCTCGGGATCGACTCTTCCGGTCCCTGGTGCACCTTGCTGCAGCTCCTCCGCCATGCTTCTGACCTGGGGAATGCTGCCTGGAACACTGCTCGAGTGCTCGACCACGCCACTCGGCTGCTCCCTTTTCCTTCTCGGAGGCGGGGCCGGAGGCTGCACTAGCAACTGGCGCCAGACTGGCGCCCAGCCCATCACGGCCGGCACCGCTCCGCTTAGTATCAGGCACATTTTCTTTATCTGCTGGTCGGGCGTTTAGGCTCTCTCTGCCAGCCAGCTTATCTAGTCGCCACTTCTTCTTCTTCCGTTTTCTATGGCGGGCACCGCTTCGCGCGCTTTTCTTGGACAAGGGGGCGGGGCTTCTCTTCGCGCCCTTTCTTCTTACACGCCCCCCTTCTTCCCGCGCTCAGTGGCTTCAATGGCGGCAGTTTCTCACAGTAAAACACAGGCTATTTCACGGTTCTTCAGGCACACAGTACCCGGTGTGACCGGGCACGAAATCCTGTTCGTGACGCCAAAGTTGACTCGCCCACCCCAGGGCTATGGGACACCCGGTGCCGGGCCGGACTAGTCCGGTGGTAGTCAGTGGTGGCTGGGCCCGGCTCCGTGGCCCTGGTGGGTGTCAGTAGAATATGTGGCTTGATGAATAAAGTTTGTGTTCGTGACGCCACCTGTGATATGCGGCTAATAAGCCGCCGCTGCTGTGTGAGGCCTCCGGGGTGATGTTACTGTAGCAATGGTGGTACTGCTCCCCACAGGTGGAGCAATGCCCGGGGCACAGTTGGTGCTTGTGAATGTCTATGCAGTTGAAATAACAGAGACCACTTCAAGGGTGCAGTTCAAGTTCTTTACTCACACTTCTTGTCACCGCTGTAGGGACCCTTGGACTGCTGGGACCACTGTCAGGGACCTCCGCCGTTTCTGGGTGATTCTGAGGGTGAAAGCCGGTGCCCTTCTCTTAGTGTCTCTTTCTTCTGCTGTCTTCCTTAGCCTTGCCTTTGTTAGGATAGACCTGGCTTGGCCTCCACTACAGCCTCCAGGCTGGGGGGTCACCTGTCGGCTGATTACCCCTTTTCTGGAAGTCTGCTATGGGTTCTGGCCCTGGGAGCTTACAACATCCCTGGGCCTCGGTTTTTACTGTTTGGAGATGATTTTGCACTCCTCCAGTCTCTAGGGACCGTCCCCTGTCGCAGCTTAATCCCTCCACCGATGTTACTGTGGAACAGGCCACCACAGCCTACAACTACCCGTGGCACTTCTAGGGCCCTCTCTCCTTGGTACCTCTAGGCCTGCTCATGATACTTCCAGGACTACCCGCGGCCCTGCGACTCCTTCTGTCTCCTACGTGGTGTCACCTGGACCTCTGGGTCCCAGGGTCTTCACCAGGAAGCGTCTCCTTCAGTTTCTCTGCTCCTGTCTGACTTGGAGCTTTCCTTCCTTCTTTCTTTCTTTTCTTTCTCCTCCTTGCCTGCCTCCAGCAGGCCTCCTCCTCCCTCCTTTCTCTCGTTCTTCTCCTCCAACTACATGCTGCTTCTCTCACTCCCTGAGGTAGACTGACTAAACTTGACCTTCCTATCTGTGTCTGCTCTCAGATGGCTCCTCCCACCCCCCAGTTGCTAAGCTGTAACCTATAGGAGCAGGGATGGGTCTTACGGCCCCTCCCAGCATGCAGCATGGGAGGGTTGCCTGCCACTTTCCCTGGTCCTAGTATGTGCCTAACAATGGGTGTAGTGTGGATTTACCAGGGGACCGGAGTTCACTCTCTTCCTCTCCCAGAATGGGGCATCACACCGCTGATGGGGTGCAATGACCTGTGGCGACGGAAGCCTCAGGGGCGCCACATTTCCCCCAGGTAAAATAATAAAGCTTATACTCACCTCCCGCACTAACCTCCACTACTAGAACAACCCCTTCTGATTCCACATTTCCCCCAGGTAAAATAATAAAGCTTATACTCACCTCCCGCACTAACCTAACTACTAGGACAACCCCTTCTGATTCCTTATTTCCCCAAGGTAAAATAATGAAGCTTATACCCCCCCTCCCGCACTAACCTCCACTACTAGGACAACCCCTTCTGATTCCATATTTCCCCAAGGTAAAATAATGAAGCTTATACTCCCCCTCCCGCATTAACCTCCACTACTAGGACAACCAATTCTGATTCCACATTTTCCCCAGGTAAAATAATAAAGCTTATACTCACCTCCCGCACTAACCTCCACTACTAGAACAACCCCTTCTGATTCCACATTTCCCCCAGGTAAAATAATAAAGCTTATACTCACCTCCCGCACTAACCTCCACTACTAGGACAACCCCTTCTGATTCCACATTTCCCCCAGGTAAAATAATAAAGCTTATACTCACCTCCCGCACTAACCTCCACTACTAGGACAACCCCTTCTGATTCCACATTTCCCCTAGGTAAAATAATAAAGCCTATACTCACCTCCCGCACTAACCTCCACTACTAGGACAACCCCTTCTGATTCCACATTTCCCCCAGGTAAAATAATAAAGCCTATACTCACCTCCCGCACTAACCTCCACTACTAGGACAACCCCTTCTGATTCCACATTTCCCCCAGGTAAAATAATGAAGCCTATACTCACCTCCCACACTAACCTCCACTAAAAGGACAGCCCCTTCTAATTCCACATTTTCCCCAGGTAAAATAATGAAGCTTATACTCACCTCCCGCACTAACCTCCACTACTAGGACAACCCCTTCTGATTCCACATTTCCCCCAGGTAAAATAATAAAGCCTATACTCACCTCCCGCACTAACCTCCACTACTAGGACAACCCCTTCTGATTCCACATTTCCCCCAGGTAAAATAATGAAGCCTATACTCACCTCCCACACTAACCTCCACTAAAAGGACAGCCCCTTCTGATTCCACATTTTCCCCAGGTAAAATAATGAAGCTTATACTCACCTCCCATTTATAACCAACAATGTTGTGTGTACTGAGGAAATCATCCACCCTGATATAAAAGCTGTTATAGTATCTGCCATTACTACCTCTTGTGGTCGGCATTCCACAGTCTGACTGCTCTAACTGTAAAGAACCCTTTCCTATTTAGCTGCCGGAATCGCTTTTCTTCCACTCGCAGTGAGTGTCCCCTGGTCCTTAGTATTGTCTTTGGAAGAAATAAGTCATGTGCCAGTCCTTTATATTGACCACACATGTATTTATACAAATAAATGAGATCTCCTCTGAGACGTCTTTTTTCTAAGCTAAACATATCTAACTTTTCCAACTTGTCATCATATGGGAGGCCTTCCATTCCTTGTAATAGTCTAGTTGCCCGCCTTTGAACTGACTCTAACTTCTGAATGTCCTTTTTAAAATGTGGAGCCCAAAACTGGATCCCGTATTCCAGAGGTGGCCTTACAAGTGATGTATAGAGGGGTAACAATACGTTGGGATCACGGGATCTAATCTCTCTTTTTATACACCCTAAAATCTTGTTTGCTTTAGCAGCTGCTGCCTGACATTGAGCGCTGCTGCTCAGCTTATTTGTAATGAGAATACCCAAGTCCTTCTCCTATTCTGTAGTCCCGAGTTTACTTCCATTTAATGTATACGCAGCTATAGGATTACTCCGTCCTAGGTGCATTACTTTACATTTATCAACATTAAATCTCATTTGCCAAGTATCTGCCCATTCTGACATCTTATCCAGATCTTTTTGTAATATTGTACTATCAAGGTCAGTTTTTAATATCCTACATAGTTTGGTGTCATCAGCAAAGACTGACACTTTACTATCAATCCCATCCACAAGGTCATTAATAAAGAGATTAAAAAGAATTGGTCCTAGCACAGATCCCTGCGGCCCCCACTGCTGACTATGGCCCATTTAGAGAATGTACCATTTATGACTACTCTTTGTTTCCTATCTTTTAGCCAATTCCTTACCCAGTTGCATATAGTTTCCCCTAGTCCTTGCTTATGGAACTTTAATATAAGGCTATTGTGTGGTACCGTATCAAATGCCTTTAAAAAATCCAAATAAATCACATCAGCTGCATTACCGATATCATGGTTTGCACTTACCCCCTCATAGAACCCCAACAGGTTGGTTAGACACGACTTATCTTTCATGAATCCATGCTGTCTGTCAGTTATATTATTTTCTGCAATATATTTTTGCATGTCATCCCTTAAAATGCCCTCAAAAACTTTACATACTACTGATGTCAGGTGAAATAATAAAGCCTATACTCACCTCCCGCACTAACGCCATTCAAGAGGTACCACGGCTCGTGGCCTTAAGACATCACATGAGCCCGGAGTCCAATCAGCAGCGGCTTCCTTCTCCACGTCTTTGGACCATATGAACAATTAACAATTAACAGGAATTAAGTGCCGCCGCAGCGCTCACTTCCTGTTGCTTGACTCATTTGATCCGAAGGCGGGGAGACAGAAGCCAGAGCTCATTGGACGCCGGGCTCGGGTGACGTCACAGTCCCAGAACTGCGATCTTGAACACCGCTGGAAGGGTGCCGGTACAGGAAGCGGCTATAGTGGGCATGATTATGATGCATGGGAAAAACATGTGGAATCAGAAAGAGTTGTCCGAGTAGTGGACAACCACTTTAATGGTTGATAAAACTAAAGTAGTTGTCCTTTTGCATTCGAGGTGACCCCACATGCCCACCAAATTGGTGCATCATTGACATGTATTGGGGACATACATGATATCTGATGATCTCACCCACATTTTGGCAGCATGCGCAGCTGTAACGTCATCGGCACTGCTCACTTCCGATATGGAAGCGAGAGGTGCAGGACAAGCCCTATAATTGTACGGAGGTCCACAAGCAAAATTATGAGTCACCAATTTGTTTTGCCTTAGGCAATTATTAATGGATACAGTGGGGCACACTGAAATTTAAAAACAGGGGGCCCATAGCAAATGTTAAACTAGACCCTTTTATGGTGCCTAGTTTGCCACCCAAGACAGGGGGGCTACTGTTTTTCTTTCCATTAAAAACCATTCCGAGTCCCTAAGGCCAATTCACCACTCTTTTCTTGCTAATGGATGCAATCAGGGTCAGCTTTCCTTTAAGGCCAATCTAGCCCATGGCTTTGGGCACAATAGCCAGGGGGTGTGTATATAATAAATATCCAAATATTAACACATTTTTCAGTATTATCTTGAAAAAGACCATATAAAATACTGTTTCCTAAATTTACATCCATATAGATTAAACAAATTGAGCACTACATTTACGTTGCCCATCTCATCACCTTGGGCGGTTTTGCTTAGTCATGGGGCACTCACTGCCCCCTCTGAAGACGTCCTGGAGCCTGGGTGATGGAAACTGTAGTGCCGGCTCTCTGTTTCTATCTCCAACGCTGCCATAGCTTCTAGCTGTGATAGAAAATGTTCTGGGTTATGGACGCTGTGGGAGATGTGAGTGCAGCGCTGGCTCTCAGTTTCTGTCTACACCACTGCTATAGCTTCTGTGATAGATGATGTTCTGGGTGATAGACGCTGTGGGAGATGTGAGTGCGGCGCTGGCTCTCTGTTTCTGTGATAGAAGAGGCTATTGGTGATGGATGATCTGGGAGATAAGAGTTCAGAACTAGCTGTTTCTATCTCCACCGCTGCCGTAGCTTCTGTGACAGAAGATGTAACAGGTGATGAACGCTGTGGGAGATGACAGTGCTCCACCGCTGCTGTAGCTTCTGTGACAGAAGATGTAATAGGTGATGGACGCTGTGGGAGATGACAGTGCTCCACCGCTGCTGTAGCTTCTGTGACAGATGTCCGAGGTGATGGATGTTGTGGGAGAGAAGAATGCACCGCCGCTGCTGTAGCTTCTGTGACAGAAGATGTTCTAGGTGATGGATGCTGTGGAAGAGAAGAATGCACCGCCGCTGCCATAGCTTCTGTGACAGAAGATGTTCTAGGTGATGGATGCTGTGGAAGAGAAGAATGCACCACCGCTGCCATAGCTTCTGTGACAGAAGATGTTCTAGGTGATGGATGCTGTGGGAGATGACAGTGCTCCACCGCTGCCATAGCTTCTGTGACAGAAGATGTTCTAGGTGATGGACGCTGTGAGGAGAATGCTCCGCTGCTGTCGTAGCTTCTGTGACAGAAGATGTTCTAGGTGATGGACGCTGTGGGAGAGGAGAATGCTCCGCCGCTGTTGTAGCTTCTGTGACAGAAGATGTTCTAGGTGATGGATGTTGTGGGAGAGGAGAATGCTCCGCTGCTGTCGTAGCTTCTGTGACAGAAGATGTTCTAGGTGATGGACGCTGTGGGAGAGGAGAATGCTCCGCTGCTGTCGTAGCTTCTGTGACAGAAGATGTTCTAGGTGATGGATGTTGTGGGAGAGGAGAATGCTCCGCCGCTGCCATAGCTTCTGTGACAGAAGATGTTCTAGGTGATGGATGCTGTGGGAGAGGAGAATGCTCCGCCGCTGCCATAGCTTCTGTGACAGAAGATGTTCTAGGTGATGGATGCTGTGGGAGAGGAGAATGCTCCGCCGCTGCCATAGCTTCTGTGACAGAAGATGTTCTAGGTGATGGACGCTGTGGGAGAGGAGAATGCTCCGTCGCTGCCATAGCTTCTGTGACAGAAGATGTTCTAGGTGATGGACGCTGTGGGAGAGGAGAATGCACCACCGCTGCCATAGCTTCTGTGACAGAAGATGTTCTAGGTGATGGACGCTGTGGGAGAGGAGAATGCACCACCGCTGCCATAGCTTCTGTGACAGAAGATGTTCTAGGTGATGGACGCTGTGGGAGAGGAGAATGCTCCGCTGCTGCCGTAGCTTCTGTGACAGAAGATGTAATAGGTGATGGATGCTGTGGGAGAGAAGAATGCTCCGTCGCTGCCATAGCTTCTGTGACAGAAGATGTTCTAGGTGATGGACGCTGTGGGAGAGGAGAATGCACCACCGCTGCCATAGCTTCTGTGACAGAAGATGTTCTAGGTGATGGACGCTGTGGGAGAGGAGAATGCTCCGCTGCTGTCGTAGCTTCTGTGACAGAAGATGTTCTAGGTGATGGATGCTGTGGGAGAGAAGAATGCTCCGTCGCTGCCATAGCTTCTGTGACAGAAGATGTTCTAGGTGATGGACGCTGTGGGAGAGGAGAATGCTCCGTCGCTGCCATAGCTTCTGTGACAGAAGATGTTCTAGGTGATGGATACTGTGGGAGAGGAGAATGCACCACCGCTGCCGTAGCTTCTGTGACAGAAGATGTAATAGGTGATGGATGCTGTGGGAGAGGAGAATGCTCCGCCGCTGCCATAGCTTCTGTGACAGAAGATGTTCTAGGTGATGGACGCTGTGGGAGAGGAGAATGCTCCGCCGCTGCCATAGCTTCTGTGATAGAAGATGTCGTAGGTGATGGATGTTGTGGGAGAGGAGAATGCTCCGCCGCTGCCGTAGCTTCTGTAATAGATGTTGTAGGTGATGGATGTTGTGGGATAGGAGAATGCTCCGCCGCTGCCGTAGCTTCTGTAATAGATGTCGTAGGTGATGGATGTTGTGGGAGAGGAGAATGCTCCGCCGCTGCCGCAGCTTCAGTGACAGAAGATGTCCTAGGTGATGGACGCTGTGGAGTGAGAGTGCTCAGCCGCTGCTGCAGCTTCTACCTGTGATAAATGATGTCCTGGGTAATGGACGCTGTTGGAGATGTGAGTGCAGCACCGGCTCTCAGCTTGTCTCTCAGCCACCGTAGCTTTTAATTGTGAAAGAAGACGTTGTAAGGGGACGGAATTAGACACAATAACTTGCACTAAGTGGAGGGGTACGAATTTTGTACTTTGGCCTAAAGTGTAAAAAGGTGTAAATACAGCGCTGGATGGAATAATAAGTGATAGAACTAGTGATGACTGTGCATGCTAGCCTCCACTAGTTACTCCATAGTGCATTGGGGTTTTTGGGTGCAAATCAAGCACCAAGAATAATGGAAGTCAATGGGATACTTAAGCATTTTTAAACTCCGGTACTTGATCTAGTAACTAGCAGTGGTCATCACTAGTTAGAACCCATCACTCCATGGGCTATATAACAGACCCCGTCTCTATGGTGCCTTCATCTTTAGATAACTGTGGCTGGGAAAGTGCAATAGGGTCTTTTTCGGTTGTGTCTAGCACAACCTTGAATGAAACCTCAGTGGTAGATCCAGGTGCTGCAGAAACCACGGATCAAAGATCAGCGGGCACTATGCTGCTGGATGGTTAGTAAAGGAGCCAATATACCAGATGCACAATATGGCATTGATGGAGTACATGGCCTTGTCTCCCTTTCAGGAAATAGTCTGCCTTTGTTTTTATTTTATGTGCAATTAGCAATTTATTAAAACAAAATAACAGTTCTCTTTTACGGAACAAAATTAGATCCACAGAGGCCGATTATACACCAGTGTGGCTCAATGTGAAATCAGACACGAATGAGGAAACACAGAATGAGCTGTATCTGCTTTCCATTACCTTGTGTGCTGCCGAGAACGTATTGAAACTTTGCTTTGTTATTGTGGCCTTGTGTGATAGGCATGAGAACGGTTTCTTGTGTTTTGGGATGAATGGTATAGTTGCATTTGTTTTTTTTATGACATTCAACATAGAAACGAAGCATCATAAAGATGATGAAGAGATCAGTTACAGAAGGTTGCATGAAGCACTAACAATGGATCACGTACTGTATGTCCATGTATGCGTCTCCATACTTAGCAAATAGTGTGAGATGGGGGAGGGGGTATAAAAGTAGAGTTGTTTTCTTTCTTATATACTTTCACACTTCCTGAATAATTTCATCCAATCTATTTTAAATAAAAAATAAAAATATCAAAGCTTTTTTTTTTTTTTTACACTTTCATGGCATATCGACTGGACCCCTACTAGGCTTTTTGGCACACCATAAATCGTATCATTGGAATTTTAAAAATTGTAATTCTTAAGGCCGCTTTACACGCAACGAGATGTCGATGAGGGTCACGGAATTCGTGACACACATCCGGCCTCGTTAGCGACGTTGTTGCTTGTGACTCGTACGAGCGACCGCTAACAATGCAAAATACTCACCAAATAGTTGATTGTTGACACGTCGTCCACTTCCCAAATATCGTTGCTGATTTTGGATGCAGGTTGTTGGTCGTTCCTGAAGCAGCACACATCGCTACGCGTGACACCCCGGGAACGACGAACACCGTACCTGCATCCTCCAACGAGGTGGGCGTATCTTTCATGCGGCTGCTCTCCACCCCTCCACTTCTATTGGACGCCTGCCGTGTGATGTCGCTGTGACGTCGCACGAACCGCCCCCTTAGAAAAAGGGGCTGTTCGCCGGCCACAGCGACATCCTTAGGAAGGTATGTGTCACAGGTACTAGCAATTTTGTCCGCCACGGGCAGCGATTTTCCCGTGACGCACAAACGACGGGGGCGGATGCTTTCACGAGCGACATTGCTAGTGATGTCGCTGCGGGTAAAGCCCCCTTTAGACGGACTCAAAAATTGGTCCTGATGAAGGAGTGAGAACAAAAGTGACAAGACATTGTTTTTGTAGTTGATGGGGTCCCAACATTATCCAAATTACTTTTATGGCAAAAAAAAAGAGCAGATACTGAATTCTGTAATTCGTGCCTACCAAAAAACACGTGGGCAGGTTGTGCTGCTGTTCTGGAAAATCTCTGAACAAATCTGAGGAGTCCGTCTTTTTCCAAAGAGTCATAGTTGGAACACCGAGGTCCAACATTCAATACAGTAGTAGATATTATTGGATGTTAGCAATGTTTTACTAAAAGGAAGACGTCCTCTTTAAATGTACGCTATTATAGTGGCACCCCAAAGCCAGGGGAGTATCCAAATGTAATCAATTTTAATAAAAGATTAAGGCCCTACGACGGTCAATGAAATAATATTAAATTGAAATTTACTTTGGTCAATTTCAATTTATTTTTTTTCTGTTGAACCAAAATTAAGTAATGAAAATGGCCTTGGCAAAAATAACAGTACCCGCCGCTTAATATTTTGTTTCGTAACCTTTTGAGGCAACCGCTCCAAACAAACGATTTCTGTAATTCCTAAGGAGACTTCTGCCTCCATCCACTGGTATTTTGGCAGACTCCTCTTGAGTAAACTGCTCCTTGCGGTTCAGATATGAAGGTGCTTCCTCTGGTTGTTTAATAGGACTTGGATCAGAGCTCAGAATAGTTCATACTTTGCTCTTAGTCATTCTTGGATGGTTTTTAGGAGTGAGTTTTGGGTCATTATCCTTCTGGAGAACCCATGACCGGTGACTTGGAACAAGCTTTCTGAAACTGGGTAGCATATTTCACTCCAAAATGCATGCCTTGAGATTTCATTGAACCCTGGACAGTTTCAAGACAATGTCAGATGCAGCCTGAAATATAACCAAGCCTCCTTCATGTTACACAGTGGGTATAATGCTCATTTTTGTATCTGCGAGTAGAGAGCTGATCTGTTTTGCCAAAATACATTTTTCCAGAAGCTTTGTCAATATGCATTTTGTCAAATTCCAGTGTCACTTTTTTATGATTTGTTTTTAAACAGTAGTTTCTGCCTTGGTCATCTCCCATAAAGTACACTTTAGCAAAGAACGGTGCAATATGACACTGACAAGGCGGCTTTACACGCAATAACATCGCTAACGAGATGTCGTTGGGGTCACGGAATTTGTGACGCACATCCGGCCTCGTTAGCAACGTCGTTGCGTGTGACACGTACGAGCGACCGCTAACGATCAAAAATACTCACATCGTTGATCGTTGAGACGTCGTTCACTTTCCAAATATTGTTGCTCGTTCTGGACGCAGGTTGTTCGTCATTCCTGAGGCAGCACACATCGCTTTGTGTGACACCCCGGGAACAGCGAACAACACCGTATCTGTGTCCTCCGGCAACGAGGTAGAAGTGTCGTTCATCTGGCTACTCTCCACCCCTCCACTTCTATTGGTGGCCTGCCGTGTGACGTCACTGAGGCCGCATAAACCGCCCCATGAAAAAAAAAAAAAGGTTGTTCGCCGGCCATAGCGACGTCGTTAGGAAGGCAAGTTGGTGTGACACGTATCGGCGACATCGTTCGCCACAGGCAGCAATTTGCCCGTGACGCACAAACTACGGGGGCGGGTGCTATTGCTAGCGATGTCGCTGCATGTAAAGCAGCCTATAGACCTTGACCTTGGAGTTTACCTCTAATCTCTTTGGAAGTTGTTCTGGGCTCTTTGGTTATCATTCACATCATCCGTCTTCTTAATTTGTCATAAATTTTCCTCTTGTGGCCACATCAAAATTGACTACAGTGACTACTGTGGGTCTCTTACTTTGCCAGAAGGTAACAACAATTTTCTGCATCTGTGCATTATGCTTTATTTAAAGAGGTTGGCAACTACTTTTACACTGATGGCCTATCCTTAGAATAGATAATCAATGTCTGATTGGCCAGTGTCTGACATCCCCGACCCCCTCTCTTAGTGCCAGTGGCGGCAGCAGGAAATGCTCAGTTTTGGAGCTGCCTCATCAACTGACAGTGGCCGCGGCTGAGTACTGCACATCTGCCTCTTATGGAATAAGGGGTGGGTGTGCAGAACCCAGCCGCTATCAGAAGATGAGGCCACTCCGGAACGGAGCATTTCCAGCCGCCTGCTGCAACCTCCAAAACCTAAGACAGCTGATCAGTAGGGGTGCTGGGTGTTGGACCCCGGTTAATCGGACATTCATGGCCTATCCTTAGGATTGGCCATCAATGTAAAAGTAGTGGCCAACCTTCTTAAATATTTTAGTACTACATACAAAAAGGACTATAAAAATCCAAATAATAAAAAAGCCTCAATCCTTATTTAGATATGTAGTCCTCTCCTGGTCCTCACTCATGGTATCAAATATAAGTGAGAATTTCTGCAATCCAAAATGACCTATGTATACGGGGCTCTACCCAGTCGCTACAAGAAAGCCCAATCCTGACGCTTTATATCCATTATTTTGATTATGACAACATTATACAAAAGTCGTTTAAAGCCAGCAGATCTAGCAGTAATTATACCTTCATCTTGTAACGATCTCATTTCCCATCTGGAAAGCGCAGGGCAAGACAGTATAAAGAAATTGGATTTCTACAAATGTATATTGACGTTTTAAAAAGTATGAATGCAGCCCGTGCCGCCGCCGACTCCGGCATGCTGTTTTATGGAGTCCTAAGAATATAAAACTGTTTGTTTTGCTCCATCTCGCTTGGCTGTATGTAAACACTAAATTGATTTGTGCGGTCGATACATCGGTTGTAAAGCTCCATTTTTTAAAAAAAAGAATAGTTCGTAGGCTTCAGAGCAGCGCTCCTTGGGAGGCTTGATAAGTGCAAACCATGAGCTAAACATATTCTTCTCTTGTATACAGGTTTTTCTTTTTCTTGTTATTTTTTTTAAAATAAATTTTCTTTACTTGGTTTGATAAATATTTATTTTTACTGACAAAGGCATTAATACGTTAGAATATATTACAATGTTAGAAAGTATTCTTGTGTTCTATTTGCAGAATGTTCCATCATTTTGACTAAAAAAAACCCCTAAAATCCAAGTGTAGTGATTTACACAAAAATACAGTATCGTTATCACCAATTATTACCAAACTGAGGTTTTATATTCTGAAAACCTGCACACCCAGACTGATGTGATGCAAATATTATACCATGGTAGCGTCCAGTTTTCTACATTCAGAAGACATAGTTCTATAGTTATCAATGATTGCAAGAAAGTCAGTGTCCCTCTGTCTCCATCTTTATTATGTTCCCTGCTCCCATAGGGATAAATGGTAAAATCCCCTTTAAATAGCAGGTAGGTAACTCTGGGGCTTTTTAGCACTGATGTCTTATCCCTAAGATAGGTCATTAGGTGTGGTGAACGCTGCAGCCTCCTTCATGTGTCCAGCAGCTAGCACGCCAGATTCTACTTACCTGCACCGTATTTTTAAAGGGAACCTGTCACCACTTTTTTGGCGTATAAGCTGCGGCCACCATCGGGCTCTTATATACAGCATTCTAACATGCTGTATATAAGAGCGCAGGCCGCTGTGAGAACATAAAAAACGGATTTTTGTGTACTCACCGTAAAATCATTTTCTCTTAGCCATCATTGGGGAACACAAGACCATGGGTGTTAGTGTCCTCCTATGGATAGGCAGCATAAGTAGATGCAAAAGCATAGCTCCTCCTCTGCAGTATACACCCCCTGGCCGGGCCAGGAAACCTCCGTTTTAGTACACAAGCAGTAGGAGAAAAAAACAGTAAAAACTTCTCAGAGGAACATGAGAAAAGAAGAGTCATAACCAAAAAAGGTACTGAGAGAACCAAGGCCCAACAGGGCAACAGGGTGGGTGCTGTGTCCCCCAATGATGGCTAAGAGAAAACGATTTTATGGTGAGTACACAAAAATCCGTTTTTTTCTGACGCCTCATTGGGGGATACAGGACCATGGGACGTCCTAAAGCAGTCCATGGGTGGGAAACATAAAAGAAAGACAACACAACCCAAGGACTAGGAACCAGTCCCAGACAACCTGGAGCGCCTACTGAGAGAGGTGTCCAACTGCTGTTTGCAGAATTTTCCTACCCAGATTTGCCTCAGTTGAAACCTGGGTATGGACTCTGTAATGCTTTGAAAACGTATGTAGGCTAGACCAGGTCGCAGCCTTACACACCTGTTCCACTGAAGCCTGATGCCGAATGGCCCACGAAGTGCCAACTGCTCGCATGGAATGAGCCCGCAACCCACTAGGAATGGGCTTGAGTTGCAAGGGGTAGACTTCCTGGATCGCAGAGCGAATCCAGCGAGCCAGAGTCGCCTTTGAAGCTGCCTGTCCCTTCTTCGGCCCCTCAGGAATGACGAACAAAGAGTCCGTTTTCCTAAAGGGGGCTGTCCTGGATATGTAATATCGGAGAGCTCTGACGAGGTCTAACGAATGCAGAGACCTTTCCACCCTATGAACCGGGTGTGGACAAAAGGAAGGCAGAACAATGTCCTCGTTCAAATGAAACGGGGTAAGAACCTTTGGAAGGAAATCCGGAAGGGGGCGCAGATTCACCTTGTCCTGGTGAAAGATCAGGAAAGGCTTGCGGCAAGAAAATGCTGCTAGCTCCGAAACCCGTCTGATGGATGTAATTGCCACCAGGAATGTTACCTTCCAGGACAGAAGAGCAAGGGAGGATTCCTTGAGGGGTTCAAAGGGAGACCTCTGGAGACCGTCCAGAATGAGGTTGAGGTCCCATGGTTCCAGCGGCCGTTTGTACGGGGGAACTAGATGGGAAACGCCCTGGAGGAAGGTCTTGACTTGCGGTTTTTGAGCCAGGCGGCATTGGTAGAAGATAAAGGGCAGGTCTCAGCGCTCTCAAAGGGAACTGAGAGCCAACCCCGTTTGCAAGCCAGACTGTAGAAAGTCGAGAATTCTGGGGATGACCAGAGGCATAGGCTGGACGTTAGTTTCCCTGCACCATGAAAGGAAGATTTTCCACGTACGGTGGTAAATGCGGGATGAAGCAGGCTTTCGGGCGCGGATCATGGTGGAAATAACCGCGGGAGAGAATCCCGCTCTTGTTAATACCCAGGTCTCAATGGCCATGCCGTCAGCTTCAGGGCTCTGGAGTTCTGAAGGGAAATGGGCCCTTGGGTCAGCAAGTCTGGGATGACGGGAAGGCGCCACGGTGCGTCTGTGAGCATTTGTACTAATTCGGCGTACCAGGCACGCCTGGGCCAGTCCGGTGCTATCAGTATCACCGGGACTCCCTCTGCCTTGATCTTCCTGATTACCCGCGGCAGCAGAGGTAGAGGTGGAAATATGTAAGGCAGGCGGAATTGGTGCCAGGAGCAGACTAGAGCATCCGCGCCCATGGACGGCGGGTCGCGTGACCTGGCTATGAACGCGGGTACCTTTGCATTCAACCTTGAGGCCATTAGGTCCACGTCTGGTGTGCACCAGCGAGTGCAGATGTGTAGAAACACATCTGGGAGGAGAGACCATTTTCCGGCGGCCAGGCCTTGGTGACTTAGAAAGTCTGCTGCCCAGTTCTCTACCCCCGGTATGTGTACCGCTGATATCACTGATCACGACGATTCGGCCCAGCTGAGGATCTTGTGGGCCTCGAGATAAGCCGCTTTGCTGCGGGTGCCCCCCTGCCGATTGATATAGGCTACAGCTGTCGCATTGTCCGATTGGACTCGAATCTGACAACCCGCTAGCAGAGGGCAGAACGCTCTGAGAGCGAAGAAGATCGCGCAGAGTTCCAGGATGTTTATGGGTGGGAAAGACTCCTGGGGCGTCCAACTTCCTTGAGCAGTGTGGTGCCGGTACACTGCTCCCCAGCCTAGGAGGCTGGCGTCCGTGGTCAGGACCAGCCAGTTCACTGGGAGAAAAGATCTCCCCTTCGATAGGGATGAGGACCGAAGCCACCAGCGGAGTGCGTACCTGACTGAAGGCGTCAGGTGAAGATTTCTGTCCAGGGAGAAGGGGCTCTTGTCCCAGGCCACTAGAAGGGCTAGCTGCAGTGGGCGGAAGTGCAGTTGAGCAAAGGGTACTGCTTCCATAGTTGCCACCAACCTGCCGAGCACTTTCATGCTGAATCGAATGGAGCGAGACGGAGGATATAGAAGGCAGCGTACCGCTCGTTGAAGAGCGATCGCCTTGTCCTGAGGGAGAAGGATCAAGCCCCGAAGGGTGTCCAGGGACATGCCCGGGAAGGTGATGGATCGTGATGGGATCGGGGATGATTTGTACAGATTCACTAGCCACCCTAAGCGGGATAGGGTGTCCACAGTGATCTGTACGCTGGTTGAGCAGTCGCGGAAGGAGGGGGCCTTGATGAGGAGGTCGTCCAAGTAAGGGAGAATGACTACTCCCCTGGCGTGAAGGACGCTCATGGCGGCCGCCATGACTTTGGTGAAGACCCTTGGTGCGGTGGCAAGGCCGAAGGGTAGAGCTACGAATTGAAAGTGGGAGTTCTGAATTGCGAAGCGGAGGAACTTTTGGTGATCTGGGGCGATGGGTATGTGCAGGTACGCGTCCTTGAGGTCTATGGAGGCGAGGAATTCCCCTTCGACCATGGATGCAATAATGGACCTTAGGGACTCCATTCTGAATCTCCGTACGTGCATATGTTTGTTTAGGTGTTTGAGGTTCAGGATGGGTCGAACTGACCCATCCTTTTTGGGGACCACAAAGAGGTTGGAATAAAAACCCCCGAACTTCTCGTCGTCTGGGACAGGTATTATCACTCCTGCTGTTTGGAGTGAGTGGATTGCTGAGAAAAAAGCTTTGCGTCGTTTTCGAGTCTTTGGGGGGTTTGAGAGAAAGAACCGACTCGGGGGTCGGGTCCGAATTTATATGTGGTAACCGGAAGACACAAGGTCTCGCACCCATTTGTCGTCTGAGGCGGCAGCCCAGATGTGATGAAAGAGCCGCAGTCGACCTCCTACAATGAGTGTATCTTCCGGGGCGCCGAAAGAGTCATGAGGGGGGAAAACGTCATGGCCGAGTCTCCCTAGTCATGGACTGTTTCGGTCTAGACTGCCATGACGAAGTGGGTTTCAGGGAGAGCTGAGAAGGTCGGTCCCTGCGTAGTCCGCGGCTGGAGGCGGGGGCAGAACGGGATGTCGACCAACCAAATGAGTTCCGACAGGAGCGGAACGAGGACTGTGGACGTCTGGTGAAGGACGTCCTGGACTTCAGCTGGGGGAGGGAGGTACTCTTTCCTCCCGTGGCGTCAGAAATGAGCTTGTCCAGACGTCCGCCAAACAATCGGTTTGGAAAAAAGGGAAGGCCCGTGAGAGACTTCTTGGAGGCAGAGTCCGCTCGCCACTGTCGGAGCCAGAGAGCTCTACGGATGGCTATGGTATTTGAGGCGGCAAACGCTGAGCAGGTAGCAGCGTCCATGGAGGCCTGCATGAGGTACTCCGCCGAGCGGCAATTTGAGCTGTTAGCTCTGTGAAGGTATGAGTGAACTGGGATTCCTCAAGCGAAGTGTTAAGGGATTCTGCCCAGACCGAGATCGCCTTTGCGACCCACACAGCGGCAAAGGAGGGCGAGAAGGAGGAACCCGCAGCCTCAAAAGCAGAGCGGGCGAGGTGCTCCACCTGTCTGTCTGTCGGGTCCTTGATGGAGGAACCATCGGGTAAAGACAGGAGCGTCTTTGTGGTAAGACGGGAGACCGGGGGGGTCGACCGAGGGCGGATCGGCCCAGCCCTTAGGGGCAGGTGAGGCAAAAGGGTACTGGGACTCCATGAGTTTTCGGTTACCGAAGCGCCTGTCAGGCTTCTCCCTTTGCTTTGTGAGGATATCCTGAAACTCTGGGTGATCAGCGAAAACCTTTTGGGGTTTCCTTGCCCTCTTAAAGGAGACCGCATGGTCAGTGGTAGTGGATGGGGGATCCTCCACATGTAGCGTTTGGTTGATTGCTGCTATAAGGGACTCTATTGCAGTTTGATCATCTGGGGAGGTAGAAACCAAGGAATCCTCTTGGTAAAAACAGCATTCTCCCTCCTCCAGCTCTTTAGAAGCCGTGGAGCGTGTGGGAGAGCCTGCCCTATGTGCTCCCGAGGGAGAGCCCACTGGAGACACCCGGCCGTGTGCTCTTTTCCTGATCCCTGCAACCGGTGAAGCATGTGCCCGGATTACCTCAGAAGCATCCTCCATAGGGGTATCCTCAGGCTGCGTTCCGTCCAGGGACCCAGAAGGGTGTGGAGGACGACATTGCATAGCCAGCACCAGGTTCTGTGACAGTTTTTCCATGGATTGGGAGAGAAACTGTGCCCATTCCAGTGGGCTGGGAGCCCTAGGCTCTGGGCTGATGGTTGCGGCGGTGGTGGCAGGGTGGTCTTGGGGTGGCTATAGGGGCACAGGACTCACAGAGAGAAGAGGTGTGTTTACGTGGTAGCTCAGTGTGGCAGGCAGTGCATGCTGGACAATAGACTATGTGGGCCTTAGCACTCTTAGTGGCCTTAGAATTCTGCATGTTCCTAATAGGAGTATGCCAGGAGGGGGAGCAATGCTCAGCAGAGCTACAAGTGAAGCCGATGGCCCTGTCCTCCGGAAGGATTAAGCTCTATGGAGATCTTCGCACGCTTTCCGAGGGGGAGGCGGGGCTTATCGCGGCCGCGGGGGCGGGGATTAGCGCTAAAAGAGGCGAAGATAAAGTCAGTGTGCCCCCCCCCCCTGCTGTGGGTAGTAAAACGACGGGAAGGGAGCTTCTGATAGTTTTCCTCCCTCTCCCTCCAGTCAGCACACAGCTTGTCACTGGTGGTTATCAGCCGGCTTTTCTGCTAGAGCAAATAAACAGAGCAAATAAACAGCGTGAGTCCCTGAGCTCTGGGCCCTCCCCCTGCCACCGGGAAATTATCCGCAGGACTTTCTGCAAACAGGAGTGACTTCCCCTCTCCTCCAGCCAGCAAGCTAGAGAAAAGTTAACACTGTGTGCAGGATCCTTGGGGCTCTGCTCCTTGCACTCAGCAAGGGACTTTCTCATAATAAATACTGTAAATGTCCTGGGAGCCTTCCCTGCAGCGTCTTTTCTCCCTTTGTCTGGGAAACCAGTCAGTGGGGATCTCACCTTAAAACACTGCTTCAGTCCAGGCAGTGAAAATAGCAGTCAGCTTGCTGTGTCCGGTCACACCGGTGCCATATTCAACTCAGAGCCTGCAAAGAGGGGCTGAGGAATTGGTGCCATATTCAACTCAGAGCCTGCAAAGAGTGGCTGAGGAATTGGGCTATAGGGGCACAGGCCTCTACCCTGGGCTTTGGAAAGAAGGGAATTTTGTTTACTTACCGTAAATTCCTTTTCTTCTAGCTCCAATTGGGAGACCCAGACAATTGGGTGTATAGCTACTGCCTCCGGAGGCCGCACAAAGTACTACACTTAAAAGTGTAAGGCCCCTCCCCTTCTGGCTATACACCCCCCCGTGGGAGCACGGGTCCTTCAGTTTTAGTGCAAAAGCAAGAAGGAGGAAAGCCAATAACTGTTTCAAAAACAAATTCAATCCGATAAACAATATCGGAGAACGTAAGTTATTAACATGAACAACATGTGCACCCGAAAAACAAATACCCTCAGAAAAACAGGGCGGGTGCTGGGTCTCCCAATTGGAGCTAGAAGAAAAGGAATTTACGGTAAGTAAACAAAATTCCCTTCTTTTTCGCTCCTAATTGGGAGACCCAGACAATTGGGACGTCCAAAAGCAGTCCCTGGGTGGGTAAAATAATACCTCGCGATCGGGCTGTCAGGCAGCCCTTCCTTACAGGTGGGCCACCGCCGCCTGCAGGACTTGTCTACCTAGGCTGGCATCCGCCGAAGCGTAGGTATGCACCTGATAATGCTTGGTGAAAGTGTGCAGACTCGACCAGGTAGCCGCCTGGCACACCTGCTGAGCCGTAGCCTGATGCCGTAATGCCCAGGACGCACCCACGGCTCTGGTAGAATGGGCCTTCAGTCCAGAAGGAGTCGGAAGCCCAGCAGAACGGTAGGCGTGAAGAATTGGTTCCTTGATCCACCGCGCAAGGGTGGATTTGGAAGCTTGCGACCCTTTATGCTGACCAGCGACCAGGATAAAGAGTGCATCCGAACGGCGCAGAGACGCCGTGCGGGAAATGTAGATCCTGAGTGCTCTCACCAGGTCCAACAGATGTAAACCCTTTTCAAATTGGTGAACTGGATGCGGACACAAAGATGGTAAAGTGATATCCTGATTGAGATGAAAGGAAGATACCACCTTGGGAAGAAACTCTGGAATTGGACGCAGTACTACCTTGTCTTGGTGAAACACCAGGAAGGGAGATTTGCAAGATAACGCCGCCAGCTCTGACACTCTCCGAAGAGACGTGACCGCCACCAGAAAAGCCACTTTCTGTGAAAGCCGAGAAAAGGAAATCTCCTTCATAGGCTCGAAAGGTGGCTTCTGGAGAGCAATCAGAACCCTGTTCAGATCCCAGGGTTCCAATGGCCGCTTGTAAGGGGGAATGATATGACAAACCCCTTGCAGGAACGTGCGTACCTTAGGAAGTCGCGCCAGGCGCTTCTGAAAGAATACGGATAGCGCAGAAACTTGTCCTTTAAGGGAGCTAAGCGACAAACCTTTTTCCAACCCAGACTGCAGGAAGGAAAGAAAAATAGGCAATGCAAATGGCCAGGGAGAAACTCCCTGAGCAGAGCACCAAGATAAGAATATCTTCCACGTTCTGTGGTAGATCTTGGCGGAGGATGGTTTCCTAGCCTGTCTCATGGTGGCAACAACATCATGAGATAAACCTGAGGTCCCTAGGACCCAGGACTCAATGGCCACACAGTCAGGTTCAGGGCCGCAGAATTCAGATGGAAAAACGGCCCTTGAGACAGCAAGTCTGGACGGCCTGGTAGCGCCCACGGTTGTCCTACCGTGAGATGCCACAGATCCGGGTACCACGACCTCCTCGGCCAGTCTGGAGCGACGAGAATGGCGCAACGGCAGTCGGACCTGATTTTGCGGATCACTCTGGGCAATAATGCCAGAGGTGGGAACACATAAGGTAGTCGGAACTGCGACCAATCCTGAACTAAGGCGTCTGCCGCCAGAGCTCGGTGATCGTGAGACCGTGCCATGAAAACCGGGACCTTGTTGTTGTGCCGTGACGCCATCAGGTCGACGTCCGGCATCCCCCAGCGGCGACAGATCTCCTGAAACACGTCTGGGTGAAGGGACCATTCCCCTGCGTCCATGCCCTGGCGACTGAGAAAGTCTGCTTCCCAGTTTTCCACGCCTGGGATGTGAACTGCGGATATGGTGGATGCTGTGTTTTCCACCCACGTCAGAATCCGCCGGACTTCTTGAAAGGCTTGTCGACTGCGTGTTCCCCCTTGGTGGTTGATGTACGCCACCGCTGTGGAATTGTCCGACTGAATCCGGATCTGCTTGCCCTCCAGCCACTGTTGGAAGGCTCGCAGAGCAAGATAGACTGCTCTGATTTCCAGAACATTGATCTGAAGGGTGGACTCTCTCTGAGTCCACGTACCCTGAGCCCTGTGGTGAAGAAACACTGCTCCCCACCCTGATAGGCTCGCATCTGTCGTGACCACCGCCCAGGATGGGGGTAGGAACGACTTTCCTTTTGACAATGAGGTGGGAAGAAGCCACCATCGGAGAGAGTCCTTGGTTGCCTGAGAGAGGGAGACATCCCTGTCGAGGGACGTCGACTTCCCGTCCCATTGGCGGAGAATGTCCCATTGTAGAGGGCGCAGATGAAACTGCGCGAAAGGGACTGCTTCCATTGCTGCCACCATCTTCCCTAGGAAATGCATGAGGCGCCTCAAGGAGTGGGACTGGTTCTGCAGGAGAGATTGCACCCCTGTCTGCAGAGAGCACTGCTTGTCCAGTGGAAGCTTCACTATCGCTGAGAGAGTATGAAACTCCATGCCAAGATATGTTAGTGATTGGGTCGGGGTTAGATTTGACTTTGAAAAGTTGATAATCCACCCGAAACTCTGGAGAGTCTTCAAGTGCCACGTTCAGACTGTGTTGGCATGCCTCTTGAGAGGGTGCCTTTATAAGTAGATCGTCCAAATACGGGATCACGGAGTGACCCTGCGAGTGCAGGACAGCTACTACTGCTGCCATGACCTTGGTGAAGACCCGAGGGGCTGTTGCCAGCCCGAAAGGTAACGCTACGAACTGCAGGTGTTCGCTTTCTAGAACAAAGCGTAGAAAACGCTGATGCTCTGGCGCAATCGGCACGTGAAGATAAGCATCCTTGATGTCTATTGATGCTAAGAAATCTCCTTGAGACATTGAGGCTATGACGGAGCGGAGAGATTCCATCCGGAACCTCCTGGTTTTTACGTGTTTGTTGAGCAACTTTAGATCCAGGACGGGCCGAAAGGACCCGTCCTTCTTTGGCACCACAAACAGATTGGAGTAAAAACTGTGACCTTGTCCCTGAAGAGGAACGGAAGTCACCACTCCTTCCGCCTTTAGAGCGGCCACCGCCTGCAGCAGAGCATCGGCTCGGTCGGGCGGTGGGGAAGTTCTGAAGAAACGAGTTGGAGGACGAGAGCTGAACTCTATCCTGTACCCGTGAGACAGAATGTCCCTCACCCAACGGTCTTTGACCTGTGACAGCCAAATGCCGCCAAAGCGGGAGAGCCTGCCACCGACCGAGGATGCGGAGAGAGGAGGCTGAGAGTCATGAGGAAGCCGTCTTGGTAACAGTTCTTCCTGCTGTCTTTTTTGGGCGTGACTGCGTCCGCCAAGAATCTGAACCTCTCTGATCCTTTTGAGTCCTTTTGGACGAGGAGAATTGGGACCTGCCTGAGCCTCGAAAGGACCGAAAACCAGACTGACCCCTCCTTTGTTGGGGCTTGTTTTGTCTGTGTTGAGGTAAGGATGAGTCCTTACCCTTGGAGTGTTTAATGATTTCATCCAAACGCTCCCCAAACAATCGGTCACGAGAAAAGGGCAAATTGGTTAAGCACTTCTTGGAAGCAGAATCTGCTTTCCATTCTCTCAACCACAGGGCCCTGCGCAAAACCACTGAGTTGGCTGACGCCACCGCCGTACGGCTCGTAGAGTCCAGGACAGCATTAATCGCGTAAGACGCGAATGCAGACATTTGAGAGGTCAATGGTGCCACCTGCGGGGCAGATGTACGTGTGACCGAGTCGACTTGTATAAGCCCAGCTGAAATAGCTTGGAGTGCCCATACGGCTGCGAAAGCTGGCGCCAACGACGCTCCAATAGCTTCATAGATGGATTTCAGCCAGAGCTCCATCTGCCTGTCAGTGGCATCTTTAAGTGCCGCTCCATCTTCTACTGCAACTAAGGATCTAGCTGCAAGCCTGGAGATTGGAGGGTCCACCTTGGGACACTGGGTCCAACCCTTGACCACGTCAGGGGGAAAAGGATAGCGTGTATCTTTAAGCCGTTTAGAGAACCGCTTCTCAGGATAAGCGTGGTGTTTCTGGATTGCATCTCTAAAGTCAGCGTGGTCCAGAAAAGTGCTTAATTTACGCTTGGGGTATCTGAAATGGAATTTCTCCTGCTGTGAAGCTGCCTCCTCCTCAGTAGGAGCTGGCGGAGAAATATCTAACATCCTATTGATGGACGCTATAAGATCATTCACTATGGCGTCACCATCCGGTGTATCCAGATTGAGAGCGGACCCAGGATCAGAATCTTGATCAGTTACATCCGCCTCATCACCCATAGATTCGTCCCGCTGGGATCCTGACCAGTGAGACGAAGTTGAGGGCCCCTCATAACGAGCCCGCTTAGGTTGTCTGGGACTGTCGTCCGAGTCAGAATCGTCACCCCGGGGTGCATGTGACACCCCCGGAGCTTGGAAGTGTTCCAGCTGAGGGGGACCAGGGAGCAATGATGCCACAGTGTCCATGGTCTGAGTTACTGGTCTAGACTGCAATGTTTCAAGAATCTTTGACATGGTCATAGACAATCTGTCAGCAAAAGCTGCAAACTCCGTTCCTGTCACCTGGACAGCATTCACAGGTGGTACACCCTGGGTCACGTCCAGCAGAGGCCCCGGCTGTGCAAGTTGCACAGGGGCCGAGCACTGCACACAATGGGGGTCAGTGGAACCTGCCGGTAGAGCAGCCGCACATGCGGTACAGGCAGCATATAATGTCTGTGCCTTGGCACCCTTGCGTTTAGCGGACGACATGCTGTTGCCTCCTTGTAATCTAGGAGGGTATATAGCCGAGAATCACCAGCGACCGTACAGTACAAAGTATTTGCAAACACAAAATACTCAGTATACAAACGGCACAAGTGGGGGTGAGCCCTTGAGGGCTGCTTACCGCCCGCTGAACAGCGGGTATGAGGCCGTAGAA
This sequence comes from Anomaloglossus baeobatrachus, assembly GCF_048569485.1. Classification (NCBI taxonomy): domain Eukaryota; kingdom Metazoa; phylum Chordata; class Amphibia; order Anura; family Aromobatidae; genus Anomaloglossus; species Anomaloglossus baeobatrachus. The sequence continues at coordinate 32,220,310 of NC_134364.1, forward strand.
TCCCGTGTCTGGGTCTCCCCGTCTCCCCTCTGCAGCTCAGCGTGCAGGCAGGAATGGCTGCCGGCGTTCTGTGAAGAGGGGCGGACCGTGGGCGTGCCACAAACAAAGAGCGGGAAACTGCGTCCTACTGTGCCTGGTGTGAGGGCTGGAGTATGTAAAAAAGACTCCAGCCCTCAGCGCTGATGCTCTGTACAGCGTCCCGCCCTCCTCCTGACTGGCAGGTGCGGAGGCGGGAACGAACGAACTAGGCCGCAAAAGCCGGGGACTGTAGTAATAAGCGCGGCCGTGATATATGCACGGCCAGCGCGGAAGTCCCCGGCGCACCACAAGTCCCAGCCGCGTCGCAGTCCCAGCGGCCGGCGCGACCGTTCTCCCCGAGTCTACCCACTCAGCTAAGCTGAAGTGAGGAAATGGCACAAGCGCAGCAGCGCTGTTGTCCCAGGCGCACAAACACACCCAGCAATGCTGCGGTGTGCGCGCGTATGCACGGGGACACAGAGTACCTTGACGGAGCAGGGCCATGTCCCTGACGATACTCAGCTCCAAATCCAGCGGCTTCTCCAGGCTGCGGATGGAGCACGGTCTCTGTGCCTGGAGACCGGTAAAATCCCACTTCACCCAGAGCCCTAATGGGGATGGGGAAGGAATCAGCATGTGGGCTCCAGCCTCCGTACCCGCAATGGGTACCTCAACCTTAACAAGCACCACCGACAGAAAGTGGGGTGAGAAGGGAGCATGCTGGGGACCCTTGTATGGGTCCTCTTTTCTTCCATCCGACATAGTCAGCAGCTGCTGCTGACTAAACAGTGGAGCTATGCGTGCGTGTCTGACCTCCTTCGCACAAAGCAAAAAACTGAAGGACCCGTGCTCCCACGGGGGGGTGTATAGCCAGAAGGGGAGGGGCCTTACACTTTTAAGTGTAGTACTTTGTGCGGCCTCCGGAGGCAGTAGCTATACACCCAATTGTCTGGGTCTCCCAATTAGGAGCGAAAAAGAAATCGGTGTCTGTGGAACCCGTCGTCCAGCCCAGGATCCAGCGTCGCAGAAGGGGGTACTTGGAGGCGACACTCCACGTTCCCGCCCGTTGATGGTAGCGGGAGATCAGTCCCAAAAGGAAACCGTCGCCCTCAAAAAATAACAAACCTTGAAAGGAAGTGCCTCCTACAGACACTAAGCTAAAACTGAGCTTGCCTGGCCCGGCCAGGGGGTGTATACTGCAGAGGAGGAGCTATGCTTTTGCATCTACTTAGTGTCCTCCTATGGATAGGCAACATAACACCCATTGTCCTGTGTCCCCCAATGAGGCGTCAGAGAAAAACACTTTATAATACTCACCTAAACCGGTCGCTGCGGTGCTCGTTGGCCCGGTGGGCGGCGCTGTTCTCCGGGACCGGCGCCTCCTCTCTCTGTCATCTTCCTCCTCCGTCTTCTCAAGCCTGTGTGTGTATTATAAAGTGTTTTTTATGTTATACCCCCGGCCTGGGCTCTTATATACAGCATGTTAGAATACTGTATATAAGAGCCCGGTGGTGGTGGCCGCAGCTTATAGGCCATAAAACTGGTGACAGGTTCCCTTTAAGATATTGCTGCATTGTTCTAAGTCACATTCTTGCAGCAGCGTCAGAAAGGGGCAACTCTTGTAAATGGGCCGTCTCTGGTATTGCAACTCAGCTCCATTTACTTTGTTCGGGTTGAGCGGCAGGACCAGATAAATTCTGTGGAGACGAATGGCTCTGTTTCTTGAATAGAGCAGTTATGTTTTTATGACCTTTAAGCAACTCCTTTCAAGGGAATCTGTCAAGAGATTTTGTAGTGCAATACTAATGTTATCTTCAAATAGGGCTTAAGGAGACCTTTCAGGATCAGTACGTTTTATTGCTCTACCTTATCCTGTTATCTTGTTGAAAGCTCCATAGAATTCAGTGTGACCATAGTAAATAGTCAAGCATATGTAAATACAACCTGCATATGACCTGCTCCCCCCACCCACCTGTCAGTTCTGGCATCAGTGATGGTAAATCTGAACTGAATTTGCTGCCCCAACCCATATTCCCTCCCACCTCTCTCAGCAGTAATAGTGAATGCACTGGGAGGTGGGTAAAGGGGAGCAGTGAAAATACAAATTGTATTTACATACACTTGACTAGTGTGCACATGACACTGAATTCTAAGGAGCTTACAACAAGATAACAGGATAAGGTAAAGCTATAAATGTTACTGATCCTGAAAGGTCTCCTTAAGTCCTAGTTAAAAGAAAACATTAGTATTGTACTGCAAAATTACCTAATGTTATCTTTAAATAGGAATTAAGGAGACCTTTCAGGATCAGTAAGGCTTATAGCTCTACCTTATCCCGTTATCTTGTTGTAAGCTCTCTCTTATCTTGTTGTCTCTTGCACACTAGTCAAGTGTATGTAATACAATTTACATATTCATTGCTCCTCCCACCTACCTTGCAGTGCATTCACTATTAGTGTTGAGCGAGTATGCTTGTCACTACTCGGTACTCGCACGAGTATCACTGTACTCGGGCTACTCGGCGGGTACCGAGTAATTTCGCGATACTCGTGCTGTACTCGTGGTCTTCATGTTGGCGCTCTTTTGAGAGCCAGCCCTCATGCAGGGATTGGCTGGCAGACCGCAATGCCACAGCCCTGTTACTTGTGGAATTGCAGTGATTGGCCGGCCCTCACAGAATGACCGTGCCTTTAGCCCGACACTTCCCCGCTCGGCTACGGCCCCTCCCGCACTCCACTCCGCGTGTATATATGTATGCACGCTTACACACACACGCACGTTTTTTTTTTTAATTTACAGTTTTATGGTTTCTACATGCTGCCGGTGGTCATTTCACAAAAATACTCGGGTCTCCCATAGGATAACATTGGGCTCGGTGCTCGGGACGAGTACACGAGTATCTTGGGATGCTCGGCCCGAGCCTCAAGCACCCGAGCTTTTTAGTACTCGCTCATCACTACTCACTATCACTGCTGAGAGGTGGGAGGGAGTATGGGTGGGGGAAGCAAATTCAATTTCATATTTACTATCTGATGTCAGCACTCAGAGGTGTGTGGGGGAGCAGTGAATATGCAGTTTGTATTTACATATGCTACTATTTACTATGTCACACTGAATTCTACAGAGCTTACAACAAGATAACAGGATAAGGTAGAGCAATAAAACTTACTGATCCTGAAAGGTCTCCTGAAGCCCTATTAAAAAAAAAAAAACATTAATATTGTACTACAAAATCAATTGACAAATTCCCTTTAAGAATGGTGAAAAATATTCCTTTAAAGGGAATCTGTCAGCAGGTCTTCGCTATATAATCTGAGACCAGCATGGTGTAGGGGCTGAGACCCCGATTCCCAATGATGTGTCACTTACTGGACGGTTTGCTGTCATTTTAATACAATCACAGTTTTCTCCGCTGCAGATCTAGTGGAGGACAGAATGCTGAGACCTGTATAATGCCATCCCCCACCATTGATTGGAGGCTGTGAACACTGTGCAAGAAAAAGCTGCTAATCAGTGTTAATAGACGGGGTTAAACAGAGCAGTTGACTAGGAGGCACGAGACTCTTAGTCTTGGAGTGATAAGCTCCTGCTGATAAAACACTGATTTTATTGAAACAGCAACACAGCCCAGTAAGTGACATCGCTGAAGTCAGATTACATAGCAAAATCCTGCTGACAGATTCTCTTTAAATGGTTGTTTTCTATTGGAGATGATGAGCACTGCCGATTAAACTTCCTTCCTCCCAATACCTATCCAAAAGTCTGTCCATAATCACTGACATTAGTAACTTGTCTGCAATTGATATTTTGTTCTATAGCTGCTAAATCCTTCCAATCAATTTCCCTGCTATTCCCTAACAAAGCCTACGGTCGGCCATGACGCTCTTCTACAATAACGTTGAGACCAATGTCACTGAATATGTGGAATGATGGAAGCAACACAAAATTACAGATGATAAATGGAGAACGGTGATACTCTCCAACTAGGGTAAAGGCAGCAACGTCCAAATCATTGCGACTATATCTTGTCCAGAGCCCCAACTTTAGCTTTTTTGTAGAGGGACTGCCTGAGAGCATTCATTTTTTGGTCAAGCTCCAACAGGGAGTAGCTCTAAAAGACAAAAATATATATACACACTTTAGGCAAACCATCTCAATAGCAGCTAACTGTACCTCTAACCATGAGCATACGTAGTAATAAAAAGCATTAATTTTCTATTATTTTTTTTTTTACTATTTAACATGTTAATTATGCCCTGGAAGACTGTTTGCACTGATTATCCAAAAAACTGCATCTCCAAATAAAACATTGCAAGTGTGAACAGGTGCCAACTGCTACAGCTACATGAAGCACAAACAAAACAAATACAGCAGCACTGTGAAAGCGCCAATACATATGCAAACATGGAATATATGAAATTTAAACCACATTAATGCTATATGGAATATACTTACAAAAATGAAGGTACTTAAAGTAACAATTGGTCAATTCATGTGAGCCCATCGACCGCGGCAAGGTGACCTTTCTTGATTGAATCCTATCCTAGTGTCATGCCTCTCCTGGACTAAAGCGGGCTTTACACGCTACGATATATCTAACGATATGTCGGTGGGGTCACGTCATAAGTAACGCACATCCGGCATCGTTAGTGATATCGTAGCGTGCGACGGTGAACAAGCAGAAATACTCACCTTCTCGTTCGTTGACACGTCTCTCATTTTCTAAAAATCGAACGTCCGGTTGTTCAATGTTCCTGAGGCAGCACACATCGCTACGTGTGACACCCCGGGAACAATGAACTGCAGCTTACCTGCGGCCGCCGGCAATGCAGAAGGAAGGAGGTGGGCGGGATGTTTACATCCCGCTCATCTCCGCCCCTCCGCTTCTATTGGCCGGCCGCTGTGTGACGTCGCGGTGACGCTGAACGTCCCTCCCCCTTCAGGAAGTGGATGTTCACCGCCCACAGCGAGGTCGTTTGGAAGGTAAGTACGTGTGACGAGGGGTTGCAGCATTGAGCGACACGAGCAACAAATTGCCCGTGCCGAACAAACGATGGGGGCGGGTGCGATCGCAAATGCGATTGCACGAGAAATCGACACATGTAAATCAGCTTTAAGTTTACAACATATGGGCAGATAGGATATAGGACTAATAAAAACTACCCTGCGGCTGATGGGCGGAGAGCACAGTCAGAATAGGAGGCTGTCTACACCTCCAATATACCATATTTCTCCATCGTTTCATTGGGGGACACAGGACCATGGGTTATGCTGCTGTCACTAGGAGGCTGACACTAAGTAAACAGAAAAAGTTAGCTCCTCCTCAGCAGCATACACCCTGAGCCGGAGGCGGACTCAATCAGTTTTTAGCTTAGTGTCGTAGGAGGCTGATGTGGGCCGTCTCGGCCTCCCTCAGCCATTTGTTTTTTGCGCCTTTTTTCCCTATTTTCGGCGCCGCTCATCGCTCTCATACCTGTCTTCTTGTTTTCTGCAGGTATTTTCTTCATCATCCTCCGCAGCCCTGTGGGTACCACTCCCCAGGGTCGCAGGGGTTTCAGACTTTGGGCCCTCTCCCCCGTCCATCCCCATGGTACCACTCCTGGGGGTGTTCGTGTGGGCAGGTTGTCGTGGGCACCCCTGATTCGCCCTGCTGTATCACCCCAAAGGGCGTACAGGGGCATACAGCAGGGATGGGACCTCAGCAGCGCGTCTGAAATCTGATGGGGCCCGCATCGCTGCCTTCTCCTGAGGGGGGGCTCCTTCCCCCATCATGATGCCCACTTCCCTGCCTCAGCACGCTGCTCCCCCGGAGCCAGCAGTCTCCCTGGACGGGGGCACGGCACACAGGCAGGGGCAGGGCTCCCTGCCTGCACCGCATCCATTTCTGGACCAACGCCACCGAGATCAGGTAGGACCGACCTTCTCCTACCTTCTTCCCAGGCGGCTGCAAAATTGAGGCCCCGGTCTCGGCCTAGTCTGCGCCCCGGCCACATCTCAGCAGTCGGCGGCGCGCGCCGGCTCAAGCCCACAGCTCTCTCTGGGCGCTCCGGTCATCGCCGCTGCCCCACCACTGTTTGCAGGTAGGACCGCCGGTCTCTACCTCCCCGCGAGCCGGCAGCCCCAAAATTTAGGCCCCGGCTTGGGCCTTGTCTCCAGTGTCCCAGGCCCGCCCTCCACTACAGTGCGATTGGTCGCCGGCCGTCCGTCTCCGCCCTCCGCTCTGCCCCAGGCATCACAGGGGGGGCGGTGGCTGTGTGTTTTCCCGCTCTCCAGACTTCATCTTATCAAAAAAAAAAAAAAAAAAAAGTAGAAAAGAAATAGAACTCCCGGTGTGCGGCTTGCTGAGGCTGCAGCAACCGGTTATAACAGTTAAAACAAGCCCTCAAAAGAGCCACAATCATATGAGGATTGTGTTTTTATAGTGTTTTCATGTGCATGTGTATGTGTATGTGTATGTGTATGTGTATGTATATGTATATGTATATGTATATGTATATGTATATGTATATATATATATATATATATATATATATATATATATATATATATATATATATATATATATATATATATATATATATATATATATATATATATATATATATATATATATATATATATATATATATATATATATATATATATATATGTATATATATATATATATGTGTATATATATGTATATGGGTATATATATATATAGATTGATTTGTACAGGCAACTAGTTGGCTATAGATGCAGATTTAGTGATCACAGCCACCGCAGCCCCTGACACAGCAGGTCCCGGCATCCCGCCCCGGCCGGCTGGTTAGCGCCCCGGGCTCAAACCATAAATCCCCTCGCTGATGTCTTCGGATTGGTGCGCATACGCCACGTCCCTGGCTGACGCTCTGTCATACCTACACAGGACTGGCGCAATCCCCCCGGGGAGTTTTCACCTTCATCCCCAGGTCCAGACGGCTGCTCCTCCGTAGCCTTTCGACCTCTCAGGTGATGGCCCAAGCGTACCGCCTCTGCTGGATTCCAAGCGGGCGCATGATGTTCGGCACATGAGAATAGCCTGGTAGAAACGGTGAGTCAAGCCATAAAGGTGCGAACAGCCCTTTTTTCTTTCCGGGCACGCACAGGGGGAGGTGAGTCCCGTACCAGGGGCCCCCTTTTTTCCCCCGCTCAACGCGGACCCGCTAGGTCTCATCTTCTGCAGGCCCCCAGGTTTTTTCACCTTAGTTCCCAGGTCCAGTCTGCCTCTCCTCCGGTAGCCTTTCGACCTCTCGGGTGATGGCCCAGGCGTTCCACCTCTGCTGGACTCCAAGCAGGAGGACCCGGATGTTTGGCGCATAACGATTAGCCTGGTTGAAATGATGAATCAAGCCCTAAAGGTACGGTCAGCCCTTTTCTCTCAGTGCACTCGCCGGGGGAGGTGAGTCCCGTACCAGGGACTTTATCCACTACTCGAAGCGGACCCGCCAGGTCTCGCCTTCGGCGCCTCCCCTTGGTTTTTCCTTCATTCCCAGGTACAAGCTACCGCTCCACCGGAAGCCTTCCGACATCTCTGGTGATGACCCAGGCGTACCACCTCTGCTGGATTCCGAGCAGGCGCCCGATATTCGGCGCAGGACGAATAAACTGGAGGAAATGGTGAGTCAGACCATAAGCGCACAGATAGTCCTCTTCTCCTCTCTGAGCACACAGGTTTCCTTTAGGACTTTTCCGGCAATCCCGTGATGTATTCAGTGGACATCCAGTAGTTCGCCGATTTGCTGCATCATCACAGACAACAACCAGACACGACGTTTACCAGCGGTAAGTCTTGTATTGTCATTATCCCTTCTCCAAAGAGGCTCCGGAGAAAAGGGGCATGCCCCCCTGTGATCGGCCCGCCAGGGTTCCGCCTGGCTTATCATCCCTAACGTGACGTCTCTCAGGGACTCCACGGACACCGTTCCATCTCTGTCCAGCGGACTACGTTCCATCTCTGCCGATTCAGGACTGGTTGACATCTTCGGTAAGTACCTTATCATCACAGCCCTGGCGTCTGCCAGCTGCACGGCCTGAGCCTATAGCAGCAGTGTGACCACCCGTCGAGACCTCTGACTCAGGATCTGAAACGCGGAGGCGGCATCTAAGGAGTCGCTGACTTCCCTTACGCCCTTAGGTGGCCGTCCCGTCGGAGATAGGCTAATCCAGTGGATCCCCTAGGCTACGTGAGGGTGGAATACTCCTTCCCCTAGGCTACGTGAGGGAAGAGCACAGCTCTTCCCAGCATCGGCCCAGACGCTCGGGATCGTCGCCTCACCGCTCGATCCCAGTCTGTTCAAGCCGCAAACGTCAGGGCGCCGCTATCTCTCAGCAGTCCCTCCGCCTTGCATCGCTGCGGACCGTTCCAGCTTTGTTTAAGAAGCGCTTCCAGGGATCAGGGCGGCTGTCCCTGCACAGCCTACTCGACAGGGCCGCTAAGTTCACTCCACCCAGAAACGACCTGGTGGTTTAGACTTCCCCCTAGTCTTGGGGTTTAGACAGTCACTGTTACTCCTCCGCTACTAGGGTAGCTGAGCTACCGCTTGGAGTCCTATCAGACCCCGGCCCGGTAGATCATTCCTTTAGGCACGGTATTCGAGCCCGTCCGAGGGAAGTTACTCTTCACGCAGGAGTAGTTTTCTTCCCCGCACCGAGTCGGGTTCGGTATGCGAGTCCTTGGCTGTTGGTGGAGGTGATAGCAGCGGTACACTTACCAATTTTTCATCTTTGGCCTTCCACGGGATCCCACTGAAGAACGAAGACAGGTAGCTTCCGTTTGCCCTGGGAACCCGCCAACCCCTTCCTAGTGGACCAGTCTTCATAACCGTCCCTCGGGAGGGTCCTCTCTCCTTCTTCTCTGGAGGATAGTATCTACCGTCACCAGTCTCCTGTGCTAGGGTACGCTATCCCACCATCCCACAACACGGTCCCGAGGGTCACCACTAGAGGTTGCCCCCCCCTTTTCAACATTCCGGAAGCCAGAGCCATCCGGTTAGCTGGTTACGATTTTCTTCACTGGGACGAGGTTACCCGGTCAGGTTCCAGTCGAACCATGCCACAGCGGTGGCGTGCATCATACACCGGGGAAGCGCAAGGAGTGTCATGTCAAGGGAAGAGGTTGAGAGGATCTTGCTCTGGGCCGGATCTCGTCGCTCTCTAATCTCGGCAGTACAAATCCCTACCATGGACGTTTGGACGGCCGTGTTTTTTTTTTTTTTTTTTTTTCCCCGGCAGGAAGAGCCTCGCCTAGGCAAATGGCTTTTCAACAGGGTCGTCACCAGCCATATCTACGACGAAGGGAAACCTACAGTCGTGGTCCTATGGACCTCCCGATCCAACTTTAAGTCAACGGGGCATCAAGGGTGTCCTCCTTCTCTGCACTAGGTGTCGACGCCCCCACCCGGCCGGGAGGCCAGTTCAATCTCTTGGACATCTTCCCACGGCTTCCCATGATCTCGAGGGTTCTCAAGTTGGACCAAGGCAGAGGGTGGCTCTGGAGTGGCCCAGGCGACCATAGTTAACAAAACTCACTCAACTCCTCGCAGATACTCCGTGGCGCCTTCCAGACCGTCCAGTTCTTCTGAGTCGGGGCCCTCTCTTCCACGAGGTCTCAAAGGTCCTAGGTTTACGGCCTTAATAGCGGATCCCGGGTACTTGCTTGCACAGGCCGGTTGGCAAGAAGGATGCAAACAATGATGGAGACCGGGAAGATGGTTTATTACCACACGTGAAGAGCTCCTCCGGGATGTGAGGAGCGCATCTTCTCTTCTCTTCTCTCTCTCTCTCTCTCTCCCTCCCTTCCGGCACTGCTACCATGCTTGCAGTCAGATCTGGATGCGGTTTTTTCTAGCGCGTCCCGCTAGGGGCCGAGTGTCGACGCGGTCATTTCAATTTCAGAGACTTATCACTTCTTGTCACACGATCAGGTGTTTCACGCAGAGAAGCGTCCGTCGGGCTCGGCGGCATCACCGTCCACTAGAAACGCGGGACCTGGCTCCCGGTTTGGACCTTGCCGAGTGCTTTCTACTCCCACCTGTTTGGATAGGTGGGCTCCTCGTGGCCGTCTCTTCTGCAAGGGGCATCAGGGCGGACAGCCCTCTCTTGCTGCTTTTTCCCCCCTTTTTCCGGGTCCTCCAGCAGGACAAGGGGGGTGCTCCGGCCACAACTCCCCCTTTTCGATCCAAGGCAACTGCCTTCCTTCCAGATAAGGAGATTGAGTTTCGAAATCGGTCCTAGTCTCTTCTCTCAGCCTAAAAAGGGGGCCTAGTTTGTTCCTGAGCTGGTTCGTGCCCTCAGTCGTTTATGTCTTCAGGACCGGACTTTCGGTTTACGCCGGCAGTCAGTTCCTCTTTTCACTCGCTCCCAGGAGTCGCATGCCAGCGCCCAGGTCCAAGGTTGCCACATGGATTCATTCCGTGATGTTGTGAAGCCTATTGCATAGTGGACGGACCTCTACCGCATTCTACGGTCCAAGGGGAGCCTCTTGGAGGATTGGACTTCAGACGTTGGTCGACCATGTCCACCGGGCCTCCACCTGGTCTACTCGGCATACCTTTACTAGTTCCTATCAGGTTCACACACATGCTTTGGCAGAGGCCAGTCTTGCCGTTATCTTTGCGGGCGGCAGAAGCACACCTGTACCAAGGTAGGTCTTTGAAACGATGGAGAAAGATAGATTTTTGTGTACTCACCGTAAAATATCTTTCTCTGAGTCTTCATTGGGGGACACAGCACCCACCCTGTTTGTATTTTTTGGTTGCATATTACCTGCCTGTTGCCTCAGTGGCCATATTCCCTGCCACTGGTCGCATGAATAATTGGTTATAGTTTTTACCTAGTTTGATCTAGAGTTGTTTGGTTCTCCTCCTACTGCTTGTGCACTAAACTGATTGAGTCCGCCTCCGGCTCAGGGTGTATGCTGCTGAGGAGGAGCTAACTTTTTCTGTTTACTTAGTGTCAGCCTCCTAGTGACAGCAGCATAACCCATGGTCCTGTGTCCCCCAATGAAGACTCAGAGAAAGATTTTACGGTGAGTACACAAAAATCTATCTTCTTTGGATTATAAGACGCACTTTTCCTCCCAAAAATTTGGGAGGAAAATGAGGGGTGCATCGTATAAGCTGAATGTAGCTTACCGAGAGGTGGTGGAGAATGGTCACAGGAGGCTGGGGCAATGCTGCGGGCGGTGCGGTAGGGACCATCCTTAAAATGTTGGTGGTGCAGGCGTCAAATAATAGTGCCTGGAGTCGGTGCATGCGCAGATTGACCTATCGGGTCAAGATCTCCTCTGCGCATGCCCCGCCTCCGGCCTATTGATCTCCAAGCAGCGTACTTAAGGAAAATGTTGATCGGAGGTGGCGTGTGTGCAGATGAAATCTCTGTTAGTCATTGAGCCAATAGCTCAGTCTGCGAACGCACCAACAGCGGGGGCCATTAAGCCCACACCGCTGACAGTTTACTGATGTTACCTACCTGACAGCTCCAGCAGTAAGTGTCCGGGACACTCGCCGCACCGCCCTACTCCACCACTGCCCCTGCCTCATATTACCCCGCTCCATCATCGCTGCGCCCCCCAAGTAAGACACCACTGGATTATAAATCGGACCCCATATTTCTTTTTTTTTTTTTACCTTTTTAGATACGAAAAATATGGTATACTGCAAAATAAAAAACAAAAACCTGCATCTCCAAATAAAACATAGCAAGTGTGAACAGGTGCCAGCTGCTACAGCTACGAGAAACACAAACAAAAGGCTATTGAAGTACTATATATTGGAGGTGTAGACAGCATCCTATACTGATATATATGGGCAGGTAGGATCTATTTTTTTAATATAGAGTGGGACCCCCCCTATTGAGATTTGCCGTGACGTGGCAGGGGTGGCTCAAAAAATTGATCAATATAGAGTATATTTTCTGATGCACGGCCACCTACGCTGTTATATCTATAACTCTACCTGCGAAGTCTGAGCTTTTCTTCGTTTACTGGACATCTCCTGCAAAACAGAAAAACAAGTATGTAATCACAAAAAACAGTGTTACATTAAATATTCTCATAGACCATACATCATCCTGCGTTACTGTTCTTGGTAGGGATAAACTGACAACTGGGCGTTACCATTTCCCTTGTTAAATGGGCTGGGTCATTACAGTGTCCAGATCTTATTGCAAGGGAGAATGGCCATGCCCAGTTTGCAACTTATTCATACACTTCCAGGAAGAGTAACAGAGGAACAGCACATCACACAACGCCTAATTAAAGAAATTCCTAGAATAATTGATATTTTATGGGTAATGCAAGGATACATCTAGGAGTAAGTGATACATTTTTCAAACATTTTTTAGAATATTTTTTGTATTTAATTATTTAGTTTGTTGGGATTTAAAAAAAAAAAAAAAAAAAACCCACAACAAAAAACCACAGTTTAAAATGAGCTACTAAAGACTAAAAACATTATATACACACCGTATTTTTTGGATTATAGGACGCACTTTTCCTCCCAAAAATTTGGGAGGAAAATGAGGGGTGTGTCTTATAATCTGAATGTAGATTATTGGATGGTGGAGAGAAGTCGCCGGAGGCTGGGGGAATGCTCGGGCGGCTGTGCGGGTGCGGCTGTGAGGGTGCGGCTGCGGCTGTGCGGGTGCTGGTGCGGCTGTGAGGGCGCGGCTGTGCGGGTGCTGGTGCGGCTGTGAGGGTGCAGCTATGCGGGTGCTGGGGCGGCTGTGAGGGCGCGGCTGTGAGGGCGCGGCTGTGAGGGCGCGGCTGTGAGGGCGCGGCTGTGAGGGCGCGGCTGTAAGGGCGCGGCTGTAAGGGCGCGGCTGTAAGGGCGCGGCTGTAAGGGCGCGGCTGTAAGGGCGCGGCTGTAAGGGCGCGGCTGTAAGGGCGCGGCTGTAAGGGCGCGGCTGTAAGGGCGCGGCTGTAAGGGCGCGGCTGTAAGGGCGCGGCTGTAAGGGCGCGGCTGTAAGGGCGCTGGGGCGGCTGTGGGGGTGTGGCTGTTGCGGCGGCTGGTGCTGAGGAAGCTTGGCTGGCATTGTGGGTGGTGAGGACTAAAAATAGAGTCAGTGCATGCATAGATAGAGCCCTCTGCTTACGATCTCATCTGCAAAAGCGCCGCCTCCGGCCCATTGATCTCCGAGCAGTGGACTTAAGGAACATGGCACCAGGAGGTGGTGCATGCGCAGATGAGATCTCTGCTTGCCATTGATCCGAGAGCTCAATCTGCGCTAACATCGGGCGTCATTTCTTTGAAGCACTCTTCTCCTGCAGCTGCTGCAGCCCGAGCCCCAACACAGCAGCCCGAGCCCCAACACAGCAGCCCCAGCCCCAACACAGCAGCCCCAGCCCCAACACAGCAGCCCCAGCCCCAACACAGCAGCCCCAGCCCCAACACAGCAGCCCCAGCCCCAACACAGCAGCCCCAGCCCCAACACAGCAGACCCAGCCCAGCTGCCCCAGACCCAGCCCAGCTGCCCCAGCGTCCTGTAACCCCACTCCACCACTGCTGTCACCCCCTCCGGTAAAACAACACTGAATTATAAGACTGACACCCCCCCCTTTTTTTCCACCTCTTTTTGCTCTGAATTTGGGGTACGTCTTATAATCCGGTGCATCTTATAAACCGAAAAATACGGTGTATATTTTCAACTCCGTCACTTTGGAAACTTGGCTACTTAGGAACAAGTATGTGGGATTATACGCGCAGGGCAGCATTAAATATGCAGCAAAGCGCATTCAATTTCAGGCAGAAACTATGGCACAGATGAGTCGGATGCTGCAGAAACTCAGAGGCCAGAATTACAAAAATAATAATACAAAGCATTAGAATAAATCTAAATCCTATTTCTCAATTTGGAGTCTTGCTGGTCTACAAAGTGATAACAATATGTATATGATTATAGGACTCTGACTAATAGCACGCTACAACAACTAACAATTTCTGCAGCGTCTCCACCGTGTGCGGCAGCAGCAGCACGTCTCAGCCGCACACAGTAATGTGCAGCAATTTAACACCGGGAGTGATTGCACTTTTAGGGATAAAAAGCAACTTTAGTGTTTTAAAGGGGGACGGTCATCAATCTGCCTGGAGTCTCCGTCTAGAACAGATTCTTCCTATTTTATAGTGATTTTTGCATTGTGCGGTGATGGCTATCCCCCATCTCTTTACCAATTTCACATTAGGTGCCTTTTTTACATTTTAATTTTCACCAGACACTGACATCTTTGTGTTTGCTATCCAGTTTCTACTTTCTGATAGAGGTTACTTTAATCTGTACTTTATTATGAGGACAGACACTTAAATGGTATTTTTCGATGAAGACGTTTCAGTAAGAACCCTCGCCTTCATCAGGACAAGATCACATATACAGCATTTGTGGATGATAATGTTATCACCAAAGGATCAGATGGCTGCTGGTCAAGTCCATCTCCAGCAGTCCCATAGAGGATGAATGTAGCGGCAATGTGCGGCCATATCTGTTGCTCCATTAGAAAGGAAGAAGCTGGAGAAGAATGGAGACTATGCTGCGCTGCCGTGTAGAGAGACCAACAAGGTAGAACCAAGTGATTTTATTTATCAACGTGTTTCAGCGAGAACCCTCGCTTTCATCAGGACAAAATCATGTATATAATATATATATATATTCTCCATTCTTCTCCAGCTTCTTCTTCTCTAGATCTGCTGAGTGTATGTGTGATCTGATGTGTGATTGCATGTGTGATCTGAAGTGTGTGCGTGCGCAATCTGATGTTTGATCTGATGTGTGTATGAGTGTGTGTGCACGATCTGGTGTGTGTATGTGTGTGTGTGTGTGTGTGTGTGTGCGATCTGGTGTGTGATCGTGTGTGTGTGAATGAGTGTGTGTGCAATCTGGTGTGTGATCTGATGTATGAATGAGTATGAGTGTGTATGTGTGTGATCTGAAGTGTGAATGAATGAGTGTGAGTGTGTGTGTGTGTGTGTATGTGTGTGTGTGTGAGATCTGGTGTGTGAATGAGTAGGTGTGTGATCTGATGTGAGAATGAGTATGTGTGTATGTGTATGATCTGATGTGTGAATGAGTATGTGTGTGTGATCTGAAGTGTGTATGAGTATAGGGTGCTTTACACGCTGCGACATTGCTAGTGATTGCTAGCGATGTCGTGCGCGATAGCACCCGCCCCCGTTGTACCTGCGATATGTGTTGATTGCTGCCGTAGCAAACAATATTGCTACGGCAGCGTCACACGCACATACCTGCTTAGCGTCACTGGAGACACCAAACAATCTCTCCTTTAAGGGGGCGGTTCGTGCGGCGTCACAGCGGCGTCACTAAGCGGCCGCCCAATAGCAGAGGAGGGGCGGAGATGAGCGGTCAGAACATCCCGCCCACCTCCTTCCTTTCTCATTGCCGGAGAACGCAGGTAAGGTGATGTTCGTCGTTCCTGTGGTGTCACACACAGTGATGTGTGATGCCGCAGAAACAAGGAACAACCAGCAGCATGCACCACCAACGATATTATGAAAAGGAGTGACGTGTCAACGATCAACAATTTCTGACGTTTTTGCGATCGTTGATCGTCGCTCCTTGGTGTCACACGCTGCGATGTCACTAACGGCGCCGGATGTGCGTCACTAACGACGTGACCCCGACGATATATCATTAGCGATGTCGCAGCGTGTAAAGCCCCCTTATGTGTGTGAATGAGTATGAGTGTGTATGTGTGTGATCTGGTGTGTGATCTGATGTGATGAGTATGAGAGTGTATGTGTGCGATCTGATGTGTGAATGAGTATGTATGTGATCTGATATGTATGTATGTATGTATGTATGTATGTATGTATGTATGTATGTATGTATGTATGTATGTATGTATGTATGAATGAATGAATGAATGAATGAATGAATGAATGAATGAATGAGTGCGTGCGATCTGATGTATGTGAATGTGTCGGCTGGAAGCAAGGGAGGATGGCGTGGAGCACACCTGCTGAAAGCGCCCGCCAAGGATCACAGGGGGACCTGGGATTGACAAAGACACCCGTGAAGGGGGAGGTTGGGAAGGGGGGAGATGGGTCCGATTTTTTTTTTTGGGATTAATTTATTCCAAACTGTGTTTCCCCAAAAATAAGACATACTCCAAAAATAAGCCCTAGCACTTTTTTTGGGGTTAAAAAAAAGCATAAGACAGTGTCTTATTTTTGGAATAAACAGGATATGTGCAGTGTGACCTGGGATTGGCCCATAGGTGACAGCTCCAAATTGCCAATTTGTTTTTTTTTTGCATACAAGTACACTCACATAGACCCTGGTTATTTTTTTTGTCTTCACACCCTCTAATGTTTCATAATTTTATTCTGACTTTTTAATTATTTTAAAATGCATAAAAAATAAATATTTTTGCACTACACACCGGTAAGAAGGGAATTTTGTTTACTTACCGTAAATTCCTTTTCTTCTAGCTCCAATTGGGAGACCCAGACAGTGGGTGTATAGCTACTGCCTCTGGAGGCCGCACAAAGAACTACACTTAAAAGTGTAAGGCCCCTCCCCTTCTGGCTATACACCCTCCCGTAGGAGTACGGATTCCTCAGTTTTAGTACCAAAGCAAGAAGGAGGAAAGCCAATAACAGTTTCAAAAACAAATTCAATCCGATAACTAGATCGGAGAACTTAAGAAACAACGTGAACAACATGTGCACCCGAAAAAACGAAACCCTAAAAACAGATAGGGCGGGTGCTGGGTCTCCCAATTGGAGCTAGAAGAAAAGGAATTTACGGTAAGTAAACAAAATTCCCTTCTTCTTTTTCGCTCCTAATTGGGAGACCCAGACAGTGGGACGTCCAAAAGCAGTCCCTGGGTGGGTAAAAAGATACCACATGAACGGGCTGTCATACAGCCTCTTCCTACAGGTGGGCCACCGCCGCCTGAAGGACCCGTCTACCTAGGCTGGCGTCTGCCGAAGCGTAGGTATGCACTTGATAGTGTTTGGTAAACGTGTGCAGACTCGACCAGGTAGCCGCCTGGCACACTTGCTGAGCCGTAGCCTGATGCCTCAACGCCCAGGACGCACCAACGGCTCTGGTAGAATGGGCCTTCAGTCCAGATGGAATCTGAAGCCCAGCAGAACGGTATGTGTGAAGAATTGGTTCCTTGATCCACCGCGCCAGGGTGGATTTGGAAGCTTGCGATCCCTTATGCTGACCAGCGACTAGGACAAAGAGCGCATCCGAACGGCGTAGAGGCGCCGTGCGAGAAATGTAAATCCTGAGTGCTCTCACCAGGTCCAACAGATGTAAACCCTTTTCAAATTGGTGAACTGGATGCGGACACAAAGATGGCAAAGTGATATCCTGATTGAGATGAAAGGAAGAAACCACCTTGGGAGAAAACTCTGGAATTGGACGCAGTACTACCTTGTCTTGGTGAAACACCAGGAAGGGAGATTTGCAAGATAACGCCGCCAGCTCGGACACTCTTCGAAGAGATGTGACCGCTACAAGAAAAACTACCTTTTGTGAAAGCCGAGAAAGGGGAACCTCTTTCAAGGGCTCGAAAGGCGGCTTTTGAAGAGCAAGGAGAACCTTGTTCAGATCCCAGGGTTCCAATGGCCGTCTGTAAGGAGGAACGATATGACAAACTCCTTGGAGAAACGTGCGTACTTTAGAAAGCTGTGCCAAGCGCTTCTGAAAGAATACGGATAACGCGGAGACTTGACCCTTAAGCGAGCTAAGGGACAAACCTTTTTCCAACCCAGACTGCAGGAAGGAAAGAAAAATTGGCAATGCAAATGGCCAGGGAGAAAACCCTTGAGCCAAGCACCACGCTAAGAATATCTTCCACGTCCTGTGATAGATCTTAGCTGAGGATGGTTTTCTAGCCTGTCTCATTGTGGCAACTACTCCCTGAGATAAACCTGAGGCCGCTAGGATCCAGGACTCAATGGCCACACAGTCAGGTTCAGGGCCGCAGAATTCAGATGGAAAAACGGCCCTTGAGACAGCAGATCTGGACGGTCTGGTAGTGCCCACGGTTGGCCTACCGTGAGATGCCACAGATCCGGGTACCACGACCTTCTTGGCCAATTTGGAGCGACGAGTATGGCTCGCTGGCAGTCGGACTTGATTTTCCGGAGAACTCTGGGTAACAATGCTAGAGGTGGGAACACATAGGGGAGTCGGAATTGCGACCAATCCTGAACCAAGGCGTCTGCCGCCAGCGCTCGGTGATCGTGAGACCGTGCCATGAAAACTGGGACCTTGTTGTTGTGCCGTGACGCCATCAGATCGACGTCCGGCGACCCCCAGCGGCAACAGATCTGTTGAAACACGTCCGGGTGAAGGGACCATTCTCCTGCGTCCATGCCCTGGCGACTGAGAAAGTCCGCTTCCCAGTTTTCCACGCCTGGGATGTGAACTGCAGATATGGTGGACGCTCTGCTTTCCACCCACGTCAAAATCCGCTGGACTTCTTGAAAAGCTTGGCGACTGCGTGTTCCCCCTTGGTGGTTGATGTACGCCACCGCCGTGGAATTGTCCGACTGAATCCGAATCTGCTTGCCTTCCAGCCATTGTTGGAAGGCTCGCAGGGCAAGATAGATTGCTCTGATTTCCAGAACATTGATCTGCAAGGTGGACTCTTCCTGAGTCCACGTCCCCTGAGCCCTGTGGTGGAGAAACACCGCTCCCCACCCTGATAGGCTCGCATCTGTCGTGACCACTGCCCAGGACGGGGGAAGGAACGACTTTCCCTGTGACAATGAGTTGGGGAGAAGCCACCAACGTAGAGAGTCCTTGGCAGTCTGAGAGAGGGAGACAGTCCTGTCGAGGGACGTCGATTTCCCATCCCATTGGCGCAGAATGTCCCATTGGAGAGGGCGCAGATGAAACTGCGCGAACGGGACTGCCTCCATTGCTGCTACCATCTTTCCTAGGAAATGCATGAGGCGCCTCAGTGAGTGCGACTGGCTCTGAAGGAGAGATTGCACTCCAGTCCGTAGCGAGCACTGCTTGTCCAGTGGAAGCCTCACTATCGCTGATAGAGTATGAAACTCCATGCCAAGATAAGTCAGAGATTGGGTCGGGGTTAGATGAGACTTTGGAAAGTTGATAATCCACCCGAAAGTCTGGAGAGTGTCTAGCGCCACCTTCAGACTGTGTTGGCATGCTTCTTGAGAGGATGCCTTTATAAGCAGGTCGTCTAGATACGGGATGACCGAGTGACCCTGCGAGTGCAGAACAGCTACTACTGCTGCCATGACTTTGGTGAAGACCCGGGGGGCTGTTGCCAGACCGAAGGGTAACGCTACGAACTGTAGGTGCTCGTCGTGTATGACGAAACGTAGGAAACGCTGATGCTCTGGTGCAATCGGCACGTGGAGATACGCATCTTTGATGTCTATTGATGCTAGAAAATCTCCCTGAGACATTGAGGCTATGACGGAGCGTAGGGATTCCATCCGGAACCTCCTGACTTTTACGTGTCTGTTGAGCAACTTCAGATCCAGGACGGGACGATACGATCCGTCCTTTTTTGGGACCACAAACAGATTGGAGTAAAAACCGTGACCCTGTTCCTGAAGAGGGACGGAGGTCACCACCCCTTCCGCCTTTAGAGCGGCCACCGCCTGCAACAGAGCATCGGCTCGGTCTGGTGGTGGAGAAGTTCGGAAGAAACGAGTTGGCGGACGAGAACTGAACTCTATCCTGTACCCGTGAGATAGAATATCTCTCACCCAACGGTCCTTGACGCTTGCTAGCCAAATGTCGCCAAAGTGGGACAGCCTCCCACCGACCGCGGGTGTGGGCATCGGAGACCGCAAGTCAGGAGGACGTCGTTTTGGCAACGGTTCCTCCGGCTGGTCTTTTTGGGCGTGACTGAGACCTCCAAGAATTTGAACGTCTCTGGTCCTTTTGAGTCTTTTTTGACGAGGCGAATTGGGACCTGCCCTGTCCTCGAAAGGACCGATAACCAGACTGACCCCTCCTCTGATGGGGCTTGTTTTGTCTGTGTTGCGGTAAGGAAGAGTCCTTACCCTTGGAGTGTTTGATGATTTCATCCAAACGTTCTCCAAACAATCGGTCACGAGAAAAAGGCAAATTGGTTAAGCACTTCTTGGAATGAGAATCTGCTTTCCAATGTCTCAACCACAGAGCCCTACGCAAAACAACTGAGTTGGCTGACGCCACTGCCGTGCGGCTTGTAGCGTCCAGAACAGCATTAATCGCGTACGACGCGAATGCCGCCATTTGCGAGGTCAATGGTGCTACCTGCGGGGCAAATGCACGTGTGACTGAGTCGACTCGCGCAAGCCCGGCCGTGATAGCTTGGAGTGCCCATACGGCCGCAAAAGAAGGCGCTAATGACGCTCCAATCGCTTCATAGATGGATTTCAGCCAGAGCTCCATCTGCCTGTCAGTGGCATCTTTAAGTGCCGCTCCATCTTCAACAGCAACCAAGGATCTAGCTGCAAGCCTGGAAATTGGAGGATCCACTTTTGGACACTGGGTCCAACCCTTGACCACTTCAGAGGGAAAAGGGTAGCGTGTATCTTTAAGTCGTTTAGGAAAACGCCTTTCAGGATAAGCGTGGGGTTTCTGGATTGCGTCTCTGAAGTCAGCGTGGTCCAGAAAAGTGCTTAATGTACGCTTAGGGTATCTGAAATGGATTCTCTCGTGCTGCGAAGCTGACTCCTCTACAGGAGGAGCTGGTGGGGAAATATTCAACATCTTATTGATGTTAAATATAAGATCATTAACTATGGCGTCACCATCTGGTGTATCTAGATTGAGAGCGGTCCCAGGATCAGAATCCTGATCAGTTACGTCCGCCTCATCACCCATAGATTCATCCCGCTGGGATCCAGACCATTGAGATGAATGTGAAGGCCCGTCATAACGAGCCCGCTTAGGCTGCCCGGGGCCATCGTCCGAGTCAGAGTCTTCACCCTGAGGTGTAGATGCCCGTCCCGGAGCTAGGAGCTGAGGGGGACCAGGGGGCAATACATGCACAGTGTCCGTGGTCTGAAGTACAGGCCTAGCTCGCAATGTGTCAAGAATTTGTGACATAGTGAGAGACATTCTGTCAGCAAAAGCTGCAAACTCAGTTCCTGTCACCTGGACAGCATTCACAGGTGGTACACCCTGGGACACGTCCAGCAGAGGTCCCGACTGTGCAAGCACCGCAGGGGCCGAGCACTGCACACAATGGGGGTCCGTGGAGCCTGCCGGTAGAAAAGTCCCACATGCGGTGCAGGAAGCATATAATGTCTGTGCCTTGGCACCCTTGCGTTTTACGGGCGACATGCTGCTGGCTCTCTGCATGTGAGAGAGTCTATAGCCAAAGGGCGACCAGCGCTATGTAATACCAAGTATTTGTAGCAACAAAATACTAAGAATACTACGAGCACAAGAGGGGGTGAGCCCTGAGGGCTGCTTACCGCCCGCTGAACAGCGGGTAAGAGGCTGCAGAATGCCTTGTCTGGGTCTCCCCGGCTCCCCTCTGCAGCTCAGCGTGTCAGCAAGAATGGCTGCCGGCTTATGTGGAGAGGGGCGGTCCGTGGGAGTTCCCCAACAAAAGTGCGGGAACAGTGTCCCCTCTGTGCTGACTGTGAGGGCTGGAGTATGTAAAAACGACTCCAGCCCTCAGCGCTGATGCACTGGCCAGCGTCCCGCCCCTCTCCTGACTGGCAGGTCTGGGGGCGGGAACGAACGAAAGCAGGCCGCAAAAGCCGGGGACTCGAGTTATCAGCGCGGACGCCGTAAAAGCGCGGGCCGCGCTGAAGTCCCCGGCGCACTACAAGTGCCAGCCGCGCCGCTGTTCCAGCGGCCGGCGCGACCGAGTCTAGACGTGGGCAGCGTCCCGCCCCTCTCCTGACTGGCAGGTCTGGGGGCGGGAACGAACGGAAGCAGGCCGCAAAAAGCCGGGGACTGTAGTTATCAGCGCGGCCGCCGTAAAAGCGCAGGCCGCGCTGAAGTCCCCGGCGCACTACAAGTGCCAGCCGTGCCGCAGTCCCAGCGGCCGGCGCGGCCGATTCCCATAAGTGTGCCTGCTTCAGCTAAGCTGAATGAGGCCATGGCACAGGCGCCGCAGCGCTGATGTCCCCCGGCGCACTACAACACCCAGCATGCTGCGGTGTGAGCGCCAAATGCACGGGGACACAGAGTACCTTAAGGAAGCAGGGCCATGTCCCTGATGTACTCCGCTCCATCCAGCATCTTCTCCAGGGGCTGTAGATGGAGCACGGTCTCAGTGCCTGGAGACCGGTAAATCCCACTTCACCCAGAGCCCTGTAAAAAGGGATGGGGAAGGAATCAGCATGTGGGCTCCTGCCGCCGTACCCGCAATGGGTACCTCAACCTTACAAACACCTCCGACATAAGTGGGGTGAGAAGGGAGCATGCTGGGAGTCTGTATAGACCCTCTTTTCTTCCATCCGACATAGTCAGCAGCTGCTGCTGACTAAAAACAATGGAGCTATGCGTGCGTGTCTGACCTCCTTGCGCACAAAGCTAAAACTGAGGAATCCGTACTCCTACGGGAGGGTGTATAGCCAGAAGGGGAGGGGCCTTACACTTTTAAGTGTAGTTCTTTGTGCGGCCTCCAGAGGCAGTAGCTATACACCCACTGTCTGGGTCTCCCAATTAGGAGCGAAAAAGAAATTTCAGGTGTAGGGCATCATACACATTACAGAGATGAAACTGGAAAACCATAAATTCCTTTTGATAATATTTTCAGAGGAGATCGCAACGATCAAAAAAATCCTGAAATTCCATATTAAAAAAAGGGGCTCACCATGGTCTGAAAATACTCAGGAGAGATGCCTTCTAATTCCAAGATCCGATCCTCTAGCTTTTTAATTCTCTGATAAACGTCTTTCGGCACGGGTCCTCCTGCATGTGTTATACAGTAGATGTTTAGACTTGAACAGTGTAAAAAAAAGAAAAAAAAATTCTATAATTCTAAAGAAAAAAAAACTACATAAATTTAAAATATGTTCTATAGCTTCTCCATCCTTTACATTGAGTAATCTCTACCGGTGTGCTCTGGATTTCTAGCTCCTCGGCAGTGTAGGCCGAGGCGGATGGGCGAGTAGGAGGCAGAGAAGAAAGAAGACTGTGACAGGCTGTCTCCAAAATAATCGACAAGATTGTTTTTAACTCTCTGTCCTCCAAAAATTGGAGGACATAGAGTTGAAAACATAAGTAGGAAGAAAAAATGAGCTGACAGGTAGGAAACATTAGTCTAGACATGGAGTGGCCGATTGATCTGAGTTGTTACCTGGGTTTAGCCGCAGGTGATATTCAATACTTTGCAGCCTCTCCTCTACGGCCTGGTTCCCACAGTCATGTGGAAGAGGATGCGACCTGGAGCTGGAAGTGGAGCCATCAGTCCTAGTTTGAGGTCCGTATGCATTCACAACCCTGGAAACTGATATGGGACATTAAAGTCGTCATACACATATCTATTAATTATCATTATTGTCAACCGAGCTCAATTTCTCACTTATCGAAGATCAGATTCTAAGCAACAAAATAATGTAGAATATTGATGCGGATGAGAGATGGATCGCCATCAATTGCTTAAAGGGAATGTGTCACCAGGTTTTTGCTACCTCATCTGAGAGCTGCTTAATATAGAAACAGAGACCCTGATTCCAGCGATGTGTCACTTTGTTTACCATCACACAATCACAGTTCTTAGATGTAGCAGAGCTCAGAAATCTAACCCTGCCCACACCACAGCTCTCTGTGTACATTGTCTATAGACAGTGAGCTGCTCATCAGAGGAGAGAGCATGGTCAGACTAGACCTAGTCACAGCACTGACATCCCCCTGGCAAGAAAAACGTAATAGTAAACAATAGCATTTCTTTGTATTGGGCTCAAGGCCCCCTGTATAGGTACAGGGTGAAACAAGAAATTTTGGTCTCTTTGCAGGCACCACTAGAGGGAGCCCAGAGGGCTAACAACATCAATTATTATTAGCAGTATGCAGATAAACTCATGAACATGACTAAGACTATGTGTCGAAACGCGCAGTTCGATGGGGTCCTGAATATCTATTTTCTCCCTTTGCTGACCGCTTTGTATACATATATTTTTAATGGAATTGCCTTAATAAACGTGGAATCGTTTTAATCTATGATCTGTGGACTGCGCTGGACATTTCTTTCCTTTACTTAAAAAGGGGTTAATCTGGGACTAGGCAGTCCCACATAACCCTTACATGTATTTATAGCTAAAAATCGTTTTGTGTGCTTTATTAAAAATAGCCACCTAGAGCCCCCTCCGTTGCACCGCTTATTGCCAACTGCAGAAGGAGTTAACTGAGACTCTGTCAGTGAGCTCATTTTGACAGGAGAGCTTGCAACTCTTTATCTTTGCTCTTCTGAGTGCCTCAGGTTATTATATGACCACCTCACATTTCATATGATCATAAAAAGGAAGGAGTAAAACGTTGTCTGAACAAGCTCGCTACCAAAAGTAAAAATGACCAAAAATGAGAATTGCAATAATTAGTTTTTAATCAAAAATAAACTATTAAAACAAAAAATAATTTCCAAATGTTTCCAGAATCTTAGAATCTTTAAAATCAGCACAGACTTTTGAAACTATTCAGAATGATATAAAACAAAAAAAAAACAAAAACAAAAACACAAGTATGGAGCGCAAAACATGGATATGTGAAATTGCTTTAATGAGGATTTACTTTATTTTTACTTATATACACATATCTTTGGGGCTAAAAATCATTTTTTTGCAATTAGGTTTCATCAAAAAATGTTTTTACATCGTTTGGCTTTTATAGGCTTTTCATTTCCCTGCACATTCAACTTTGATGTGGTTATAAATAAGCTAAAAGCACATCCTTTCCTATTGGATTGTCAGAATGAGCTCACTAACAGATTCTCAGTTTACTCATTCAGCAGCCAGCAATTGACAGTGCAGCATGGACAATACAGAAGGAGAACGGTGCAACATTTTTAACAACGCTCAATTAAAAAAAAAAAAAAAATTTAGCCAAAAATATATACAATAAATGCAACCTGTCACCAGTTTTATCCCTTATAAATGCTGCCCATCACTTTTTATAGCATGTAAATGGGGTTCCTACAACTCCTTTATAGTCTCATAGCTGCCCCCCGAATAACCCAGAAAAAGGGTCATGTCCCGTTCCGATGGGCGTTTCCTGATTGCGCTCGGTGCCTCCTCAGTCCGAGAAAACACCACCTCTTCTATCTGGATGGAAATAGATGGCACCTGCTATGTCATCCACATAATGCCTGAATTTTTGCGTCTGCGCAGTTATGGTAAATCAGAAATCTGCGCAGGCGCACCTCGTTCTGCCCTAGTGTATCCCGGAGTCTTGTAATGCAGAGGCTTCACTTCTATCTCACGAGTTCCCTTATATGCTGCGGGCTGCATAATATAACAGAGCGAGGGATGCCTGCGCAGGTTTCCAATTCAACGGCGCAGGCGCAAAACTTTGAGCACTATGTTATTCATGTCCCGTGCTGCATGCACACATTCTGTTCTAAAAGGTGTTTCCGGATTGCGCTCGGTGCCTCCTCAGTCCCAGAAAACGTCTCTTCTATCTGGATGTGTGGAGGTCACCTGAGCTGTAGTATGTTTGTTTAAACGTAATAAGAATATCTGTGTATGTAAATAATCAAAATGTAGATTTAGATGCAAAATTATCTGTCTGTCTATGTAGCCATTGCACAGACCTATAGTATAATTTAAAGTTGTATAATCATGAAGGAGTTAACCAAAGATGAAGCCAGAATGTGAAGCTGTAAGAAGTGTTATCAGTAATGTTCACATAGAAGGAATGTACGGGAGGGCAGGAGTGTGATGTGAGAAATAGGGGAGTGAAAGCCCTCCTTGTTAGCTTCAAGGTTATTCATGCTTACGGTATAATTGGATCCATCTTATTAAACTAGTTCAGTTGGTGATGCTGGCTGAAAAGAGAGCATGTCTGTGTTCTTTGTCTTATATACATTGATATATATTATATAATAAATATATATATATATATATATATATATATATATATATATATATATATATATATATATATATATATATATATATATATATATATATATATATATATATATTATATATATATATAGGCACCGATAAACAGCTAATATGGCATCGTCTCTGGATATCCGAAATGAGGACTCCATTAGCAGTCTTCAACGCAAATTCCTCCCTTGACAGATGGAAATGGATGGCGTCTTTTAGGTCATCAACACTTTGCTCGAAGTTTTGCACCTGCGCAGTTGAATCAGAGACCTGCGCAGGCGCACCTCACTCTGCCCTAATGTAGACCGGAGTCTTGTAATGCAGAGGCTTCATTTCTATGTCATGAGTTCCCCTATATGCTGCGGCCTGCATAATGTAGCAGAGCAAGGGATGCCTGCGCAGGTCTCCAATTCAACGTCGCAGGCTCAAGACTTTGAGCACTGTTATTCTAGTCCCATGCTGCAGCATGCACATGCTCCGTTCCGATAGGCGTTTCTGGATTGCACTCGTGGCTCCTCAGTCCCAGCAAACACCGCCTCTTCTCTCCAAATAGGAGTGGATGACATGTCCTGTGTCATCCATACAGTGCAGAAAGTTTTTCAGTTGAATCAGGGACCTGCGCAAGCGCCCCTCGCTCTGCCCTAGTGCAGATCGGAGTCTTGTAATGCACAGGCTTCACTTCTAGGTCATGAGTTCCCTTATACGCTGCTGGCTGCATAATAGAGCAGAGTAAGCAGTGCCTGCGCAGGTCTCCGATGCAACGGGGCAGGCGCAAAACTTTGATCACTGTGCTATGCATGTCCTGTGCTGCATGCAAATTGCGCAGTCTGCTCCAATGGGTGTTTCCGAATCGCGTACAAAGCCTCCTCAATGTCGGAAAACATTGCTTTTTGTATTTGGAAGGAAGTAGCACAGGCGTAAAACTTCGAGCTCTGTGTTATTCATGTCCCGTGCTGCAGGCAAATTGCACGGTCCTTTCCGAGTTGTTTCCGGATAGCACTCTGGGCTTCCTCAGTCCCGGCACACAACGCCACTTCAATCTGGAAGGAAGTGGACGATGTCTCCTATGTCATCCAAACAGTACTCGAAGCTTTGCACCTGCGCAGGAGCCTCATGGGCCCCCTGCATACCCACTTTATACCCCTCGGGGGTTTGTAGGGCACCTATGAGGGAAGGGGTTGTAGGAACCCCATTTATTCGCATTAAAAAGATGATGGGCAGGGTTTATAAGGTACAGTGGAACCGGTTTACGAGTAACTTGGTGTGCGATTATTTTGCTATACGAGCAAAGCTTGTTGTAAATTTGTAACTCAGTTTACGAGCAATGCTTTGCTGTACGAGCAAATACCGCACGCACTTCCGGTTCCGTACTTTCACCGCACTCTGACCCGCTCTTGCAATCCGCACAAACACTGACAAACACACACGCACACATACATATTATGCTCACCTTACCCTCACCTTATGTTCCCTCGGCGGCCTCCTGGTTCTTGTAGTTCGCCGGTACAGGATGTGTATTGGGTAACCATCCCGACGATGGAGGAACTTCCTCTGTCACCCGCTACTCAAAGGCAGCGCGCTGACCAATCAGAGGCAAGCGGCTCCTGCGTATGACACGGATTCTGACTGTGGAAGCTCCTGCATGGTCGCGATGGTTTCCGGATACACATACCTGCGGACTACAAGAACCAGGAGGCAGGCGAGGGAACGGAGGGTAAGGTGAGCATAATGTGTGTGTGAGAGAGAGAGTGTGAGTGTGAGAGAAAGAGTGAGTGTGAGAGAAAGTGTGAGTGAAAGAGTGTGAGAGAGAGTGTGAGTGTGAGAGAGAGTGTGAGTGTGAGAGAGAGTGTGACTGTGAGAGAGAGTGTGACTGTGAGAGAGAGTGTGAGTGTGAGAGAGAGAGTGTGAGTGTGCGAGAGAGAGTGAGTGTGAGAGAGAAAGAGAGTGTGAGAGAGAAAGAGAGAGAAAGAGTGTGAGTGAGTGAGAGAGAGTGTAAGAAAGTAATGGCACAATAGTGGACCAGGATGGGACATTGCACAAGTTGTGGAACGAATTGTCTGAGCTTCCAATAATTCCTATGGGAAATTTTGCTTTGCTAGAAGAGTAACTTGGTTTACAAGCACAGTCCCAGAACGGATTGTTCTCGTAAACCAAGGGACCACTGTATTTAGGTAAGAATAAAAAATATCTCCAAAAGTAGACCCCTCATTTAAAGCCTTGTGAAGTGTGACAATCACGTAGAACAATCCCACCTGTCTTGAGGAAATAAGGCGCCTTGTACCTTTTACGTGGCTCTTGAATCCTGGAAATGGCGTGAATACGGCGTCTGTCCTGGCACAACTGTTCTCTGCGGTAATAAAAAAAAAATAAAAATAATAGATATAATTGACCGGACGTTGGCCGAATCATATAACATGATGGTACTGGGTGACGTCCGGCAGCGTCATATCTAGCAGGGAGTACATATCACAAATGGAGATAAATGATTGTGCTTCAGTAAATAAATAGGATACGACCTAATATATATAAAAGTAATGTTTCCATTAATGAGGCGATGGCGCACTATTCACTGCATCCCATATAGGCGCAGCGCAATAATGGGCAGCCCCCCGCGATCGGGCGGCAATTTCATTACCTGACTATTCTTTGCAAGATGAATCAAAATGTGAAGGTGTATCTGTACAAAGCCGGGAATAAGAGCGAGCGTGGCCATCGCCAGGCACATCTCTCGCAGAGATCACTGGGGAATGGAGCGACCGCAGGAACATTTACCTTGATTACAATCAATAACGTTGCAGAACTCCCGGACGTTGTTTTCATTGATCTCCACTTGCTTTCTCTCTATGAATGCCGATATCCTTCTGTCAATCTACAGGGGGGTAAGAGCAGTAAAAATGATGGAAGTGAATGGGAAGAGAGGAATCGGCTAGGCTAAAGGAAAATAAAAGACGGCATGTGAGCGCCCATCTACTTTAGAGACTTGCCTTTGATTTTGGACCTGCTGAAAGCGACAGTGAGGAACAGCGAGGAGGACGGCTGTGGGCACAGCAATAAAATCACATCAAGGCTTACCTCCCCCAGAGGAAAATACAAGAACACAGACATGTGGAGGGAGCAAAAATACAATAAAATATACAATTTCTTAAATAATTTCCTTCCGTGCTTTGCATTTTAAATAGTCGAAAGCAAATGATTTCTTAAAGGGAACCTGTCACAGAATTGTTAGCGTTTTTCCATCGTAAATGTCTCGTTTTATTCGCCATTCTAGAACCTTTATTTCCCTTTCCCTGTATACCACTTCTGTTTAAGTGTTCAGAAACCAAAGAATCTATTGTAAACCAGTGGTGGGGAGGGGAGGGGGGAGATGCAGCTGCAGCTTTCCATTCTCTGGACATATGAGAGTTGGGAGAGCAGAAAATAGTAGAACTTGATTGGCTCAACATACACAAGATATATCTCATGTTATAAAAAGCTTAAAGGGAACCTGTCACCAGGTTTTTCCCTTATGAGCTGCGGCCACCAGCACTGAGCTCTTATATACAGCATTCTAAAACGCTGTATATAAGAGCCCAGGCCACTGTCTAGAACGTAAAAAAAACCACCTTTAAAATACTCACCTAAGGGGTGGTCCGGTCTGATGGGCATCGCTGGTCTCTGTCTGGCGCCTCCTATCTTCTTGCACTCGTGTTTACCTTCCCAGCTCTATGTGAATGACGCGTCCCACGTCATCCACACAGAGGCCGCTATTTCGCTCCTACACATATGCACTTCTCTCTGCCCGGCTGAGGGCAGATCACAGTACTGTAGTGCTCATGCGCGGGCGGTCTGACCTTTCTTTGCGCATGCGCACTACAATACTTTGATCTGCTCTCAGCAGGGCAGATCAAAGTGTGCCTGCGCAGGAGCACAACGGAGGCCTCTGTGTGGATGACATCATCCATAAGGAGCTGGGAAGGAGGACAGAGATGGAAGGAAGAGAAGAGGCAACAACATGAGATTAGCATCGCCCATCGGACCAGCGTTTTTTTTACGTTATACAGAGCAGCCTGGGCTCTTATACAGCATTGTAGAATACTGTATATATAAGGGCTCATTGTTGGTGCGAAAACACCAAGTTTATTACTGGTAGTCGTTTTTTCCATAATCCATGACAGCACCCATACAATCACATGGTGCCGTCATGGGTAGGGGAAAACACCAAGGTTACTTACTGGTAGTCGTTTTTTTCCAGAATCCATGACAGCACCCCTATAAATCACATGGTGCTGTCATGGGTAGGGGAAAACACCAAGGCTACTTACTGGTAGTCGTTTTTTCCAGAATCCATGACAGCGCCCATATAATCACATGGTGCTGTCATGGGTAGGGGAAAACACCAAGGTTACTTACTGGTAGCCAGTTTAACCAGAACCCATGACAGCACCACGTGATTATATGGGTGCTGTCATGGGTGAGGAGAAAAGTAGGATTTTTGTGTACTCACCGTAAAATCTCTTTCTCTTAGTCTTCATTGGGGGACACAGGACCATGGGTTATGCTGCTGTCACTAGGAGGCTGACACTAAGTAAACAGAAAAAGTTAGCTCCTCCCCAGCAGTATAACCCCTGAGCCGGAGGCGGGCTCAATCAGTTTAGTGCACAAGCAGTAGGAGGAGAGCCAAACAATCCTGGATAAAAACAAGGTAAAAAACTATGACGAACAGTCGTGTGACCAGTGACCTGGGAATGTGGGCACTGGGGAAACAGGCATGTCATATATAACGAAAAACACAAGCAGGGTGGGTGCTGTGTCCCCCAATGAAGACTAAGAGAAAGAGATTTTACGGTGAGTACACAAAAATCCTACTTTCTCTGTCGTTTCATTGGGGGACACAGGACCATGGGACGTCCAAAAGCAGTCCCTGGGTGGGAAGAAAACCATCACCGGAGATAGGAAGGAAGTCGCTTCCCCTTGCCGGGCTGACCCGGACCTACAAGCGCCTACGTTGTTACAGGTGTGCCACTGCCACCCGCAAACCTTGCACCAAGACTGGCCTCTGCCGAAGCTTGAGTGAGAACCTGTTAGAAACTAGCAAAGGTACGCCGACTAGATCGGGTGGTGGACCAGAGGACCTGGTTGACCGACGTCCGGAGCCCAATCGTGCAAGGGTGCCCCTTGCTCGGTAGACCGCGGCGGAAGTCCGACCTTCATGCGATAGTCTTCACATATGGAGGAAAGGATCCATGTGATATTCAGGCCCTTTGCGCCGGCCTATGCTTCTTGGGAAAGGGCGGAAGGATGGACTGACAGTCGGTGTAACCGACAAAAAAATGGTGTCCTGCCGACACGAAAGACTGAGGGCTCGTACCAGCCCTAGAACGAACTATGCCTCTTTCAGGCTGAGAGGGGAGCCTAGAACCGACAAAAACGAAACCTAAAGACCTCTTCTGGAAGGAAAGCCGAGGTGTCTCGGACAGAAACGAAGGGTTCTGGCTGGAACCCCCCCCTTATCCTGCTGGCGGAGCGGAAAAAGGGGGAGAAAAGACTACGAGAGGGCTGTCCGCCCTGATGCCGTCGATAACAAACAGATGGCCACAAGGAACCCACCTATCAAAACAGGTGGGAGCAGGGAAAAAAGGGGTACCTTGAGCAAACTCATCACTGGATTATGGTCCCACTTTTCTAGTGAACGATGAAAAACGCCGAGCCAGATGGACGTTTCTCTGAGCGAAGGCCCTGATTGACGGAAAGTGAAAAGTCTCTGAAGATGCGGTCCTCACACCACCGGGGGAGCTCTTTCCACGTGGAAATAAATCTTCGAGGGAACTGGATTCCATGCCCTCCTCAATGTCTGCCATCATCTTGTTCACAGACCTGACCGAGCCAGCCCCCGGGATCCACTGGTGAGGCCATGGAACCTGGGACTCCTGAGTCCTGGTAGACTAGAGGGGCCCCGACACGGAAGAATCTGGCGGTCTGGAAGGAGCCACGGGGCATCAGCGAGGAGATGAGTAAGTTATGCGAAGCTATGCTCGCCTGGGCCACTCCCGAGCTATCGCCTGCCTAGGTCCTTCTTGAGAACCCTCGAGAACATGGAACGCAGCGGGAAGATGCACGAGAGCCTGAACAAGCAACACGACCGGGCTTGGGCGTCGTCCTCTAGTCCAGAGCAGGTGGCGTACTCGACGCACCATGGACTTGAGAGTTGGATCGGAAGGCCAAAAAGTCACGACTGTAGGTCTTCCTTCGCCAGAGATCTGGCTGTTGATATCCCTGTTGGAGTCCTTTACCTACGCGAGAGCTATCGTACCGCGGAAATCGGCCGCCCAAACGTCCACGCTCGGGATGTGCTGCCGAGATTGGCGAATGAAAGAGCCCGTCCCAGAGCAAGAACCTCTTGGCCTCTTCACTTGCCATGAAGCTCTTTGCGTCTTCCTGGTGGAAGATGCGCATCACTGCTGTGGCATGGTCCGACTGGAACCTGACTGGACAATACAACCCAGAGAAGAAATTGTAACCGGGCTAACCGAATGGCTCCGAGTCCGGAATGCTGAAGGGGAGACGACACTCCAGGGGTGTCCCTCGGGACCGTGCCGAGGAATGGTGTGGTAGCGTACTCTAGTACGGGAGACTGGTGACGGTTGATAACAAGCTCCAGAGGAGGAAAGGGAATCTTCCCAGGGATGATTGGGAAGATTGGTCATCTAGGAGGAAATTGGCCGGTCACCCTCGAAGACGGAGCCTTCCTGTCCCCGCTCTTCAGTGTGTTCCGTTGGAGAGTCCGGGATGAAATCTGGTATGTGCACCATCGCTAACACCGCCACAGGCTGTCGAGGACTCGCATAGCAAAAAACCGAAGGGAAAAAACGAGAGCGGGAGGCAAAGAGCCGCAGGACCCTATGCCAGGAGGGAAACTGCTCCTGCGTGAGGAGTAGCAACCCTTGAACGGCTCGAATACCGTGCCTGAGGAGTGATGGACCGGGCCGGGTCTG
The DNA here is from genome assembly GCF_048569485.1 of Anomaloglossus baeobatrachus. Lineage (NCBI taxonomy): Eukaryota > Metazoa > Chordata > Amphibia > Anura > Aromobatidae > Anomaloglossus > Anomaloglossus baeobatrachus. Next base: position 32,253,329 of record NC_134364.1, read on the forward strand.
GGAGGACTCCTTCCTGTAGCTCAGCTACCCTAGTAGCGAAAAGTGATGATGATGCTCTAAACCTCAAGGCGAGGGTACTTGAAGGGAGACTCTGGGTCTCCCGGTCGTTCCTGGGCAGAGAGAGCCTGGGAATGCGTAGGGATCGTGATCCCTGCAAGCACTCTTAGAAAGCTGGGACGGTCCGCAGCCACGCAAAGCGGAGATGGCTGTTGTAGGGATAAAGGTTTCCTGACGAACCTAACGTGAGGGAACGAGTCCTGGTGCATCAGAGCCGATGCCGGGAAAAGGATGTACCCTTCCCTTACGTAGCCAGTCTACCCTGACGTAGCCTAGGGGATAAACTGGACTCGCCTATCTCCGAAAGGGCGATCCCGAGAGCCGGAAAGGAAGTCAGCGACTTCCTAGACGTCGAATCTGCGTTCCTGATCCCGAGTCAGAGCTCTCGACGGGTAGGTACCCTGATGTTAGAGGCTCAGGCCGTGTAGCGGGGAGACACCAGATTTTGTAAAGAGAGGGTACTCACAGAAGCTGATAACCAGTCCTGGATCGGCATAGGTGGAGCGCGGACCTCTGCGTAGAGTGACCGTGGAGGCCCTGCGGAGCGTCCGATAGGGACGAGAAGCCAGGAGGAACCCAGGCGGGTGAAGTACAGGGTAGCGTGCCCCTTCATCACGGAGCCCTCTACGAGAAGGGGTAAGACAATATAAGGGACTTACCGCTGGTAAAAATTGTGTCCGAGGAATATCCGTGCTCACGCAGTCACACGGCGAACTGGATGTCCACTGAAAACCCGCAGGGGCCCGCACCTTCCTGTCTGCAAGGTGCCATGCCCCCTCTCTCCAGAGCCCTCTGGGGGAATGATAATGACAATAACACGACTTACCGCAGGTAAACGCCGTGTCTGGTTGTTGTCTGTGATCACTCAGCGACTCCAGTGTGGCCTGCCCATTCTCACCGAGACCCCTTTTTGTAGAAGGGAATAAAGACGATGACTAGACTTACCGCTGGTAAACTTCGTGTATGGCAGTTGACTGTGAGCACGCGGTAACTCAGCAAGCTCTGGATGTCGTCTGAGCAGGGTCCGCTCCAAATGACTTAAGGGGGACCTGCGTGCATGGAGATAAGGGGGCTGTCCGTAGCCTTACGGCCTGACTCACCAATTCCAGCAGGCCTTTAGACATGCGCCAAAACATCCAGGTCCTGCTCGGAGTCCAGCAGAGGTGGAAAGCCTGGGCCATCACCCGAGAGGTCGGAAGACTGCCGGAGAAAAAGCAGTCTGGACCTGGGGAATAAGGTGGAAAACAGGGGGGCCACAAAAGACGAGACCTGTCGGGTCCGCTTCTAGCATAGGAAAGGTCCCTGGTACAAGACTCACCTCCCCAAGGGGATTGCGCTAGACCTATGGAAGGCATAACCGAGTATTGGCCGGGGACGCAGCGCATGCGCGCGAAGCCGAGGGCCGGCGGCGAGGGGATCTATGACCTGAGACAGGGCATTAACCCGCCGGAGGGGACTAAACTAAAAACTCGAGCTGGGAGCGCGATATAAAAAAAAAAGGTGAAGCAAAACAAGTGCCCGAAAGTACTGTAGGAGTTAAGGTGCAAAAAACTCATGTATGTAAAATTTTTAATAAAAATCGACCTAAAATAAAAAATATATCCACTAAGAAAAGTGTGTTTTAGTCTCTCCCCCGGAAAAATAAGGTGACGCTGAGGCCTCAGTAAACCCAGACTAGTAGTCTGGAATAAATTCCCATTCTCCTTTTTTTTTTTTTTTTTTTTTTTTTTTCTCTCTTTATTTAAAATGGACGCTGTGAGCGGGAAAAAAATATCCCCCACCCCCCAAGTGATGCCTGGAGCACGGCCGAGGGCGGGAACGGAGAGGCCGGCGTCCAATAGCGCCGTGCGGGAGGCGGGCCTGGGGACGCCGAGGACAGGGCCGAAGCCGGGGACTAAATTTTGGAGGTGCCGGGGCGGACAGAGGCCGCGCCGGCGGACCCGGCCGCAGCGGCGGCGGAGAGGATCCTCGGCGCGCTGTGCGGGATGCGGCCTGGGCACGCCGAGGACGGGGCCCAAGCAGAGGCACCGTCGCGGGCAGAGGCCGCGCCGGCGGACCCGGCCGCAGGCGGCGGCGGGGAGGATCCTCGGCGCGCCGTGCGGGATGCGGCCTGGGCACGCCGAGGACGGGGCCCAAGCAGAGGGACCGTCGCGGGCAGAGGCCGCGCCGGCGGACCCGACCGCAGGCGGCGGCGGAGAGGATCCTCGGCGCGCCGTGCGGGATGCGGCCTGGGCACGCCGAGGACGGGGCCTGGGGGACCGAGGACAGTGGCCGAGCGGAGGTGCCATTGCGGACAGATGCAGCGCCGGCGGAGCCAACCTCAGGAGGCGCTGTAAAAGGTACAGGGGCAGCGCCGGCGGACCCGGCCGCAAGCGGCGGCGGCGCAGCAGCGATGCGGGGCCGCCCGACCTCGGAGCCGGCAGGGAGCTCCACGGACGCAGCGGGGGAGTCCGGCGAGTAGGCCCAGACCGGGGCCTCAATTTCTGCAGCCGTCCGAGGGGGGGGGAAGGTAGGGGTCCTACCTGATCCGCGGCGCGCTGTCCAGTGTGCAGGCTGAGACTCTGCACATGCTCCTGTGTGCTCCGCTCAGCGAAGGAATGGCTGCGGGCACCTGGAAGCAGGCTGAAGAAGGCAGGGAGTTGGACGCCATTGGGGTGGAAGCCCCTAAATGTAGCAGCGTTGCGGGCCCCATCCAAAAACTCCAGATGCGCTGCGGAGGTCCAGTCCCTGCTGTATGCCCCTTGCGACCCTTTGGGGTGGTACCGCAGGGTGAATAGGGGTGCCCAGAAAAATTCAGCCCCGCGTGCCAACCGGGGAGTGGTACCGTGGAATTGGACGGGGGAGAGGGCCCGACAACTCAAGCCTCTGCGACCTAGGGGAGCGGTACCCACACGGGCTGCGAGAGCTGAGGTAGAGAAAAGATACCTGCAGAAAAAGAAAATTACCACAGATGAGAGCGACGAGCGTCGCCGAGAAAAAATGAAAAAAATAACGCAAAAAATCAAGTGGCTGAAGGGGGCCCAGACGGCCCACATCAGCCTCCTACGACACTAAGCAAAAAACTGATTGAGCCCGCCTCCGGCTCAGGGGTTATACTGCTGGGGAGGAGCTAACTTTTTCTGTTTACTTAGTGTCAGCCTCCTAGTGACAGCAGCATAACCCATGGTCCTGTGTCCCCCAATGAAACGACAGAGAAAACCTGGTGACAGCTTCCCTTTAAGCTTTTTATAACATGAGAAATACCTTGTGTATACTGAGCCAATCAAGTTCTACCATCTTCTGCTCTCTGCCCACTCTCATATGTACAGAGAATGGAAAGCTGCAGCTGCATCTCCCCCCTCTCCGCCACAGTTTTGGATTATTTGGTTTCTGAACATTTAAACAGAGGCAGTATACAGGAAATAAAATGCTACATTTACTACGGGAAAATACATGCAAATGCAATAATGACCAAGCCACAATTACGGTTAAGGTATACAAATGGGCACCTATTAATATTTCTCTTAGTTTGGGCTAATATATATTTATAGATCTCTTGGATAACACTTTTTATAGGATGATGCAGTGAGTAATTAAAGAACAAGGGATAATAATATTCTGTCAATTCTATGGATATGCTGTAATTATGTATTTTGTGTCTATGTTCAGCTGTTGTGTTTCTCCAATGTCCCTCGGGATCAATAATGTGCATCGTATCGTATCATATCATATAAAGTATATGTGTTTCCAGCACCAGACAATTTACTTACACAGTGGCCTACAAATTCAGACTTCCCTGTGCCGGCAGCTGAGACGTAGCCGTGCTGCTAAGGCTTCTTTCACAAAACACTTTTTTGGCATCAGGCATGATCTGGCGAAAAAAAACTGATGTGACGGATCCGGCGAAAAAAACGGATCAGTTGCATCAGTTTTTTCCATCAATTCCTTCAGCTTTTTGTCGGATCCGTTGTGTTACTGAACGTTTTTTTGCCGCATTACACCGGATCCGGCGTCCATGGGCTTCCATGATACAACACACCGTACGGCGCCGGATATGGCACGATACGGTTTTTCCATGGAGAAAAAATGTTCCCCTCAGCGTTCCATCCGGCCGCCGGACAAACAAATTATGCCGGATCCAGTGAAAGCCGGATAGAACGCAAGGCCATCCGGCGCTCATAGAAGTCTATGGGGGGAAAAAACTGATCCGGCGGCGACAGACACCGGATCCGTTTTTTCAGGTTTTTTGCAGAATTGTGGCTGATGGCAAAAAACTGATGTGTGAAAACAGCCTTAGACCGCCTTTACACGTCCGTGTCTCCGGTATGTGTTTGGTCCGTTTCCTCACGTACCGGAGACACGGGCACACGCAGACCCATTAAAATCAATGGGTCTGCGCTCATGTGTGTGTTCTGCCATGGATCGTGTGTACGTGTGGAGTATACATGTGTCTGTGTGCTCCACATGTAGACATGACCATTTTTCTCCGGCATCACGGGTGTCACACGGACCGCAAACGTACCACACGGAGGTGTTCCGTGCGACACGCACCGGAGAAAACACACGTGTCTGAGAAAGAAAATAAAAAAAAAAAAAACTTTACTCACCTTCTCCAGCCCTGCTGTCTCTGCCGCTGCTGTCACTTGTTTCCGACCGCCGCTCATTATGCTCATTGCATATTCACTTCACTGCGGCCGGAAGCTGCAGCAGCAGCGGGGAGTCGGCAGGACCGGAGACCGAAGATCAGCACCACGGACAGCGACGCCAGGGACAGGTGAGCAGAAAGTTCCCGTTCTCAGTGTTTTATCACGGATAACACACGGAGAACACACGCGTGCCATAAACACGGCTCATGGAGGGCAAAACGCACCTCTGACACGTGCGTGAAAATCATGCGTGATTTTCACGGACGTGTGAAAGAGGCCTAAGATAGTTCCCATTTAAATAGCAATTTACAAACTAACTACCAGTTTTTTGCCTTATAAACTAAAGATAGTGCCATTATGGCACTAAAATGCTGAATTAAAATAAATACCTTTAGCTGATATACCCGAGCTTTGATTGTGGAGTAATCTTTATCCAAACATTCGAAAATGGCTCCATTGGTGCAGTGCCTTGAGCATCGGTGGGGGACTTTGTGGGTTGGGTCTTCAGTAATGCTTCCTCCCCTCTGACCGTCATGATTAGTAGCATTTTCACATTTTTCTCCAAGGCTTCAATAAAATGGCACCTGAATTAGCGCATTAGCGTACCACGATCTCCAGAGCCATTTTATTGCAGACATTGTAAAGATGAATATAAGCGGCGGAGCAGGCGCAGATTGAATATTTTTTTTTTTTTTTACCAGTGCACATGCCGCCGCTGGTTATAGTCATCTCCACGGTGTCCTCAGTAACATGGTGGCGGAGATCGCGGTACATGCATGCGCCGATTTCAAAGCCATTTTATTTAAGCCTTGGAGGAATAACTTGAAAATAGTACTGCGCATGCGCCAGAGGTAATACTCACCGTGGCGGCAGGGGGAGGCAGGCAGCCACGGGAGGAAGCATTACCGAAGACCCAACCCACAAAGTCCCGCACCGATGTTCAAGCCACTGCACCAATGATGTCATTTTCGGATTACCCTGCAAACAAGACTCGGATTTATCAGCTAAAGGTATCATTTTAATCATCGTCTTAGTACCATTATGGCACTGCCTTTAGTTTATAGGGCAAAAACATGATGGTTGGTTCCCTTTAGAAAAACCCTTTAAAACCCACTTTACACGCTATGATTTATCTGACGATATGTCGTCGGGGTCACGGTTTTCGTGACGCACTTCCGTCATCGTTAGCGGCGTCGTTGCGTGTGACACCTACGTGCAACTCCGAACGATAGCAAATAGGGTGAAAATCGTTGATCGTTGACACGTCGTTCAGTTTCAAAATATTGTTCGTCGTTTGGAACGCAGCAGGCATATTGCTACGTTTGACACCCTGCCAACGACGAACAACATCCACACGACCGCCTTGGTCCAACAATATATCTCTGAACGATGTAGCGTTGTTTGTGAGATCATTACGTGTGACCGCTAATAAACGACCTATGTGAGATCTCGGCAAATCGTAACTACGATCTGGGCGTGTCACATCGCTAACGAGATCACTAGCGATATCGTTGTGTAAAGCAGCCTTAAGCTTAGGATATTGAGGACAACCTATTCTTAGGCCCCAGCACACACTGGACTAATGTCGGCCAAACCTGCTGACACTCGGGTTCAGCCGACACCCCAATATGTATGGAGGTGCAGTCCAATGGATTGTCAGCAGAGATGTCAATCAGTTACATCTGATTTCAGAATGACAATCGTCTTATTCTTCCAAAAATAAGCCTCCAGCAGAGACGTTGGTTGTTTAGTCATATAGAACACAGCAATAGTCGACCGATTGAACGCTCCTGTGTATGGGTAGAGACGGTCGAGAATCATTGTTCAGTTAATAGTCATCTAATTTGTATGGGCGGTGTCATGCATGGAATAGGAGATGTCCGTATGTACCGTGAAACATATGCGTTCAGACCGACAGGTGTCTGATTCACTACAATACCATCAACAAAAGTTGGGGGGGGACACAATACAACAGAGGTCCCTGCTGTGAGGGGGCGCCTCCTGCACTCACCTGAAGCTGACTCCTGAGCTCCCTAGCATTCCTATACAGGCTCCCTCATCCTGTCGGTGAGCAGGATACCTTGAACCCTCAGCTGGCCCTAAACTCACCCTGTCTAGTGAGTAAGCCGACGAGTACACTACACTCACCACTACACTAATAACATGGAGGGAAAGGAAAGAGACTGGTGTTTTGTATCCTTCTGTTTATCCCCCATATTTCACAGCAGCAGACAGACTCCAAAGTTGTAGGTGGATGGACACAGGACAAGTCCTCAGCAGCTCCTTCCACCAGGCTGGCCGGAGTAAAATAAATTGTAACAACAGTAATGACTGCTGGAAAACTCCACTATTTAAACCTAAATGGGCGTGAGCTCAAAGCAGCTACAGCTGACCTGCCCTGCTCAGAGCTGCTTGCAAAAACAACTAACATTAACTCATGAGATGCCAAAGGATAGGAAACGTCCTTTAAATGAAGAGTTTAGATGGAAATAGGAGGCTCCAGTCCTAAGGCTGTTACTACTTTCAAAACAGTAGGGAGACGACAGTGACAGCCGGCTCAGAAAAGGCCATCAAAATCATATCGGTGGCAGTCTGATATCCAACACTCCTCTGATCAGCTGTTTTCAGAACCAATGGTGGCCGGATGCCGAGTCTGAACACAGCTAGAGATGACAGCCCTAATCACTGTATATTGGCCGCTCTCAGGCACTGGAGCTCTGGTCCTATTCACTTCAATAGGAGCGGAGCACAGCCACTACACCGGTAATGTAGCTGTGCTGTACCGGCTCCAACCACTGCAGCCGCCGGAACCGAAAACAGACATCAGTGCTCATGCCGGAGCCCTAGTGCTCCGATACTGATGACTTATTCCAGGGATACATCATCAATACCTTTATCCTCTAACATTTTCACCAAAATAACTCAAGGTGCTAAGTAACATTTTACTTAAAAATGTAAAACAGCAAAAATGCAAATAAACAAAAGTGAAGTGTAACTCACCTCTGACTTATCCGCCTGTATCTGGACAACGGCGGGGTCAGGCGGACACTCCGAGCTCTTATTTGTGCTGATATTTCCAATATTAATGTTCTCCTTCACTTCCACCACGTCCGCAGTCCCGGGGGCCTCTGTGGTCGGCGGTGGGGCAGCACTCTGCTCTGCTTTCACCATTGTTTGAAGCTGATCTAAATGAGGCTTTAATAAAAAATAAAAAAAATAAATAAATAAATAAAAATAAGTATATATAATAAATTATTTTAAAGGATCATCAAACATTTGATAGGACAAACCCTTCAAAATGTGGCCGGGGGACAATCATCTGGTATGTACCAACATGGAAAATATCCAGAAATGTAATTTTTGGACACTAAAGGGTTATTACCATCTCTAAAATCCTAACCCATTATGTAGAAGGTGAAGTAATAATAATACTAGCAAATCCCTCCAATTAGAAATGTAGTATAATTCTACTAATATAGCCATGTCTCTTACCTCATGTGCAGGGCATTGCAGCTTAGATATCCATGGTTACATCCACTCATATAGTGACAGTTGGTCATGGTTGTAACCATGGATACCTAAGCTGCAATGCCCTGCACATGAGGTAAGAGACATGGCTATATCAGGAGAACTATACTAGAACTAACTGTCACTACATGAGTGGACGTAACCATGGATACCTAAGCTGCAATGCCCTGCACATGAGGTAAGAGACATGGCTATATCAGGAGAACTATACTAGAACTAACTGTCACTACATGAGTGGATGTAATCATGGATACCTAAGCTGCAATGCCCTGCACATAAGGTAAGAGACATGGCTGTATCAGGAGAACTATACTGCATTTCTAATTGGAGGTAAATAATAATAATAATTCATCATCACCACTACTACACATACTACATATAGGGATAGGGTCTTGGAGATAGGAATACCCTTCTAATTAAAAAGTATAATCCTGGATTTGTTTGGTTTTTTTTTTGGGAGTGGCGCAGGGGGGAGAACATGGGCCAAAGCGAAGGAAAGAGGACTAACTTCTACCAAGCAATGCCCACATCCATAAATCTAGTCTGTGTATACACATAGTGCCGTCCCTCCAAAAGGTCACTCTGCGCCCCATTCACACTATTATTTTTGATCGGATTTTTCCAACCTTTTTTGTGTGTGTCTTTAGATTTTTTTTGCAAGTTAATTATGTAATATACCTGCACGCAACCTCAGATCCTCACCAGATCTCCTTCTCTACTCCTCTCTTATCTCCTCTTACCACAATCGCATACAAGATTTCTCCTGTGCCTCCCCCATACTCTGGAACGCTCTACCCCAATATATCAGACTCTCACCTACCGTGGAAACCACCAAAAGGAACCTGAAGACCCACCTCTTCCAACAAGCCAAAAACCTATAAAAAACCCTCAGACCAGTACACCACAGCACAGCACAACCAGCTCTGTCCTCACCCATCCCCTGTAGACTGTGAGCCCTCGCGGGCAGGGTCCTCTCTCCTCTTGTACCCTCACCCATCCCCTGTAGACTGTGAGCCCTCATGGGCAGGGTCCTCTCTCCTCTTGTACTCTCACCCATCCCTCGTAGACGGTGAGCCCTCGCGGGCAGGGTCCTCTCTCCTCCTGTACCCTCACCCATCCCTTGTAGACTGAGCCCTCGTGGGCAGGGTCCTCTCCTCTTGTACCCTCACCCATCCCTCGTAGACTGTGAGCCCTCGCAGGCAGGGTCCTCTCTCCTCCTGTACCCTCACCCATCCCTTGTAGACTGTGAGCCCTCGCGGGCAGGGTCCTCTCTCCTCCTCTACCCTCACCCATCCCCTGTAGACTGAGCCCTCGTGTGCAGGGTCCTCTCTCCTCCTCTACCCTCACCCATCCCCTGTAGACTGAGCCCTCGTGGGCAGGGTCCTCTCTCCTCCTGTACCCTCACCCATTCCCTGTAGACTGAGCCCTCGCAGGCAGGGTCCTCTCTCCTCCTCTACCCTCACCCATTCCCTGTAGACTGAGCCCTCGCGGGCAGGGTCCTCTCCTCCTGTACCCTCACCCATCCCCTGTAGACTGAGCCCTCGTGGGCAGGGTCTTCTCTCCTCCTGTACCCTCACCCATCCCCTGTAGACTGAGCCCTCGTGGGCAGGGTCTTCTCTCCTCCTGTACCAGTCTGTGCCTTGTAATGTTCATGATTATTGCACTTATTTTTTATGTATGCCCCTTTTCACTTGTAAAGCGCCATGGAATTGATGGCGCTATAATAATAAATAATAATAATATTGAGTGACTGATGACAGTATCTGCCGCTGCCAGGCACACAAAGCCTTACGAGAGCTGCCGTTAGCACGACAAGTTGACAAGTCAGCGAGGAGATAGTCACAAAACTTAAGGTTCTCTAACTTATTTCTTAAGAATTAATGAAGGATTTCTGCTGTGCACACCTCATTTACATATCTACATAATTACCGATTGTTACTCCTTCCTCATAGTTTGCATGCTGTACTTTTTTTCTGCTGCAGATTATCTGATTAGATCGCTTTATATCCAGCGGAATAAAAAAAAAAAAAAAAAAAAAAAAAAAAAAACACACACTGAACAGACTGCAGAGCGAGCGTCATGTGTTTAAAAGGAAACGTTCACAGGCGAGGAGAAAAAAAAAACAAAACCCTTGAAATAAAAAATCCCCCCCATTAATAAAAAGTTTAAAAAAAACCCTCATCAGATGTGTCTTAGGCTATGTGCCATTACTAATGAGCAGGTTCGCAGATAACCAGGACCAGTGGGTCCCAGTCATCTGGTTTTTAAAATCCGGAACGGACGCTGGTCCCCATATAAGTCTATGGGGACCAGTATGCGGAGATTAAAAATGTTGGTAGAAGTGATAGGGAACCGCATGCTGTTTTGTTTTTTTTTGACAAATGCTAGAACGGCCAGTGGGCGGGGAAAGCAGTGCATATGGATGAGCAATAATGAGCGGCCCAGGAAGTGAAGGAGAGGCCGCGGGAGCAGTTACAGCCACACCGGAGCCTCGGTAAGTATCGCTTGCTACATTGTTATTTCCCTTTTTTTTTTGATCATCCGAGTTGCCGGATCTTGATCAACACCTGGAATCCCTGGCCCAGGCTCAACACTCATACATTTATAGCCACGCGGATCCGGACTTTTACCCGGGGACGGGGGGGGGAATACGACATTCAAAATAATCCGTTAAGCTCCTTTGTCCCCTGGCAGGGGACATCAATATTTTATACGCATTTTACTGTCCTAAGTCCCTTCTAGCGGGCAAGTGAGTGGAAAGTCCCTTTTCTAAGCATAGCAGGCAGTGATATTTTTGGCAGCCAATGGTTGCATCAGTTCTTGACGACCTTTGACCCGACCAAGTTTCATTTTCTTCTTGATTTACAAGTGAAAATGGCTAAGATAGCGAAACGCAGGTGCGTGAATCCAGACGAAGGCAGCGTGTAATCGATACTAGTGAAAGTAGTAATAGCGAGAGCGATGCGGACGATGGAAGGGAAGTTGTAGAGTCAGAACAGAGTGATGTTGGAAGCGTTTTTTCCACCGATTTCAGCGACGAAGATGACGAGGGTACGGAGGTCGACGCCAATGGGTGACAACGAATGTCGTCTTCTGACAATGGGTTTGAGCAGATTCCGTTTTCACTACCGAACGCTGGCATAAATATAACTGATAACGACCTATAATAGGTTTTCAATTGGCGAAACAGGAGATTGTACTGGATAGGAAAAGGTTAAAAACAAAAAAAAAAAAAAAAACCACTACCTATATGCACACAATCTGTAACCAAATCTGCACATTCTGGCAGGAAATATGAGTTGTTGACGCTATTTGCTTTGGGTTTTTTTATGTGGGGTTTTACACACAAAGAATTGACATGCTGCAGATTTTTCTGCAACAAAATCTTCAAAGGAAAAAATCCTGAATGTGTGCATTACACTTCAGGTTTCTCAGACTATCCTTGCAGATTTGTGAACATCTGCAAAAAACAAACAGCAATAAAAAAAAAATAGGACAAAAACACACCGTGTGCACACAGCCTTAGGGTAAGTTCACACAGTGCGTTTTTCGCGGCGTTTTTGCGCAGTTTTCGGGTGCGTTTTTGCTCAGAAAACTGCATGACTTTGCTTCCCCAGCAAAGTCTATGAGTTTTCATTTTTGCTGTCTGCACACAGCGTTTTTTTTCAGCTGCGTTTTTGTGGTGCCACAAAAATGCAGCATGTCAATTATTCCCGCGTTTTTCACTGCGCTTTTCATCCATTGAGTGCAATGGGATGTTGAAAGACGCAATGAGAAACGCAAATAGCTGCGTTTTGGTGCGTTTCTAAGACTAAAAACGCAGCTATAAACGCAGGAGGTGGGTAGTAAAGCGACGTGTACAGGAAGAGGATTCCTTCTGTCAGTAAACACAGAAGCGTGAATCCTCCCGGTACAGTCACCGCCGCTTCCACCTCCGGTCCTGTGCATGTCTGCTCCCGTGCGGCGTCATGTCAGGGCGGGAGGTGGAAGCGGCTGTGAAAACAAAAGTGAACAGTAGAAAAAAATAAGTTATACTCACCTGTCTGCAGGGTCCCGGTGCCATGCCCGCTCCCATCTCCTCTCACGGTATCGCCGCTCCGGCAGTGTGCAGACGGCTGGGACACCTCCGATGGATGCAGGACCTGGCGATGGATCACCTGATGCAGTCACCTGACGCATCAGGTGATCGTAAGTCTCGGGCTGACGCCAGCGGCCGGCCGGCTTCAACTATCAGCGGATGCGTCAGGAGACTTCATCCCTGATTACCGGCAGCTGCTGCAGCGATCGGACGGGATCAGACTCCGCTGCAGGAGCTGCCGGTAATCAGCACATAAGTGAGTATTATTTTTTTTTTTTGCCCCGATGCATCAGCTGATTGTATAATCGGCTTTTATGCAATCAGCTGATGTGTGATGTGATTCAGCCCCTAGAACCTGACACATCATCTGATCACTTTGCCTTCCAGCAAACCCATCAGATATTGGATCCGGATTGGATGGCGCGGGACCCTTGACCCAGGATTACTGCGGAGGGGGGTTCTTTATTTCAATAAAGATGGAGTCACTAATTGTGTTGTGTTTTATTTCTAATAAAAATATTTTTCTGTGTGTTGTGTTTTTTTTTTATCTTTACTAGAAATTCATGGTGGCCATGTCTAATATTGGCGTGACACCATGAATTTCGGGCTTAGGGCCAGCTATACAGCTAGCCCTAACCCCATTATTACCCAGCGAGCCACCCGGCATCAGGGCAGCTGGAAGAGTTGGATACAGCGCCAGAAGATGGCGCTTCTATAAAAGCGCCATTTTCTGGGGTGGCTGCGGGACTGCAATTCACAGCGGGGGTGCCCAGAAAGCATGGGCACCCTGCACTGTGGATTCCAATCCCCAGCTGCCTAGTTGTACCCGGCTGGACTCAAAAATTGGGCGAAGCTCACGTCATTTTTTTTTTTTTTTTTTTTAAATTATTTCATGAAATTCATGAAATAATTAAAAAAAAAGGGCTTCCCTATATTTTTGGTTCCCAGCTGGGTACAAATAGGCAGCTGGGGCTTGGGGGCAGCCCGTACCTGCCTGCTGTACCCGGCTAGCATACAAAAATATGGCGAAGCCCACGTCATTTTTTTTGTTTGGGGGGGGGGGGGGGAAGAAATCCTGCATACAGTCCTGGAAGGAGGATGCTGAGCCTTGTAGTTCGACAGCTGCTGTCTGCTCTCCTGCATACACTATTGGATGGAGGATGCTGAGCCTTGTAGGTCTGCTCCCCCTGACTCTCCCTCAAGCATACAGTCCTGGATGGAGCATGCTGAACCTTGTAGTTCTGCAGCTGCTGTCTGCTCTCCTGCATAAACTATTGGATGGAGTATGCTGAGCCTTGTAGTTCTGCAGCTGTCTGCTCTTCTGCATACACTAGTGGAGAATGAAGAACACATTGAAGGAAATAACAGACATTTTTTTTGGTTCACTGATAAAAAACGCATAAAGACGCAGTGAGCAAAAACGCAGCAAAACGCAGCAAAAAAGGCACCAAATCGCGGCAAAACGCGTGCGTTTTTTTTGCCGCGGGTGCGTTTTTGTGCTGTTTTTGCCGCAAAAACGCACAAAAATGCAGCGTCAAAAAACGCAGTGTGTGAACCTAGCCTTAGGCTATGTGCGCACTAGACCGTTTTACCCGCGGATTTGCCGCGGAAATTTCTTGAGAAAGATTAGAAATCTTTCTGCAGACATTTCCCAGCAAAACCTGTGTGTAAAAAAAATAGCTGTGCGCACGCTGTGGATTTTTCTCAAGTAAATTTCTTGAGAAAATTTTCTCGAGAAACTTTCGAGAAAATGAGCATGTCCATTATTTTCCACAGGTACCTGCGGAATACCCCCGGAATTTCAATACTTGCATGTGTCAGGAACAACCTGCGGAAAATCTGCGGTGAAATCGCGGTAAAATCGCGGCAATTCCGCGGTAAAAACGCATGCGTTTTTACCACGGATTTGGTGCGTTTTTTTCCGCAGGTGCGGGAATCTTCAACTCCCAGAATGTCTCTCGAAAGTTTCTTGAGAAAAAGGACATTTCTAGTGCGCACATAGCCTAAGGCTATGTGTCCACGCTACGGAAAATGCGCGGATTTTGCCGCGGATTTCTCGCGGAAAAGCCGCGGAATTTCCCGAAAATCTGCAGCAGCAGCACTTCCAGCCATTTCTATGGCTTTTTGGAAATGCTGTGCCCATGCTGCGGATTTTGTGCGGATTTTGATCCGGAAAAATCTGCAACATGTCAATTATTGTTGCGGATTTTGATCCGGATTTTGGCTTCAGCTTCAGGAGTTGGGAAAAAAAAAAATCCGCACCAAAATCCGCGGCAATTCTGCGGTAAATCCGCGGCAAATCCGCACCTTTGAAAAGGTGCGGATTTTGCGGGAAAGCGCGGATTTTCATGCAGAAAAATCCGCAGCAACATTCTACCGTGGGACACATAGCCTTATACTGTTCATACTTTCAAGCGTCTTTTAAACCAATCAGGTTTTCAAAAGCGGAAATATTCCTTTTTTGGAGACTTTTTGTAGGAGTTTTCTTTTCCTGAAGAAGTTTTTTTTTTTTGGGGGGGGGGGGGGTTCCCCCTAAATGTTCTTTCCAGCCTTTCGGTACACCAGTGCCTACTTCGGAGAAGTTTCCTTCAGGATTCTCTTAAAAAAAAAAAAGTGACATCCACTTGTTTTTCCCCACTAGGAATTTTTCAAAAACCTCTTCAGAATGGGGTGGGGTGAACTTCTATGAACATCAAAGTGGATTTCCCATAGAAATGAATTGTAAAACATTTCCAATAGTTTTTAGTGGAGATTTTTGGAGAAGATCTGGCAAAAAAAAATTCTTCTAAAAACCAAAGTGATCCTATTTCTACATGCACATTGAGCACCACCCAATTAAGTTGGCTACCAGAAAGAGGGGGTCTCCACAACAACCCCCTGGATACCAGAGTCATGTATTTCTTTCTTTTCGATTGATCTTACCCATGTGGGATTATGCAGCACTCTTCCTATTGCTCTCTTTATATTGAGGACCAGGCAATACCCCTTAGATGCAGCAGTCACAGCATTTAAGGTTGTTTGAGCGAGTGAGCTCCTCTTATTAGCCACAACGAGAGTGACGCTTCGTATGGCAGCCAGGTATGGTAACATTTAGGGGAGTGTGAATTAGCTAAGAAGGGAATTTTGTTTACTTGCCGTAAATTCCTTTTCTTCTAGCTCCTATTGGGAGACCCAGACAATTGACAATTGGGTGTATAGCTTCTGCCTCCGGAGGCCACACAAAGTATTACACTTTAAAAAGTGTAACCCCTCCCCTCTGCTATACACCCTCCCGTGCATCACGGGCCCATCAGTTTTGGTGCCAAAGCAGGAAGGAGGAAACTTATAAATTGGTCTAAGGTAAAATCAATCCGAAGGATGTTCGGAGAACTGAAACCATGAACCAAAAGAACAATTCAACATGAACAACATGTGTACACAAAAGAACAACAGCCCGAAGGGAACAGGGGCGGGGTGCTGGGTCTCCCAATAGGAGCTAGTAGAAAAGGAATTTACGGTAAGTAAACAAAATTCCCTTCTTCTTTTGTCGCTCCATTGGGAGACCCAGACAATTGGGACGTCCAAAAGCAGTCCCTGGGTGGGTAAAGAATACCTCGATAAAAGAGAGCCGAAACGGCCCCCTCTTACAGGTGGGCAACCGCCGCCTGAAGGACTCGCCTACCTAGGCTGGCATCTGCCGAAGCATAGGCATGCACCTGATAGTGTTTTCGTGAAAGTGTGCAGACTCGACCAGGTAGCCGCCTGACACACCTGCTGAGCCGTAGCCCGGTGCCGCAATGCCCAGGACGCACCTACGGCTCTGGTTAGAATGGGCTTTCAGCCCTGAAGGAAGCGGAAGCCCAGAAGAACGGTAGGCTTCAATGATCGGTTCCTTGATCCACCGAGCCAAGGTTGACTTGGAAGCCTGAGACCCCTTGCGCTGGCCAGCGACAAGGACAAAGAGCGCAATCAGAACGGCGCAGGGGCGCCGTGCGAGAAATGTAGAGCCGGAGTGCTCTCACTAGATCTAACAAGTGCAAATCCTTTTCACATTGGTGAACTGGATGAGGACAAAAAGAAGGTAAGGAGATATCCTGATTGAGATGAAAAAGGGGATACCACCTTAGGGAGAAATTCCGGGGACCGGACGCAGAACCACCTTATCCTGGTGAAACACCAGGAAGGGGGCTTTGCATGACAGCGCTGCTAGCTCAGACACTCTCCGAAGTGATGTGACTGCCACTAGGAAGGCCACCTTCTGCGAAAGGCGTGATAGAGAGACATCCCGCATCGGCTCGAAAGGTGGTTTCTGAAGAGCCGTTAGCATCCCTGTTGAGATCCCAGGGTTCCAGCGGACGCTTGTAAGGTGGGACTATGTGGCAAACTCCCTGCAGGAACGTGCGGACCTGCGGAAGCCTGGCTAGACGCTTTTGAAAAAAACACGGAAAGCGCCGATACTTGTCCCTTGAGAGAGCCGAGAGACAAACCCTTGTCCATTCCGGATTGAAGGAAGGAAAGAAAAGTGGGTAAGGTAAACGGCCAGGGGGTAAAACCCTGATCCGCGCACCAGGATAAGAAGATCCTCCAAGCCCTGTGATAGATCTTGGCGGACGTTGGTTTCCTGGCTTGTCTCATGGTGGCAATGACATCTTGAGATAACCCTGAGGACGCTAGGAGCCAGGACTCAATGGCCACACAGTCAGGTTGAGGGCCGCAGAATTCAGATGGAAAAAATGGCCCTTAAGACAGCAAGTCTGGTCGGTCTGGGAGTGCCCACGGTTGACCCACCGTGAGGTGCCACAGATCCGGGTACCACGACCTCCTCGGCCAGTCTGGAGCAACGAGGATGGCGCGGCGGCAGTCGGACCTGATCTTGCGTAACACTCTGGGCAGCAGTGCCAGAGGGGGAAATACATAAGGCAGTCGAAACAATCACCAGATCTTAACCCAATTGAGCATGCATTTCACTTGCTCAAATCCAGACTTAAGACGGAAAGACCCACAAACAAGCAAGACCTGAAGGCTGCGGCTGTAAAGGCCTGGCAAAGCAGGAATGGACAAGGGTTTGTCTCTCGGCTCTCTCAAGGGACAAGTATCGGCGCTTTCCGTGTTTTTTCAAAAGCGTCTAGCCAGGCTTCCGCAGGTCCGCACGTTCCTGCAGGGAGTTTGCCACATAGTCCCACCTTACAAGCGTCCGCTGGAACCCTGGGATCTCAACAGGGTGCTAACGGCTCTTCAGAAACCACCTTTCGAGCCGATGCGGGATGTCTCTCTATCACGCCTTTCGCAGAAGGTGGCCTTCCTAGTGGCAGTCACATCACTTCGGAGAGTGTCTGAGCTAGCAGCGCTGTCATGCAAAGCCCCCTTCCTGGTGTTTCACCAGGATAAGGTGGTTCTGCGTCCGGTCCCGGAATTTCTCCCTAAGGTGGTATCCCCTTTTCATCTCAATCAGGATATCTCCTTACCTTCTTTTTGTCCTCATCCAGTTCACCAATGTGAAAAGGATTTGCACTTGTTAGATCTAGTGAGAGCACTCCGGCTCTACATTTCTCGCACGGCGCCCCTGCGCCGTTCTGATGCGCTCTTTGTCCTTGTCGCTGGCCAGCGCAAGGGGTCTCAGGCTTCCAAGTCAACCTTGGCTCGGTGGATCAAGGAACCGATCATTGAAGCCTACCGTTCTTCTGGGCTTCCGCTTCCTTCAGGGCTGAAAGCCCATTCTACCAGAGCCGTAGGTGCGTCCTGGGCATTGCGGCACCGGGCTACGGCTCAGCAGGTGTGTCAGGCGGCTACCTGGTCGAGTCTGCACACTTTCACGAAACACTATCAGGTGCATGCCTATGCTTCGGCAGATGCCAGCCTAGGTAGGCGAGTCCTTCAGGCGGCGGTTGCCCACCTGTAAGAGGGGGCCGTTTCGGCTCTCTTTTATCGAGGTATTCTTTACCCACCCAGGGACTGCTTTTGGACGTCCCAATTGTCTGGGTCTCCCAATGGAGCGACAAAGAAGAAGGGAATTTTGTTTACTTACCGTAAATTCCTTTTCTTCTAGCTCCTATTGGGAGACCCAGCACCCGCCCCTGTTCCCTTCGGGCTGTTGTTCTTTTGTGTACACATGTTGTTCATGTTGAATTGTTCTTTTGGTTCATGGTTTCAGTTCTCCGAACATCCTTCGGATTGATTTTACCTTAGACCAATTTATAAGTTTCCTCCTTCCTGCTTTGGCACCAAAACTGATGGGCCTGTGATGCACGGGAGGGTGTATAGGCAGAGGGGAGGGGTTACACTTTTTAAAGTGTAATACTTTGTGTGGCCTCCGGAGGCAGAAGCTATACACCCAATTGTCTGGGTCTCCCAATGGAGCGACAAAGAAATATATATAAATATATATATATATACATACATACATATATACAGTTAGGTCCAGAAATCTTTGGACAGTGACACAATTTTCGCGAGTTGGGCTCTGCATGCCACCACATTGGATTTGAAATGAATCCTCTACAACAGAATTCAAGTGCAGATTGTAACATTTAATTTGAAAGTTTGAACAAAAATTTCTGATAGAAATTGTAGGAATTGTCACATTTCTTTACAAACACTCCACATTTTAGGAGGTCAAAAGTAATTGGACAAATAAACCAAACCCAAACAAAATATTTTTATTTTCAATATTTTGTTGCGAATCCTTTGGAGGCAATCACTGCCTTAAGTCTGGAACCCATGGACATCACCAAACGCTGGGTTTCCTCCTTCTTAATGCTTTGCCAGGCCTTTACAGCCGCAGCCTTCAGGTCTTGCTTGTTTGTGGGTCTTTCCGTCTTAAGTCTGGATTTGAGCAAGTGAAATGCATGCTCAATTGGGTTAAGATCTGGTGATTGACTTGGCCATTGCAGAATGTTCCACTTTTTTGCACTCATGAACTCCTGGGTAGCTTTGGCTGTATGCTTGGGGTCATTGTCCATCTGTACTATGAAGCGCCGTCCGATCAACTTTGCGGCATTTGGCTGACTCTGGGCTGAAAGTATATCCCGGTACACTTCAGAATTCATCTGGCTACTCTTGTCTGCTGTTATGTCATCAATAAACACAAGTGACCCAGTGCCATTGAAAGCCATGCATGCCCATGCCATTACGTTGCCTCCACCATGTTTGACAGAGGATGTGGTGTGCCTTGGATCATGTGCTGTTCCCTTTCTTCTCCAAACTTTTTTCTTCCCATCATTCTGGTACAGGTTGATCTTTGTCTCATCTGTCCATAGAATACTTTTCCAGAACTGAGCTGGCTACATGAGGTGTTTTTCAGCAAATTTAACTCTGGCCTGTCTATTTTTGGAATTGATGAATGGTTTGCATCTAGATGTGAACCCTTTGTATTTACTTTCATGGAGTCTTCTCTTTACTGTTGACTTAGAGACAGATACACCTACTTCACTGAGAGTGTTCTGGACTTCAGTTGATGTTGTCAACGGGTTCTTCTTCACCAAAGAAAGTATGCGGCGATCATCCACCACTGTTGTCATCCGTGGACGCCCAGGCCTTTTTGAGTTCCCAAGCTCACCAGTCAATTCCTTTTTTCTCAGAATGTACCCGACTGTTGATTTTGCTACTCCAAGCATGTCTGCTATCTCTCTGATGGATTTTTTCAGCCTCAGGATGTTCTGCTTCACCTCAATTGAGAGTTCCTTAGACCGCATGTTGTCTGGTCACAGCAACAGCTTCCAAATGCAAAACCACACACCTGTAATCAACCCCAGACCTTTTAACTACTTCATTGATTACAGGTTAACGAGGGAGACGCCTTCAGAGTTAATTGCAGCCCTTAGAGTCCCTTGTCTAATTACTTTTGGTCCCTTGAAAAAGAGGAGGCTATGCATTACAGAGCTATGATTCCTAAACCCTTTCTCCGATTTGGATGTGAAAACTCTCATATTGCAGCTGGGAGTGTGCACTTTCAGCCCATATTATATATATAATTGTATTTCTGAACATGTTTTTGTAAACAGCTAAAATAACTTGTGTCACTGTCCAAATATTTCTGGACCTAACTGTATGTGTATATATATATATATATATATATATAGTACAGACCAAAAGTTTGGACACACCCTCTCATTCAAAGAGTTTTCTTTATTTTCATGACTGAAAATTGCAGAGTCATATTGCAGACATCAAAACTATGAATTAACACATGTGGAATGAAATACTTAACAAAAAAGTGTGAAACAACTGAAAATATGTCTTATATTCTAGGTTCTTCAAAGCAGCCACCTTTTGCTTTGATTACTGCTTTGCACACTCTTGGCATTCTCTTGATGAGCTTCAACAGGTAGTCACCGGAAATGGTCTTCCAACAGTCTTGAAGGAGTTCCCAGAGATGCTTAGCACTTGTTGGCCCTTTTGCCTTCACTCTGCGGTCTAGCTCACCCCAAACCATCTCGATTGGGTTCAGGTCTGGTGACTGTGGAGGCCAGGTCATCTGGTGTAGCACCCCATCACTCTCCTTCTTAGTCAAATAGCCCTTACACAGCCTGGAGGTGTGTTTGGGGTCATTGTCCTGTTGAAAAATAAATGATGGTCCAACTAAACGCAAACCGGATGGAATAGCACGCCGCTGCAAGATGCTGTGGTAGCCAGGCTGGTTCAGTATGCCTTCAATTTTGAATAAATCCCCAAGTGTCACCAGCAAAGCACCCCCGCACCATCACACCTCCTCCTCCATGCTTCACGGTGGGAACCAGCCATGTAGAGTCCATCCGTTCACCTTTTCTACAAAGACACGGTGGTTGGATCCAAAGATCTCAAATTTGGACTCACCAGACCAAAGCACAGATTTCCACTGGTCTAATGTCCATTTCTTGTGTTCTTTAGCCCAAACAAGTCTCTTCTGCTTGTTGCCTGTCCTTAGCAGTGGTTTCCTAGCAGCTATTTTACCATGAAGGCTGCTGCACAAAGTCTCCTCTTAACAGTTTTTCTAGAGATGAGAAGGTGTGTCCAAATTTTTGGTCTGTACGGTATATTATATACATACATACATATATACATACATATATTGGACCGACAGTGTTTTATACTGACAGATACTTCTAATAGTGCTAGAACTATTTCTGCTCTATCAGGCGGTAGACAAGGTGTCAGGAAGACATTGCACAAGTTGTAAAATTTATCATGGCTACCTGAAGATCAGATATGTGCTGGTGAAGGATGGAGCACAAGAACGCCGGCGTGACATTGGGAGACCATTGGATCTTTTCCCAGTTGATGGACATAGTCACAGCATCATCAGGTTGTTGGAGCTGAGAAAGGTAATAAAGAAATAAATGTAATTCTATCTTATACTTGAATTTTTATCTATCAGGTAACTAAGGAAAAACTCACAAACAGACGCACACACAAGGCTAAGGCCCATTTCACACATCCGGCATTTCGCCAGTTTGCTGGATTCGGCGCACTCCAGTACAGTGTATACAATACAATGGCAGCACGTCAAGCTCCGGTCACATACTGTCATTGTACTGTATACACTGTACTGGAGTGCGCCGAATCCAGCAAACTGGCGAAATGCCGGATGTGTGAAATGGGCCTTAAAGATCTCTCCAAAAAAGGCCTTAAATAAAGAAATCTGCTCCATAAGGACACATGCATTGGTTACTGACTCAAGCGGAGCAATGATTTGGCCGACATGGTCACGAGATGTTACGTCAATGCTTGGAAGACAACAGATGTGTCATGAAGGGTAAAAATATAGGTAACTCTGCAAAGGGGGCTGTCCAGTGAAAACAAATACCATATGCACAGACAGGAGAGGTGATCACTTGCTGATCGGTGAGGGCCTGACCCCTGGGATCTGCACAAATCTGCAGAGTGGGGAACTTTTATCCCCCTTATAAAATGGAGTTGTAGGATGGACGCCCGGCCACCGCTCCATTCAAGCTGCCAGAAAAAGCTGAGCGCAGCACTGAGCAGGTTCGCAGGGAATAGATCGAGCAGTGGTCAGGCGTGTGCAGTGCCATTCAATTCTAATGGGGACAAAAGTCCCCCATTCTGTTGATCATTGCGGGGCCCACAGGTCAGACCCCACCAATCAATCATACTGTGGATAAGATAGAATTTGTTTTCACTAGACAGCCTGACTTTCTTAAAGGTTTCTCCCTGGAGGAGACATGTGGCTACTGGAAAATATCATCCTATACCACACACACCTCCCAGCAGGTCCTACTTAAATAATGGCGGGTATGGCATTTTTTTTTTATTATTTCAGTCATATTTCTCCTTAAAGTGGTTGTCAGGTCTTAGGCTACAAGTCTGCAGTCAGTAAGTGACCTCACTATGCGATTCCTCACATTGGGTGCACCGCGCGCTGTCAGGTTCCTCTGGTGCCGGGAGCTTCACTATAAGTATATGATTTGCATATATATGGGTCACACGCCGACTAGACGTGCACGGCCTCGCTCAACGCAAATGGACTGAGCGACGCTGGATAAAGTCTAGTCAGGATGTAGCTAGAAGCCTGCAAATCACATACTGGTGGTCATGAGATCGCCAACCAGCGGCACCGGAGAACGCTTGCAGTGCACAGACGCAGGGGGCGGCGAGACACCCGCACCCAGGGGGGGGCGAGACACCCGCACCCGGGGGGGGGGGGGCGAGACACCCGCACCCAGGGGGGGGGGGCGAGACACCCGCACCCAGGGGGGGGGGGGGGCGAGACACCCGCACCCAGGGGGGGGGGGGGGCGAGACACCCGCACCCAGGGGGGGGGGGGGGCGAGACACCCGCACCCAGGGGGGGGGGGGGCGAGACACCCGCACCCAGGGGGGGGGGGGGCGAGACACCCGCACCCAGGGGGGGGGGGGGGCGAGACACCCGCACCCAGGGGGGGGGGGGGGCGAGACACCCGCACCCAGGGGGGGGGGGGGGCGAGACACCCGCACCCAGGGGGGGGGGGGGGCGAGACACCCGCACCCAGGGGGGGGGGGGGGCGAGACACCCGCACCCAGGGGGGGGGGGGGGCGAGACACCCGCACCCAGGGGGGGGGGGGGCGAGACACCCGCACCCAGGGGGGGGGGGGCGAGACACCCGCACCCAGGGGGGGGGGGGGCGAGACACCCGCACCCAGGGGGGGGGGGGGGCGAGACACCCGCACCCAGGGGGGGGGGGGCGAGACACCCGCACCCAGGGGGGGGGGGGGCGAGACACCCGCACCCAGGGGGGGGGGGGGGCGAGACACCCGCACCCAGGGGGGGGGGGGGCGAGACACCCGCACCCAGGGGGGGGGGGGGGCGAGACACCCGCACCCAGGGGGGGGGGGGGGCGAGACACCCGCACCCAGGGGGGGGGGGGGCGAGACACCCGCACCCAGGGGGGGGGGGGGGGCGAGACACCCGCACCCAGGGGGGGGGGGGGGCGAGACACCCGCACCCAGGGGGGGGGCGAGACACCCGCACCCAGGGGGAGGGGCGAGACACCCGCACCCAGGGGGGGGGGGGGGGGGGGCGAGACACCCGCACCCAGGGGGGGGGGGCGAGACACCCGCACCCAGGGGGGGGGGGGGGCGAGACACCCGCACCCAGGGGGGGGGGGGGCGAGACACCCGCACCCAGGGGGGGGGGGGCGAGACACCCGCACCCAGGGGGGGGGGGGCGAGACACCCGCACCCAGGGGGGTGGGGGGCGAGACACCCGCACCCAGGGGGGGGGGGGCGAGACACCCGCACCCAGGGGGGGGGGGCGAGACACCCGCACGCAGAGGGGGGGGGGGCGAGACACCCGCACGCAGAGGGGGGGGGGGGCGAGACACCCGCACGCAGAGGGGCGAGACACCCGCACGCAGAGGGGAGAGACACCCGCACGCAGAGGGGAGAGACACCCGCACGCAGAGGGGAGAGACACCCGCACGCAGAGGGGAGAGACACCCGCACGCAGAGGGGAGAGACACCCGCACGCAGAGGGGAGAGACACCCGCACGCAGAGGGGAGAGACACCCGCACGCAGAGGGGAGAGACACCCGCACGCAGAGGGGAGAGACACCCGCACGCAGAGGGGAGAGACACCCGCACGCAGAGGGGAGAGACACCCGCACGCAGAGGGGAGAGACACCCGCACGCAGAGGGGAGAGACACCCGCACGCAGAGGGGAGAGACACCCGCACGCAGAGGGGAGAGACACCCGCACGCAGAGGGGAGAGACACCCGCACGCAGAGGGGAGAGACACCCGCACGCAGAGGGGAGAGACACCCGCACGCAGAGGGGAGAGACACCCGCACGCAGAGGGGAGAGACACCCGCACGCAGAGGGGAGAGACACCCGCACGCAGAGGGGAGAGACACCCGCACGCAGAGGGGAGAGACACCCGCACGCAGAGGGGAGAGACACCCGCACGCAGAGGGGAGAGACACCCGCACGCAGAGGGGAGAGACACCCGCACGCAGAGGGGAGAGACACCCGCACGCAGAGGGGAGAGACACCCGCACGCAGAGGGGAGAGACACCCGCACGCAGAGGGGAGAGACACCCCGCACGCAGAGGGGAGAGACACCCGCACGCAGAGGGGAGAGACACCCGCACGCAGGGGGCGACACGCAGTAACTGCAGACATTCACCCCAAGGCCCGACAACCCCTTTAACAACATTAATCCAATAAACTGAGTGATGTGCAGTATATGGCTGCCGCTCACCTTCTCCACACAGCTCTGCAGAGCGCTCAGCATCCCTTGCACGACCTCCTTGCAGCCCCTCATCTGTGCAGACTCTCCATCTACCATAGCCGGTCGCTTTACTGCAGCCATGACCCGATCCAATGCTACAGCTGATCACCCTGCAGGACTTCCCAAAAAAAAAAAAAAAAAAAAAAAAGCTTTATCTAATTATGGTACAAGATGATTGTTGTATAAATTAGACAGGATTGCCATTCAGGAATCTGGGAAAGCTGGGTCACTGCACAACACAGATAAGTATATAACTGAGATGATGCTTTTTTACTTAAATTCTTTTCCACAATACAAAAATTAATGTGCATGTATGTATGTATATAATATATGCACATGTGTTATGTAACCAGCTCCAGCAATACAGTACAGAGCAGTGAGCTCTGAATTGTGGCTCTACAGCTGTTTGAAACTACAACTCCCAGCATGCCCTAACAAGAAGCAGCAGCTAGGGCATGCTGGGAGTTGTAGTTTTGCTAAAGAAAAGAAACTTCGCAAAATTAAACCATGAAGAGAATGCACCGCACAATACAGTGCAGCTGTGCACGTCACTGCTCTCATGGTGAATGAAAACTGCAAAGCTAGGCTCAGTCTGGTCACCAGAAGACTGTAACCCCCAGCGGACTCACCTGCTGGATGGAGGGAGTAGTCACCGATAGCCCAGCACCACGTGAGAGCAGAAGCGGAGCAACACCAAGTATACACACAGGTAACGTGCTGCGGCTACAGGCGGGCTACTGGGCATGCTCCGAATGTAAGGGCGGAAGTGAGGTAAACGTCACGGCAGAAGTAAGCACATGAGACGCACTGAGCATGGTCAGAATCTAAGGGCGGAAGTGAGGTGAGATTTGAGGGCAAAAAAAAAAAGAGTACATTGAGACAGTCTGAGCATGCTCACACTGTAGTGCACTGTTCTCCTGATGATAATGTAATGCCAGTGATCACTCCACAGATCCCCCACTCCACAGATCCCCCACTCCAAAGAGCCCCACTCCACAGAGCCCCACTCCACAGAGCCCCACTCCACAGAGCCCCACTCCAAAGAGCCCCACTCCAAAGAGCCCCACTCCACAGAGCCCCACTCCACAGAGCCCCACTCCACAGAGCCCCACTCCAAAGAGCCCCACTCCAAAGAGCCCCACTCCACAGAGCCCCACTCCACAGATCCCCCACTCCAAAGAGCCCCACTCCACAGAGCCCCACTCCACAGAGCCCCACTCCAAAGAGCCCCACTCCACAGAGCCCCACTCCACAGAGCCCCACTCCACAGAGCCCCACTCCAAAGAGCCCCACTCCACAGAGCCCCACTCCACTTCACAAAGCCCCATTCCAAAGAGCACAACTCCACAGAGCCCAACTCCACAAAGCCCCACTCCACAGAGCCCTACTCGACATAGCTCCACTCCAAAGAGCCCTGCTCCACAGAACCCTACTTCACAGAGCCCAACTCCACAGAGCTCCACTCCACAGAGCCCCACTCCACATAGCTACACTCCAAAGAGCTCCACTCCACAGAGCTCCACTCCACAGAGCCCCACTCCACATAGCTACACTCCAAAGAGCTCCACTCCACAGAGCTCCACTCCACAGAGCCCCACTCCACATAGCTACACTCCAAAGAGCCCCGCTCCACAGAGCCCCACTCCAAAGAGCCCTGCTCCACAGAACCCTACTTCACAGAGCCCAACTCCACAGAGCTCCACTCCACAGAGCCCCACTCCACATAGCTACACTCCAAAGAGCTCCACTCCACAGAGCTCCACTCCACAGAGCCCCACTCCACATAGCTACACTCCAAAGAGCTCCACTCCACAGAGCTCCACTCCACAGAGCCCCACTCCACATAGCTACACTCCAAAGAGCCCCGCTCCACAGAACCCTACTTCACAGAGCCCAACTCCACAGAGCTCCACTCCTCAGAGCCTCAATTCACAGAGCCCCACTCCACCGAGCCCTACTCCAAAGAGCCCAATTCCACAGAGCCCCACTCTAAACAGCCTAACTCCACAGAGCCCATCTCCACAGCTCCCCTCTCCACAGAGCCGAACTCAAAAGAACCCAACTCCACACAGCTCCAGTTCAAAGAACCCCACTCCACAGAGCCCCAATTCAAACAGCCCCACTCCAAAGAGTCCAACTTCCACAGAGCTCCAATCCAAAGATCGATCTCCACTTCACAGAGCTTCACTTCACAGAGCTCAATTTCATAGAGCTCCACTTCACCGGTCAGTGGCTCAGCCATGCTGCAAGCCTGAACCCTCAATCTTCAGAGGAGCAGGCAAAAATGTTCTCCTGAAGACACCGTGAAATAAACCCTTTAAGCAACTAGAGATACCAAGTGGTGACAAAGTTTTGACCTGTATCAAAATGGAACCAGCCATTTTTGCTCATAAGGTGGAAGGATCAGGTGGATAAGGAGCCACTTAGCCAAGGTGTTTAGATACGGAGATCCAGAAAGTCAGCATACAAGTACATTTTTTTAGTCTTGGATCTGTGTAGGCTTCATATGGAAAAGTTCTGAGATATGCAGCTAATATTAGTCATTGGGTTATCGCACGGCTTACTACTTTTATATAGCAGTGTTTCTGTACACAATAATACAATAATGCAGCATGTTCCATTATTAGCCTTCTGCAGAGTTTTGTATATGCAAATCCACGCAGAGCACTCCACAGCTCTTGTTTAGGTGCCGTATTTTCTATTGAAAGTATCTGCACTGATAAGTTGGGGGAATTGTCACTGGGACTCTTATGAGGGACACTGTCGAATACAGGTCTTCTGTTCAGTATTGTCTGTGATGTATTAAGGAAAGAATTAGACTTGATGACTGTCACTGTTGTACTTTTTAATACATTCACATAAATGTCTGCATATGAATTGCTAGATACAAAGCGATAGGATAATTTAAAACAGAAGTGTACTTTTAAGAGAATCTGTCAGCAGGTTTTTGCTATATAATTTGAAGACAGCATGCTGCAATGGTTAAAACATAAAATTCAGGAATGCCTGTCTTGTTAATGTCCAATCTGTTGTTTATTTGCTATGTTTGTTTAAGCAGCAGGACTTATCATTGCTCGAACTACAATGTCACGTGCACAGAAGTCCAGCACACCCTTGCTGTGATTGACACCTCACTGTCAAAGTACAATCTCTATAGCAAAGGTCTCAAACACGCGAGCCACATACAGCCCCTTGGGTTTCTTCTTGCGGCCCGTGGACTCCGTGACGATCGGTGTCAGGGGCCGCAGTAGTCAACGCTTTATTTAATTTGAATGAACTACTGGTGTCGCGCTGAGCTCTCTGCAGCTATACCTAAGGCAGTTGCCAGCCAATCACAGGTTAGCAGCTGACGTAGTGATATTACGTCCAGTGATGGACTCTGGCCGGCAGCTGCCATTGATTTGGGGCTGCAGAGAGCTCAGCGCGGCGCCAGCAGTTCATTCAAATGAAATAAAGCGCTGACTACTGCAGGCACCGGCAGCAATCGTCACAGGGTCCATGGGCCTGCGGACCACAAGAAGAAGCAGTGAAGAGAACACCAAGGTAATGGACGACAGGTGAGAAGGTTTCTTTTTAATGTATACATGAACAATGGCATATAAGGGGAAATTACAACAGGATGAGAACATTACTATAAGATGAGGACCAAGATGGGCACATTACTACAGGATGGGGACATTACTACAAGGATACTAGGATGGGCACATTACTACAGGATGGGGACATTACTACAAGGATACTAGGATGGGCACATTACTACAGGATAGGGACAAGGATGGGCACATTACTACAGGATGGAGACAAGGATAGGCACATTACTACAGGATGGGGATGTTACTACAAGGAGACCAGGATGGGCACAATACTACAAGGATACCAGGATGGGAAAATTTCTACAGGATGGAGACATTACTACAAGGATACCAGGATGGGCACATTACTACAGGATGGGGACAAGGATAGGCACATTACTACAGGATGGGGACGTTACTACAAGGAGACCAGGATGGGCACAATACTACAAGGATACCAGGATGGGAAAATTTCTACAGGATGGAGACATTACTACAAGGATACCAGGATGGGCACATTACTACAGGATGGGGACAAGGATAGGCACATTACTACAGGATGGGGACATTACTACAAGGAGACCAGGATGGGCACATTACTACAGGATGGGGACGTTACTACAATGAGACCAGAATGGGCACAATACTACAAGGATACCAGGATGGGAAAATTTCTACAGGATGGAGACATTACTACAAGGATACCAGGATGGGCACATTACTACAGGATGGGGACAAGGATAGGCACATTACTACAGGATGGGGACATTACTACAAGGAGACCAGGATGGGCACATTACTACAGGATGGGGACATTACTACAAGGAGACCAGGATGGGCACATTACTACAGGATGGAGACATTACTACAAGGATACCAGGATGGGCACATTACTACAGGATGGGGACAAGGATAGGCACATTACTTCAGGATGGGGACATTACTACAAGGAGACCAGGATGGGCACAATACTACAAGGATACCAGGATGGGCAAACTACTACAGGATGGAGACATTACTACAAGGATACCAGGATGGGCACATTACTACAGGATGGGGACAAGGATAGGCACATTACTACAAGATGGGGACAAGGATAGGCACATTACTACAGGATGGGCACATTAATGATAACAATAGCATCTAAAGAATTTTTAATATTGTAGGACAACACTTCAATATACCAAATACACCCTTATTCAATCAGTGTGCCAATTGAATTAATGGAAGTGACAAAGTTACAAAGTCCAGCCATAAAATAAACAGAATTTTTATTATCATTTTTTAAAAAAAATAAATATAATACAATAGCACCAGTGCTTCAAAAATATAGAAAAATATGTGGAAAAATACATATAAAAAGGGGACACGGACAGACACCTAATCTAAGTATGCTGCATACAGGAACACCATATTGCTGCTAAAACAGGGAAAGTAAAAAAGGCAGGAGCATCTATCCAAAATATAATTCCTATAATATGTCTAATACACATTCAGTATTGCATCACATTGTCATAATGGTGATAGGATATATCATATTGCAACCAATTGCACGTGATTCCTCTAAACCTAACAGCTATATATTTGTGCGTGAGGTAGTTAAATCCAACAATCAAAAATAGGTGAGGCTCACATTACCTTAAAACCACGACACATGTTTCGCCCAAGCTTCGTCAAGATCGGCACATTACTACAAGATGGGACAAAGATGAGCACATTACTACCGGATGGGGACATTAGTACATGTAGACCATGATGGGCACAATACTACAGGATGGGACAAGGATGGGCACATTACTATCAGATAAGGACATTACTACAAGGAGACCAGGATCTGCACAATATAACAGGATGGGAACAAGGATGGGCACATTACTAAAGGATGGGGACAAGGATGGGACACATTACTACAAGAAGGGGACCAGGATGGGCATATTACTACAGGATGAGGACAAGGATGGGCACATTACTACAGGATGGGTACATTACTACAAGGAGACCAGTATAGGCAGAATACAATAGGATGGGAACAAGGATGGGCACATTACTACAGGAGTGGGACAAGGATGGGGTATATTACTACAGGATGGGGACAAGTTTGGGAACATTCTTACAGGGGACAAGGATGGACACATTACTACAGGATGGAAACCAGGATAGGACACATTACTACAAGAAGAGGACCAGGATAGGGCACATTACTACAAGAAGGGGACCAGGATGGGCACACTATTAAAGGATGAGGACAAGAATGGGACACATTGCGGTACTACAGGATGGGGACAAGGATGGTGCACATTTCTACAAGATGAGGACCCCTGGGAAAAGTACCACAAGATGTTGGACAAAATTACTATAGGGTGCCAACTGTAAAACAATATTACTTACAAAAAGGAGATAAAATGTAAAAAAAAAAAATTCTAACTAAAGCATGGACATTTTTTTTACCATTAAAAATGATTTTTATATAGCAAATAAAATAAACAAAAAAGTGCATATCATCAACACATCCGTAACGATTCAAGCTGTAAAACTGTACAATAACCCATACGATGAATGCCATTTAAATAAAAAAAAAGAGCAACATTTTTTTTTAAAAAGTGATCCTATGGTGTATAGAAAAAAAATGATATGGTATTAAAAAAAATGGCACTTTGTACTGCAAGAATACGGCCCCCCCAAATAATGTTTTTTTATATGTGCGGCCCATATACCTAGACGAGTTTGAGACCCCTGCTCTATTGAGAGTCTGGCATGGGCAGCTTTCTCAGCTCTGCAAGATAGCTAAAAGTTCTAATTGTGTTATAATGGCTGCACTCAGTAATCTAAGTGGTACATCATTGGATTCAGGATCTCTTTTCCTACATCATGCTGTTGTCAGAGGAGGTAATTGCTGACAGATTCCTATTAAGCAAACTTTACCTAAAACAATAGTACAGTTGAATATAAGAAACTTTAGAATATATCTTATCAGAGAAATCAGATTCCTTCCCCTCTTATGAGCCACTTCCCCTCCCTCTTACCTCATAGCTCATTGTGGGGTCAAGGGACACAGTCCATTATGCGTTGTGGTAGTGGTTACCAAATGCCACTCCTTATTCCCTCTCCCCTACCCGATCAAGTTTTCAAGATTTTCTTAGTATTGCACAAGTAATGTCATTATTCTCAAGGCATCATAAATAGTCACAGGTTCTCTCACCTGTGCAATACTAAGGAAATCCCTAAAACATCATCTGCTGGGAGACAGTGAGGAATGGAGTTTGGGAAACACTGTTCAATGGAGACGGGAGAAAGTGTGAAGAGCATGGAGAAGAAACAGGAAGAGGAAGAAATAGAAGCTTATGGTGAGCTTTCTAACAAGTCATTTACCTCACCCCACGGCTGATTCACATCCAGACAACTCATATGTGCTCTTCAATGCTCTCCATGCTGTTGCAGCTTGCCTCTTTGAACTAAAAATGAATAAAGACCAGAAATCCCTTTTGGTGTGCTGTACTATGTATGACAGAAATCACAGCAGTTAGTGGTACTTTACACGCTGCGACATCGCTAGCAATTGATAGCAATGTTGAGCGCAATGGAGGAATTTTGGGTCAAGACTGCTAATGGAGTCTTCGTTTAGGATCCAGAGACGGTGCCCCATTAATGCTGTATACCAGTGCCGATATATATCAATGTATATAAGACAAAGAACACAGACATGCTCTCTTTTCAGCCAGCATCACCAACTGACTTGGTTTTAATGAGATAGATCCAATTATACAGTAAGTAAGCCTAAATAACCTTGAAACTAACGAAGGAGTGCATTCACTCCCCAATTTCTCACATCACTCCTGCCCTCCCGTACATTCCTTTTGTGTGAACATTACTGATAAGAGTTTATAGCTTCACATCTGGCTTCATCATCTTTAGTTAACTCCTTCATGATTATACAACTTTGAATTATACTATAGGTCTGTGCAATTGCTACACAGACAGACAGATAATTTTGCATCTACATCTACATTTTGATTTAGTTATATACACAGATATTCTTATTACGTTTAAATAAACATACTACAGCTCAGGTGACCTCCACAGTCCCCCCTTTAATAAAATATCTGTGAATATTATTAACCTTAAATTTAAAAATTTTCCCCATTTAGATATATTTTATTATTTGGGACTTATTTGTGACCTATTGCCCTTGGGACTTTAATTATATCTATATCTATATATGCGGGCTTTTCATGAAATCGGTTGTTTAATTTAACACTATAGGCTTTTTTTTGCTCCCCCCCTTAAGTACTTATTTTTATTTATTAAATATAACTCTATGATTTATAGGGGCTATTAGAATTGGCGTTATTACTCTTATTAGGGCACATTATCCTGATTAGGAAAAATTGAATCTCAACCTTATTTAAAAATTAGCACATAATTAAAAAAACAAAAAACAAAAGGACATTTGGAAATTGTCCATGGTTCTTCTTTCTGGATATTAAACAAAAAGGAGGATGCTTAGTCAGTGCTAGTCCACTTAGGGCCACTTTGTGAACCTGGATAATCTGCTCTTGATAAAAAAACAACAAAACATGATGAGGCTTCATGTGAACAGTTTGTGGCCCAGACTTGGAAAAACCTTCTGGAATAATGGGTTGAATAGCAGCCGCTTTCTGCTTCGGTTGTGTTGGGTCCATTGGTTTTTGAGATGTGACGTCAAGTCGCGTGTCACTGCCAGTGCTCCGCAGACTAGGCCGGAGAGACATCAGCCTGATGGGATAGGCTCTTCCAAAACTTTTCCTGAAATGAGATTTTCCATATCTAGCATTTTGTATTAAGGAAAATTACTGAAATTAGTAGGAAACAAAAACATTTGTAATGGTTAGATTACATTAACCAAACCACATTTTTGGGTCTATGAAATGGCTGAATTAAGTATTTTCGACTACTCAATTCGTACCTTCAACAATAGCACCCGCTTCTGTCGCACATGCGATATGTGCTGATCACTGCCGTAGTGAACGTTATCGCTACGGCAGCGTCACACGCACATACCTGCTCTGCGACGTCGCTGTGACCGGCGAACCACCTCCTTTCTAAGGGGGCAGTTCGTTCAACGTCACAGCAGCGTCACTGAACCGCCGCCCAATAGAAAAGGAGGGGAGGAAATGAGTGGAACGTAACATCCCACCCACCTCCTTCCTTCCTCCTTTTCCGGTGGAGGCAGGTAAGGAGATGTTTGTCATTCCAGCGGCGTCACACACAGCGATGTGTGCTGCCGCAGGAACGAGGAACAACATCGTACCTGCAGCAGCACCGATATTATGGAAATGAGCGACGTGCCAACGAGCAACGATTTTGCACGTTTTTGCGCTCTTTGATCATCGCTCATTTGTGTTACACGCTGCGATGTAGCTATCGGCACTGGATGTGCGTCACTAACGGCGTGACCCCGACGATATATCGGCAGCGATGTCGCAGCGTGTAAAGTACCCCTAAGTCTCCCTGTAGCTCCCAATATATTGCAAATCAGAGACAGAGACTGCAGAGGGAGAAATTTGGGGGATACAAGTGATGTAATGGCCTGATATACTGTTATTCATTATGTACACAACCAGGACATGTTATTCTGAGAAGTAACTTGAAACTATGGTTACCCTTTAATTTTGTCTTGTCTTTAAAATGCATTTCAGTAATCAGGGTCTTATAATATTAACTTTCTGTTTTCCCCTTTTAAAGCTAATAAGTGACTATAAAAATACTTACCGTAAATTCAGAAAAGTACCATTTCAGGACCAAGCAATGCTGGTATTAAAGGGGTTTTCCCACTAGCAAAGGACATTTTAATTAATAGATCTTGAAATAGTAGTAATTTCCACAATTGGATGTGTTTAAAATAAAAATGTTCCTGTGCTGAGAATCTTATATATGTCTCCCTGCTATGTACTGTGTAATGGCCGTGTCTGACTATACAGAGCTGCTCCAGTTCATGATGAGCACATACAACAGCTCCTGACCAGGGGGAACGCATACTTCACTTATGGTAAGTGAGTATATAGACAACAAAACTTGAAGATGCTGCTTTCTGCGATAACACATCTCATTACTTGTTTTATCACAGGAGTTTCTGCCTTGTCTCCATTCCTGCACTAAAAACCACAGATCCAGTATATATGATGAATTCCTTTTTCTTTATTTTCACAAGTCAACGCGTTTCAAAGACATCTCCGTCTTCTTCATCAGGACAAAAATAAAAGGAACGGCATCTTATTTTTGTCCTGATGAAGAAGACGGAGATGTCTTTGAAACGCGTTGACTTGTGAAAATAAAGAAAAAGGACTTCATTATATATACTGGATCTGTGGTTTTTTTAGCACAGCATTTAACCCATTTTCTTTTAAAACCCGCTTTAATTTTACCGCTTGTTTCGGGGCTGCTGCTGACCACCATTCTTATTTCTTTTGTGCCTTTAAGGAGTTGTGCCTGTCACAACTATAGCAGGTGAGTGCCTGTCCCATTACCCGCGTTAACCCCATACCAGGTAAAACCCTATGTGCGCTTTTTTTCCACAGTGTCTCAGCTTGTCTCCATTCCTGTGAGCTCATCATAAACCAAATCAGTGACATATGAGCACAGCGGCTGCTCAACCATGAACTGGAGCAACTCTGCATGGTCAGACACGGCCATTACACAGTACACAGCAGGGACACATATATAAGATTATCTCAGCACTGGAACATTTTTTTTAACACATCCAATTGTGGAAATTATTATTATTCCAAGATCTATTGAACAAAATGTACTTTTTTCATGGAAAAACCTCTTTAAAGGGATTGTCCACTACTAGGACAACTGCTTCTGATTCCAGATGTTTCTCCCAGGTAAAATAAAAAAAGCGTATACTTGGTTCCCATACCAGTGCTGTTCCAGCTGCGCCGGGGCTCACGTGATGTTATGACGTCCCGCGGGTCCCGCATCCAGTCAGCGCTGGCTTCCTTCTCTCTGCCTTTGGACACATGAGCAATCAACAGGAAGTGAGTGGCAGCCGCTGTGCTCACTTCCTGTTGATTAATTTGTCCGAATGCGGGAGACAGAAGGCAGGTGTCGTGATTCACGTATGACTCGGCTTGTGCAGAGCCATTGTTAGGTGTTTGTTTTCCTGCTGTCTGCATTCTCTCTGGTTTAGTCCGATGGAATGAGCCTATTCGGTTGTGCCTCGTTCCGAGGATCACACTGCCTTATCTTGGAACTATTTTCCTCGGTACTCTGCTAGTATTAGCTCCTGCTCTGTAGTGTACGCTTCTGGTTCCTGTTAGTCTCTTATGATCCTGCCTGCTACTTAGTACTCCTTTCCCTGACCTCCATCCTTCTCGCCTTGTCTGACTTCCCTTTCTCCCTAACCCGCTGTCTGCCTTGTTATCCCGTCTCCGCTCCCTCCTCTATACTTGTCCTCTCAGTTTCCATCCCTGGCTTGCTGACTACACCTCTGGCCCCCTCCGGCTCCTGACGATACCTCCTGGCTTTCCGACCCTCAGCTCTCACTTGACTCCGGCTCCGCTTACCCCCCTGTACCTACGTGACTTCCCGGAACTGACCTTCGGCTTGATCAACCATTCTATTGCATCCTTCGCGGATGCTAGTGACCTCTAATGAGCTTGCGCCTAACTACACTTAGAAGCACTACATCCTGCTTGGTACTGGCTTCCCTTGGTGGTAGCATCATGCGGGACTCGCGGGACGTCATAACATCTCATGAGCACTGGAAAGGTTGAAACGGCGCCCGTATGGGATGTGAGTATAGGCTTTTTTTATTTTTGCTGGATCAGAAATGGTTGTACTAGTAGTGGAAAACCCCTTTAAGGATCACACAAAATGTTTTTTTAATCTCAAATGTCTGACTTATCATTTTATATATTCTGAAGGTATTTACATATTAGTATTTCTACCATAAATATGCTTAATAACAATGAAAGTTTATTTGTTGAATGAGATGACTGCTACATTTTATCTGATCAAATAGGTTTATAGATTACAGTGATAGTGAATTTAGAGTTTTACTTTAAAGAGCTAAATTGTAGAATGAAAATCATGTATTCTGTAAGAGAACGATGCCAAAAAGATGTCGTCATTATACCCTGTTGGCACAGATACCGGCTAGGTAACTGTTTCAGGCAGCTTTATTTATATTTCCGTTGCGAACACAGAGAGCTGTTCCCCTGGAAAAAATTAGTACAATTTACCTAATGTGTCACTCATCCTTTTCCATTAGATTGTGTGTTCTTATGGGCAGGGACCTCTCTCCTTTTGTCTATATGAGTGGTCATTTGTTTGATTGTCATATAATTGTTTACTTCCCCAATTTTAAAGCTCTGCAGAATATATTGCCGATGTACAAAGATTATTATTACTAGCTCGGCAAAAGTGACACTGGCACACCTGAACTGGATCCATTGATTATACACAGTTAGAAATTTATTTCACATTTAGTTGGTTCTGTTCATTTTGTTTTTTATAATCAATCAGTGTTTATTAAAGTTTAAGTGAAATACAAAAAACTAAGAGAGAATAGAAGAATGATGCATTGATAATAGGACACAACATACATATCATAATATTATGTGCTCATACCAAGTGGATATATAACACCTCTACCCCATCTGCGATTCCATCTGTATGTATGGTATTATTGCCGTTTACTACATCAGTGTCTACTGTATTTCCCACTGTATCTATTCCACTGAAACACTGTAATTCGTTCCATATCAAAGCAAAAGAATCAGAGAGATAGGCTAAGAAAGCTCCTAATATTCAAGAAGCTAAGGAGAAACTTAGGGTACTTTCATACTTGCGTTGGACGGCTTCCGTTGCTATCTGCAGCCTTGAGGAATTACGGTAACCGTTGCAGGAAACCGTTATATTCCTCATAGACTTCTATTAGCTACGGATAGCAACAGATGGTCTTGCATTGCTTCCGCCCCGCAGCGCATCAGTTGTTTTGATGCTGACCGTCAGTGACCGTCGGGCGGATGGAACGCTGCATGTAGCGTCTTTCTGCACTTGGCGGAGTGTCAAAAAAACGCAACCTGCAGGATTCTGTCGGCGTCCGTTGTTTTTATAATGGACGCCTATGGTGGCGGATTCCGTTAGAATCCGTCATTTGACGGATTCCGTTAACACATCCGTCTTTACACAACTGCGCGTGCTCAGATGTGAAAAAGTCAAGGAAAAAAACCTATAACGGATTGCGTTATTTTGTACGATCCGTAGCATCTGTTGTGCCACTATATGCAATGCATCCGTTGCATACGTCACACAACGCAATGCTACGGATCCCGTCCAACGCAAGTGTGAAACTAGCCTAAAGCGAGCTTTACACGCTACGACATCGCTAATGCGGAGTCGTTGGGGTCACGGAATTCGTGACGCACATCCAGCCGCATTAGCGATGCCGTTGCGTGTGACACCGTTAAGCGATTTTGCATCGTTGCAAAAATGTGCAAAATCGCTAATCGGCGACACGGGGGTCCATTCTCAAATCTCGTTACTGCAGCAGTAACGAGGTTGTTCCTCGTTCCTGCGGCAGCACACATCGCTGCGTGTGACGCCGCAGGAACGAGGAGGCTCCCCTTATCTGCCTCCCGGCCGCTATGCGGAAGGAAGGAGGTGGGCGGGATGTTACGTCCCGCTCATCTCCGCCCCTCCGCTGCTATTGGGCGGCGGTTCAGTGACGTTTCAGTGACGTCGCTGTGACGCCACACGGACCGCCCCCTTAGAAAGGAGGCGGTTCGCCGGTCACAGCGACGTCGCCGGACAGGTAAGTATGTGTGACGGCTATGGGCGATGTTGTGCAGCACGGGCAGCGATATGCCCGTGTCGCGCAACAGATGGGGGCGGGTACCCACACTAGCGATATCGGGACCGATATCGCAGTGTGTAAAGTAGCCTTAACTCTACATAAAACTTTAGAGTACTATTATGCCATAAAAAATAATACTCAAACCAAGTACCTCACCAAATGGGACCCATGGCTAGTGCCCAATCACCGACAAACTATATAGCCCAACTGACGTTAAGGAAACACTATATTCGAGAAATACAAGCTCACTAATAATTTCAGGCTTGAAACTCTAGTCTTTGATACCTCCCTGATCTAAAACTCACTAGAATTATATGTTTTTGATGTCGCAAATTTGCTGGACTGTCTACGGAATCCATGTCAGGAAGTTGTTAATTTTATTTGTTGTTTAGTTATGTTTTGCAAAAAGTTAATTCATAAGCAATTGATTTGACCAACAAAATATACTGCTTGATGTATCAACACTAAGGGGTACTTTGCACACTACAACATTGCAGCTGCGATGTCGGTGGGGTCAAATCGAAAGTGACGCACATCCGGCGTCGCTGTCGATATCGTAGTGTGTAAAGCGTTTTTGATACGATTAACGAGCGCAAAAGCGTCGTAATCGTATCATCGGTGTAGTGTCCGACATTTTCATAATTGCGCGGCAGTGACGGTACGATGTTGTTCCTCGTTCCTCTGCTGCAGCACACATCGTTGTGTGTGAAGCCGCAGGAGCGAGGAACATCTACCTGCATCACCGCGGCTCACGCCGGTTATGCGGAAGGACGTAGATGGGCGGGATGTTTACGTCCTGCTCATCTCTGCCCCTCCACTTCTATTGGCTGCCTGCCGTGTGACGTCGCTGTGACGCCGCACGACCCGCCCCCTTAGGAAGGAGGCGGGTCGCTGGCCAGAGCGACATCGCAGGGCAGGTGAGTACATGTGAAGCTGCCGTAGCGATAATGTTCGCTATGGCAGCGATCAGAAGATATCGCTGCTGCGACGGGGGTGGGTACTATCGCGCTCGGCATCGCAAGCATCAGCTGCGATGTCGTAGTGTGCAAAGTACCCCTAACAAACTGGGGGATCAAAATATGTGAATTTTCTTAACTTTGATATTAGTATCTATATGTCCTTAAATTTTCTAACGCATAATTTCAAGATTTGTTAACTACAAAACCTAATAAAAATCATTTGAACAAGAATCAGAGAGCTAGGATCAAAGAAAAGCAAGAAAGAAGAGAAAGAACTAAAGACAAAGGGTGGATTGAGTGATGCTACTGGAACATAGTTTGCTGTTTCCTTATAGAGTATCCAAACTGTCACAACCTTACGAATTTTTCATGTAAATCCCTAAGCTCTGACGAGAGTTCCTCCATATGGAATATATGGGAGAGTTCCGACAGCCATTCTGTCATGCTGGGTTGCGTCGTCGATCACCAGTGCCTTGGGATGACTGCCCGGGCTGCTATCAGGCAGAAACGCAACTGGCTCTTTTTCTGTTGCCCAATGGAGCCGGGAAAAATTGAAAGAATTGCGCTTTTAAATGACGGCGTGATTTGTTCCTCCGTCAATTTGGTTATAAATCTGAAATACCTTTGTCCAAAATGGGGCTAACCCCTGACACTCCCACCAAATATGTACCACCGTTCCCCGTTCCCTATCACATCACCAACACAGTTCCGACACCGTAGGGAAAGCCCTGTGAATTTTAGTGGGACATTGGTACCACCTTGTCAGCAGCTTATAGCTTTTTTCTTGGGAGCTACCCGCTACCGATATTTTATAGGAGAATAGATATGCCTTTTGTTTGTCTTCCTCCGTTAAGTAATATCCCAGTCCTCTCTCCCACGCACGGATAAAGTTGGGGTCTTCAGTACCATGACTCAAATTTAATAGGTTACAGATTAAGAAGATTTGGTGTGTGTGTGTGGAGTCTCTCTTAAAAATAGGTTGATATCGACAAGGCGGACCGCCCCCTCCCCATATTTCGAGTTTACAAATGAACAAAGTTGTATATATTCCAGCCATTTT
Source organism: Anomaloglossus baeobatrachus (assembly GCF_048569485.1). NCBI lineage: Eukaryota > Metazoa > Chordata > Amphibia > Anura > Aromobatidae > Anomaloglossus > Anomaloglossus baeobatrachus. The sequence continues at coordinate 32,293,725 of NC_134364.1, forward strand.
AATCGTTGCATTTTGATTTTTAAGCACAGATGGTGCTGTTACTATTTTTATAGATTGAACTTTATCCACTGCATGAAGATCATGTTATTCTCTTTCCGTGCGCAAACTATCTTGCAATGTAACTGAATACTTTTGATATCATCAGGACCTGTTATGTAAACTCAATTGTTCTCGCACTCATTAACTTTACCCATTTATTTTACTTTTATCCTTATTTCTACTTTTATTGATTTTCTATTTATGGCCCGCCTCCTTTCTAGATCTTGCCAACAGCTTTGCCTTTTGGATTGTCACTCTTCCATGCACTTCTTGATTTTGAATTGTAGGATGAACGCTGCCTCTTGGAACATACTTGATTTTGCTCATCTGCCTCTGTTGCCAGGAGCAGCTCCATTATCCCCAGTGTTGGAATCACTGTGTGGAGTAGGAGCTTTCCCAGCAAGTTGTAAAGGGGGCTTTACACGGAGCAACATCGCTAGCGATATCGCTAGCGATGGCACCCGCCCCCGTTGCTTGTGCGTCACGGACAAATCGCTGCCCGTGGCGCACAATCTCGCTTGTCCATGTCACACGTACAGCCCTCCCTAACGACGTCGCTGTGGGCGGTGAACAACCTCCTCTGAAAGGGGGAGGTTTGTTCGGCGTCACAGCGGCGTCACAGAGCTGGCTGCCAATAGAAGCGGAGGGGCGGAGAGCAGCTGCATCTCCGTCACTCCCACCTCGGTGCTCGTTGAGGACACAGGTAAGCTGTAGTTCGTCGTTCCCAAGGTGTCACACATAGTGATGTCTGCTGCCTCGGGAACGACGAACAACCTGCGTCCTCAACAACCAACAATTTTTTTAAAATAAACGACGTGTCAACGATGGACGATTTAGTGAGTATTTTCCATTGTTAACGGTCGCTCGTTGGTGTCACACGCAACAACGTTGCTAACGATGCCGGATGTGCGTCACGGAATCCGTGACCCCGGCGATATGTCGTTAGATACGTCATTGCACGTAACAGGGCCTTTACACTCAGCTAAAGTGAACAGGTTTTGCTGAATGGTGTTCTTAAGCCAAATTCTGAGCTTGGAGCAGGTGTGATTACTAACTTGTTTTTAAACAATAGGGCAACACCACACCCTTTATAAACTCCTAGTAGTCTGCTTTGATTTGCCACTTTGTTTTATTTTATTTTTTTTCACGCTATCCTTGCTGTTGTATTCTAATCTTGACCCAGTTCGTGATCCTGACTGTGATTCTCCAGTACCTTGATCTCTGCTTGCTTGATCACACTTAGGCGGGCTTTGCACGTTGCAACATCACAAGCCGATGCTGCGATGTCGCACATGATAGTCCCCGCCCCCGTCACAGGCACGATATCTTGTGATAGCTGACGTAGCGAAAATTATCGCTACGCCAGCTTCACATGCACTCACCTGCCCTGCGACCGTCGCTCTGGCCGGTGACCCGCCTCCTTCCTAAGGTGGCGGGTCGTGCGGCGTCATAGCGACGTCACACGGCAGGCGGCCAATAGCGGCGGAGGGGCGGAGATGAGCAGGATGTAAACATCCCGCCCACCTCCTTCCTTCTCATTGCAGCCGGGAGGCAGTTAGGAGATGTTCCTCGCTCCTGCGGCTTTACACACAGCGATGTATGCTGCCGCAGGAACAAGGAGCAACATCGTACCTGTCTCTGCACCGGCATTATGGAAATGTCGGAGAATACACCAATGATACGATAACGACGCTTGTTAATCGTATCATCTAGGATTTACACACTACGATGTCGAAAGTGACGCCGGATGTGCGTCACTTTCGATTTGACCCCACCGACATCGCACGTGCGATGTTGCAACGTGAAAAGCCGCCCTTAGATTGACCTCCTTGATATCTGACCCTAGCTATTCCACTGACTTCACTATGTCTTCAGAATTTGTCCCTATTCTTGTCATTTTAGTAATTGACTAGTCTGACCGCACTTGCCTCAAGATTGTTTCATTGGCCAGAAGCTTCTCTGTGGCACAACCTAGTACGCACTGCTGTAAGTCACGATCCTTGTATAGGGGTTGAAGGAGGAAGGCTTCTGGAACCTAGTGGATTGCACAAAGTTTGTCCAAGGTATCATTTTTGAGTAGATAGCCTCAAATACACTGTGTGCAGAATTATTAGGCAAATGAGTATTTTGATCACATGATACTTTTTATACATGTTGTCCTACTCCAAGCTGTATAGGCTTGAGAGCCAACTACCAATTAAGTAAATCAGGTGATGTGCATCTCTGTAATGAGGAGGGGTGTGGTGTAATGACATCAACACCCTATATAAGGTGTACTTAATTATTAGGCAACTTTCTTTCCTTTGGCAAAATGGGTCAGAAGAGAGATTTGACGGGCTCTGAAAAGTCCAAAATTGTACATGTTTTTCTCTGCTTTTTCTGAATTGTCACACCTGATTGATCGTCTGATTGTGACCTACAGATAAATTTGACTACTGTCAAGCATCCTGCTGCCAACAGGTGAATACACTGAAGACCACAACCTGCAGGCCCATCCAGTTTAAGTTCAAAATTCCTGGAGGGGGCATCTGGTGAAGAACAAGAAGACACCTTAGCCTTTGCACATATAGCCTTAGATGGGCTGACTGATAGCAGGCTTTGTAGTGCATTGAGCGGTGACTGAAGCTGCACCTCTCGGGCGGCACGGTGGCTCACTGGTTAGCACTGCAGTCTTCCAGCGCTCGGGTCCTGGGTTCAAATCCCAGGACAACATCTGCAAGGAGTTTGTATGTTCTCCCCGTGTTTGAGTGGGTTTCCTCCGGGTTCTCCACTTTCCTCCCACACTCCAAAGACATACAGATAGGGAATTTAGGGGTACTTTACACGTTGCGACATCGCTAGCATCGGCTAGCGATGCCGAGCACGATAGTACCCGCCCCCGTCGCACATGCGATATGTTGTGATTGCTACCATAGCGAACATTATCGCTACGGCAGCATCACACGCACATACCTGGTCGGCGACGCCGCTGTGACTGCCGAACACTCCCTCCTTCAAGGGGGAGGTGCGTTCAGTGTCACCGCGACGTCAACGCGACGTCACTAAGCGGCCAGCCAATAGAAGCGGAGGGGCGGAAATGAGCGGGACGTAACATCCCGCCCACCTTCTTCCTTCCGCATTGACGGTGGACACAGGTAAGGAGATGTTTGTCGCTCGTGCGGCTTCACACAGTGATGTGTGACGCAGCTGGAGCGACAAACAACATCGTACCTGCAGCTGGAGCGACATTATGAAAATGAACGACGTGACACAGATCAGCGATTTCTGACTTTTGCGCTCGTTCATCGTCGCTCCTAGGATTTACACGTTGCGATGTCGCTACCGGCGCCGGATGTGCGTCCCAACAACCGTGACCCCGACGATATTTCGGTAGTGATGTCGCAACGTGTAAAGTACCCCTTAGATTGTGAGCCCCAATGGGGACAGTGTTGCTAGTGTATGTAAAGCGCTGTGGAATCAGTAACACTATATAAATGAATAAATATTATTATTATTATTCTCAGTCTAAAAGCGCAAGGCTGCCGAGGAGAATTAGGCTATGTGTCCACGGTAGAATGTTGCTGCGGATTTTTCTGCATGAAAATCCGCGGCTTTCCCGCAAAATCCGCACCTTTTGGCTATGTGCGCACTAGAAATGTGAAGTTTCTCAAGAAAATTTCTTGAGAAACTTCTGGGAGTGAAAGATTTCCGGACCTCCGGAAAAAATCCGCACCAAATCCGCATGCGGATTTGCCGTGGAATAGCCGCGAATTTGCCGCGATTTTCCCGCGGGTGGTTCCCTGCGGATTTTGCAGGCTGTACTGCCGAAATCTGCAGGGTACCTGCGGAAAAGAATTGACATGCTCATTTTCTCAAGAAATTTTCTTGAGAAATTCTTCTCAAGGAAATTTCTTGAGAAAAATCCGCACAGTGCGCACAGCTATTTTTTTTTCTCATAGAATTTGCTGGGAAATGTCTGCACAAAGATTGCAGACATTTCTCAAGAAATTTCCGCGGCAAATCCGCGGGTAAATCCGCGGGTAAAACGCACTAGTGCACACAGAGCCTTTCAAAGGATTTACCGCGGAATTGCTGCGGATTTTGGTGCGGATTTTTTTTTTTCCCCAATTCTAAAGCCAAAATCCGGATCAAAATCCGCAACAATAATTGACATGTTAATACAAACACGATCAAAGACCAAAAGGGAAAGTACAGTGGATACATTATATCACCCACAGTGGTTATAATTCCCTTAGTATAGGATTAATTAGCCGGAAAAACTCCATCTATACAATTCAACAAGGAATGTGTATCAAACACACACACACACACACAGGAGTACTTTTTCCATAAAATATAACAATCTTTATTAGAATCATAGAATTATACATATATGTAAATTAAAATACTGGGAGCTTCCTTTCTTCCCCCCACTGTGTGTGCCCGCTGCTCCGTTCTATCCAAAATATGGGTAAGCTTTAAATGACCTTATTACAATTCTTGTACAATTTGATAGCTACCCTTGGTCAGTTTAGGAGCTCTACTCTTTTTTCTATATATATGCAGCAGACTTATTGACTTTGTGCATTTTTTGAATTGGGAGATCTATTTGCTCATTGCTGCTATTCTAAATCATGCAGACTACATTTATTGATTGGGCCCATACGTACACTGATGTGGGGGGTGATTGCTAGTAGAAGTCCTCCTTATACCTGTAGAAATTGATGAATAAATGTATTTTAATTTACATATATGTATAATTCTATGATTCTAATAAAGATTGTTATATTTTATGGAAAAAGTACTCCTGTGTGTGTGTGTGTGTGTGTTTGATACACATTCCTTGTTGAATAATTGACATGTTGCAGATTTTTCCGGATCAAAATCCGCACCAAATCCGCCGCGGAAAAATCCGCAGCATGGGCACAGCATTTCCAAAATGCCATAGATATTATAGCGTCATTACACACAGAGGGATCTATTCCAAGTGTTTATTTCTGTTAATGTTGATGATTATGGCTTACAGCCAATGAAAACCCAAAAGTTAGAAAATTAGAAAAATTACCACAAAAAACCTGCAAAGTCTTCATAAGCATTTAAAATGGTCCCTTAGCCTGGTTCAATAGGCTACACAATCATGGGGAAGACTGCTGACTTGACAGAAGTCCAGAAGGCAGTCATTGACACACTCCACAAGAAGAGTAAGCCACACAAGTTCATTGTTAAAGAAGCTGGCTGTTCACAGAGTGCTGTATGCAAGCATATTAAAGGAAAGTTGAGTGGAAGGTAAAAGTGTGGTAGAAAAAGGTGCAAAAGCAACCGGGATAACCGGAGCCTGGATAGGATTATTAAGAAAAGGCCATTCAAAAATTTGGCCTAGATCCACAAAGAGTGGACGCTGCTGGAGTCAGTGCTTCAAGAGCCACCGCACACAGACGTATCCAGGACATGGGCTACAAGTGTCACATTCCTATGTCCCTGTTCAAATTTTATTTACTTGGGCTACACATATAAGCTGTATAATGTTGTTGTCTCCCAAGTATACTTTAATCATGATTTAGGTTTAAAAATCTGCAACTAAAAGGGCATATAGGTGACCCATTTATTCTTATCTGGCAATAAACAAAATCCTATTTTATTGGTCTGCTCTAAAATCTATAGTAATCCTGTGTAGTGATATACATTCACTTTCCACTACTTTGATTACTAAAGGGTGCTTTACACGCTGCGACATCGCTAGCGATCTTATTAGCGATGTGAAATTCTAGAGAGTAAGTGCGATCTTTTGAGATCGCACATGCGTAAAATTACCTATGTGTGATCCCGAAAGATGGCACTTGTGATCTAGAATTTCACATTGCTAATGAGATCGCTAGTGATGTCGCAGCGTGTAAAGCACCCTTTATAGTCTTCATAGGTTTTCAGTATCAGATTGGTTGGTATCTACCATCCGGCACTACCACTAATTAGCTGTTTGCAGCTCTGGCAGAAGCCAGATGTAAACAGCGTCTATCACTATGTAGTGGCCACTGCAGATCAGCTATTATTCAAGTAATAGATCATACAAACAACTGATTGGTGGAAATGCTTACACTGATATGATATTGATGACCTATCCTGACATGTTTCACTATCCAAGTGGTGTCATCAGGGGTTTAGGACTTAGTGTGGCAAGGATGCCGAAACTTTTTTGTATATGTTGGAATTGACTTCACGTGTCTTGTTGAATATGTGAATATTACAATACTACTGCATTCAGTCATTGTTCACCATTTGATGTATAGTACAGTTGCACTTGTTTTCTGAGGTTAATTGGCTTGAAGTTTCTTTTTGAATTACGTAGAGTTTTATCTTGACAAAGAATTCCTTTCATACTTTAGCCTCTGATTGCCATAGGTCTAAATTTGCCAAAGGAAGCCCTCTCTGGCCAAACATTTCACATGCTGGCATTGAATTGTAATATTACATAACAGCTGTTCTGATGAATGGCGGTCAATGTAGCTTGTGGAGGGGGTGAGTCTTCTTGAACAAGAGATACTCCCTATCTGCTGACCCCCTCTATGACATCCATTTGTAAAGGCAGTCTGTAGCCATTGAAAATAAAAACTGTCCCCTGGTACCTAGGCTTAAAAGTACCGTATGTTGCCTGACCTCTATTCTTTATGATATATATATATATATATATATATATATATATATATATATATACAGTTGAAGACAGAAGTTCACATGCACTCTCTGTAAAGACACATTTGAATTTTTTTTTAAGGCACTTTACACGCTGCGATATCGGTACCGATATCGTTAGCGACCGTACCCGCCCCCGTCGGTTGTGCGTCATGAGCAAATCGCTACCCGTGGTGCACAACATCGCTTACACCCGTCACACGGACTTACCTTCCCTGCGACGTCGCTCTGGTCGGCGATCCGCCTCCTTTCTAAGGGGGCGGTTCGTGCGGCGTCACAGTGACGTCACACGGCAGCCGTCCAATAGCAGAGGAGGGGTGGAGATGAGCGGCCGGAACATGCCGCCCACCTCCTTCCTTCCTCATTGCCGGTGGACGGAGGTAAGGAGATGTTCGTCGCTGCTACGGTGTCACACATAGCGATGTGTGATGCCGCAGGAACGAGGAACAACATCGCTGCTTACCAGACAACGATTTTTGGTAAATGAATGACCTCTCATATATCAACGATTTTTGTCTGTTTCGCGATCGTTTAAGGTCGCTCCAGCCCGTCACACACTGCGATGTTGCTAACGACGCCGGATGTGCGTCACAAACACCGTGACCCTGACGATATATCGTTAGCAGCGTGTAAATGGCCCTTTATTGTCTGACATGAAATCAGAATGAACCTTTCCCGGATTAGGTTAATCATATTTTCCAAAAGCCAGAATAATGAGAGACAGAGAATGTTTTAAGGCATTTTTATTACTTTCTGCAAAGTTAAAAGTTTCCATTCATTTCATTAGTATTTGGTGGCATTGCCCTTACACTGTATGACTTGGGTGAAACATTTTGGTTCTCCTTCCACAAGCTTCCCACAATAGTTTGTAGGAATTTAGGCCCATTCCTCTTGACAGAACTGGTGTAACTGAGCCATGTTTGTAGGTCGTTCTATAGCCTCAGCCCCCTGATGAAGCCAGTCATGGCGAAACATGTTCGACAGGCTATTAGCTGTTAGGTAGTTTTTAACAGGCAGTGTAGGTGATAGCCAACCATATTACGTTAGGAATTATCCAGAGTAGTGTCGGTCCGCGGCCGCACTCATCTAATTCGGAATTGGCCTCCCACCTGCCAATTTTAATCCTTGTCCAATTATATAATTTAATAAAGTTTATTTGATTAGGTCTTTAGTTAGGGTACCTCTTGTTGCCCTTTGGGCAAATAGTGTTTGTATAATTACCCCTACGCTGACTGGCTATGACAATCAGAGGTTATTGTTTGTATTGTCCATTTGTAAGACCCATTTCCACCCAAGCTTTAAGTTCCAGGCTGATGTCTTGAGATGTTGCTTCAGTATTCTCATATAATCTGCTTTCTTCATTTCGTGAAGTGCACCAGTCCCTCCTGCAGCAAAACAACCCCACAACATGATGCTGCCATCCCATGCTCCATAGTTGGGATGGTGTTCTTAGGCTTCAAAGCGTCTCCTTTTTTTCTCCAAATGTAACGATGGTCATTATGGCCAAACAGTTTCATTTTAGTTTCGCCAGACCGCAGGACATGTGTCCAAAAATTAAGGTCTTTGTTCCTGTGTGCATTTGCAAAAATTAATTTGGCTTTTTTATGTTTCTTTTGGAGTAATGGCTTCTTCCTGGCAGAGTGGCCTTTCAGCCCATGTTGATACAGTACTCATTTCACTGTGGATAATAACACAATCTTACCAGCTTCCACCAGCATCTTCACAAGGTCTTTTGCTTTTGTTCTTGGGTTGATATGCACATGTCTGACCAAAGCACATTTATCTCTGGTACACAGAACCCGTCTCCTTCCTGAGTGGCCTGATGGCTGGACATTCCCATCTTGTTTGCACTTGTGTATAGTTTTTTGTGCAAATAAACAAGGCAACTTCAGGTATCTGGAAATTGCCCCCAAGGATGAACCAGACTTGTGCAAGTCCACAGTTCTCTTCCTAACATATTGGCTGATTTCTTTTGACTTTCACATGACGCTACACAAAGAAGCAGTGTGTTTCAGGTTTGCATTAAAATACATCCACAGGCATGTCTTTAATTAACACAGATGTTTCCAATTAACCTATCAGAAGCTTCGAAAGACATGACATTATCATTTGGGCTGTCCCATATTGTTTAAAGGCATAATACTCTTAGGGGTACTTTACACGCTGCAACATCGCTGCTGATATATCGTCGGGGTCAAGTCGTTAGTGACGCACATCCGGCACCGGTAGCGACATCGCAGCATGTGACACAAATGAGCGACGATCAACGAGCGCAAAATCCTTGCTGGTTGACACGTCGCTCATTTCCATAATATCGGTGCTGCTGCAGGTACGATGTTGTTTGTCGTTCCTGCGGCAGCACACATCGCTATGTGTGACACCGCAGGAACGACAAACATCTGTCCTTACCTGCGTCCACCGGAAAAGGAGGAAGGAAGGAGGTGGGCGGCATGTTCCGGCCGCTCATCTCCTCCCCTCCTTTTCTGACTGAAACGTCTTGTGTTATGGGCATTAAAGAAAGACAAACCTGAAGAAAAATGGAGTGCTGCCTTCTGATTTTTTTAATATATTGAATGGACGGTAGGATGCTGTTTGTGAAGGATTTTTGCACCCGATTATAAACTCTCGGTGCTGCTCTGAAAAATGTATATTATATATATATATATGTATATTATATATATATATATATATACAGTTTAAACCAGAGGTTTACATACACTATCTAAAAAGACACATCTGCATGTTTTTCTCACTATATGACATGAAATCAGAATAAACCTTTCTCGTTTTAGGTCAATTAGGAATCAAAATTATTTATATTTGCCAAATGCCAGAATAATGAGAGAGAATGTTTTAAGGCATTTTTATTACTTTCTGAAAAGTCAAAAGTTTATATACACTAATGCCGGCGTCACACGGTATGATCTATCGTGCGATTGCACAAGCGATCGTACCCGCCCCCGTCGTTTGTGCGTCACGGGCAATTAGTTGCCCGTGGCGCACAAAGTCGTTAACCCCCTGTCACACGTACTTACCTGCCGGACGACGTCGCTGTGGGCGGTGAACATCCTCTTCCTGAAGGGGGAGGGACAATCGGCGTCCCAGTGACGTCACACAGCTGCCGGCCAATAGAAGCGGAGGGGCGGAGATGAGCGGGACGTAACATCCCGCCCACCTTCTTTCTTCCGCATTGCCGAGGGGACGCAGGTAAGATGTGTTCGTCGCTGCCAGGGTGTCACACAGAGCGATGTGTGCTGCCTCGGGAACGATGAACAACTGGAGCACAGAAGGAGGACCGACATTTTGAAAATGAACAACGTGTCAACGAGGTGAGTATTTTTGCTTGTTCACAGTCGTTCGGAGGTGTCACATGGTATGATATCTCTAACGATGCCGGATGTGCGTCACGGAATCCGTGACCCCGAAGACATAACACCCGATATATTGTACCGTGTGACGCCGGCATTAGAGTATTATGCCTTTAAACGATATGGGACAGCCCATATGATGATGTCATGTCTTTGGAAGCTTCTGATAGGTTAATTGGAAACATCTGCGTTAATTAGAGACATTTCTTTATACATTTTTTGTTACAATTGCATTCACCCCTACTATAATATTTTTCCTTTTATGCCTCCTTATGGTATATAGTTCACATGCCTATCCACTTTACAGCTGTTTTGCAATTATAAATTACGTAAAATAAAAAATGACTAACTTTAATTATTTAAACTGAATAATTAGGTTTTTCAAACTAATCATGTAAATTGCTTCTTTTTTAAAAAAAAAAACTTTAGTATTTGTCGATTCATCGTTCTATGGATCAGTTATTGATTTTTGGAAGCTTTTTTTTTTTCGCCATATATATGCACCGGATTTAAAAGAATCTGCCTCGTTTCTAGGACAAATGCTGTCAATCTCACATAAGCTGCTCCTTTCCCAGGTATCGCCAGCTTATTTTTTATTCTCTCTGAATAGGAAATGGCTTAAAGGGCACCTGGTTTCTACAGGTCCCAGGGGCAGCTGTCTGGCCAGTGAATGGCTGATTATTTCTTAACATGCTTTTGGCAGAATCTGTTTTCTTCATTTGCCTTTTCAGCTACATTTTCATTGACAGACTCTGGGATATCCAGTTATAGAAATGTTGTCCATCCAAATTGTGAACGGGAACAATTGAGTATTTTCTGTGGCACATGACTGTGGGAAAGTCTTCTTTAGCTATTCAGGCAATTTTCGTAGCGTTGCTCTGAAGAGCAGACCTTGAGGAGAGCAAAAAGTACAATTAAGGAACAGCTATTTTGCCATTGAGAGTGTTAGTGTAGTCGGCTTTTCTTATGTCTTTTTCTCAAAGTTGGAGAATTAAAAAAAAAATAAAAAAATAAAGAAACCTTACAGCCTTAGAGTTCTATGGAGACAAAATAATTAATAATAAAAAATCTCATTAAATACACATTTTTATTTCATGGGCAGAGAATTAAAAAAAATGATAACACTCTAAGCCCTGCATATTTTCTGGCATAATTCCTACAAAGGGGATTTGACCTAAAAGTTGTTAAGCACGAAAGGGATAATTATATCTGCATTTTGTGTGTCATGTTTGTGTCAGGCTCTCGTAATAAGATGCTTAAATAAGAAGAGTTCTCTTTCCTCGAGATGCCGGCGACGAACAAATTCTAATCTTCTAATCAGTTGTATGGGGAATACAGCGCCGTCAAAAATATAGTTCTCTTACAGAAGAAAATGGGCTTTGTTCCAACTTCACGCTCTTTATCTTGCCGGATTTGCCTAGTATTGTTTTGACATGGTTATTGTTACTTAGCTTGGAAATTGCGTTTTCAAATCATAATGCATTTTCTGTGATTGAATGACTTTTTTTTCAGTGTTATATATAGATAGCGATAGATATTTATTTGGTGGAATACTGTTTTTTGTTGTTTTTTTATTAGAAGCAATGTGTGTTACTATTAGGCTATGTGCGCACTAGAGCTTTTTACCCGCGGATTTACCCGCGGATTTGCCGCGGACATTTCTTGAGAAATGTCTGCAATCTTTGTGCAGACATTTCCCAGCAAATTCTATGGTAAAAAAAAATAGCTGTGCGCACTGGTGCGGATTTTTCTCAAGAAATTTCCTTGAGAAGAATTTCTCGAGAAACTTTCTTGAGAAAATGAACATGTCCATTATTTCCGCAGGTACCCTGCGGATTTCGGCAGTACAGCCTGCAAAAATCCGCAGGGAACCACCGGTGGGAAAATCGCGGCAAATCCGCGGCAAATCCGCAGCAAATCCGCATGCGGATTTGGTGCGGATTTTTTCCGGAGGTCCGGAAATCTTTCACTCCCAGAAGTTTCTCAAGAAATTTTCTTGAGAAACTTCACATTTCTAGTGCGCACATAGCCTTAGGGTGAATAGGGTGCATTAGGGTGTCTGTTTCTTTTTCTTATCAGAAAAATTAATTGATTTGTATTAGTGTTTTTATTCCAATTTTTGTTTCTTTTTGGTCTTTTGAGCAGTGTTTTTAATACAATTTTCATTTGTTTCGTTTTGGGTTTTATGTCCATTTTTACTATCAGGGTGACAGTCGTTATTCTCATTTGTAAAAAAAACCCAACATCTAATTTCCAGGCTTCTTTTCCTTATGAGAGTGATAAAAAAAAGTCAGAACATGGATCGCATTTGTGCGGTGTGATTTTTTTTTTCCCAGACCAATGGATAGAAAAAGAAAACGTGGCCATGCCCATAGGCTATAAGTCATAAGTGAAAAAAATAGAACACACGTAAAAAAATGGATAGAAGACATACATGAAACACCAAATGCAAAAAGTTTAAAGCGTGTTGCCTATATTTTTCTACTCTATGTTGGACTCTGTAGGAACTACATATATATATATATATATACATACATACATACATACATGAAAAAATAGAACACACGTGATCCCACCGATCACGAAAATGAGCATGTGCAGCAGAATGGTCATGCACACTACCACCTCATTCATTCTTATAGGATCGCCGAAGATAGACGAGTGCTGTGCTTGGCGATCACCAACGCTCCCATTAAGAATTAATCCCCAGTGGCTTCTCCCCGCCCTTTGCTCTAGAATGGCAGGTCTCTCCCTATACATGTACTCGAGAAAAATGCAGTAGATCGCATGTGACATTTCCAATATATCCATCCTTGATAGGGTAGATCTTAATAGATTATTATAATAATAAAACATACATATGTGCACACATACAGTAAAAGTTTGGACACCTTCTCATTTAAAGAGTTTTCTTTATTTTCATGACTCTGAAAATTGTAGATTCACATTGAAGGCATCAAAATATGAATTATCATATGTGGAATGAAATACTTAACAAAAAAGTGTGAAACAACTGAAATATGTCTTATATTCTAGGTTCTTCAAAGTAGCCACCCTTTGCTTTGATTACTGCTTTGCACAGTCTTGCCATTCTCTTGATGAGCTTCAAGAGGTAGTCACCGGAAATGGTTTTCACTTCACAGGTGTGCCCTGTCAGGTCAAGTGGGATTTCTTGCCTTATAAATGGGGTTGGAACCATCAGTTGTGTTGTGCAGAAGTCTGGTGGATACACAGCTGATAGTCCTACTGAATAGACTGTTAGAATTTGTGTTATGGCAAGAAAAAAGCAGCTAAGTAAAGAAAAATGAGTGGCCATCATTACTTTAAGAAATGAAGGTCAGTCAGTCCGAAAAATTGGGAAAACTTTGAAAGTGTCCCCAAGTGCAGTGGCAAAAACCATCAAACGCTACAAAGAAACTCGCTCACATGAGGACTGCCCAGGAAAGGAAGACCAAGAGTCACCTCTGCTGCGGAGGATAAGTTTATCCGAGTCACCAGCCTCAGAAATCGCAGGTTAACAGCAGCTCAGATTAGAGACCAGGTCAATGCCACACAGAGTTCTAGCAGCACACACATCTCTAGAACAACTGGTAAGAGGAGACTTTGTGCAGGAGGCCTTCATGGTAAAATAGCTGCTAGGAAACCACTGCTAAGGACAGGCAACAAGCAGAAGAGACTTGCTTGGGCTAAAGAACACAAGGAATAGACATTAGACCAGTGGAAATCTGTGCTTTGGTCTGATGAGTCCAAATTTGAGGGCTTTGGATCCAACCACCATGTCTTTGTGCGACGAAGAAAAGGTGAACGGATGGACTCTACATGCCTGGTTCCCACCGTCAAGCATGGAGGAGGAGGTGTGATGGTGTGGGGTGCTTTGCTGGTGACACTGTTGGGGATTTATTCAAAATTGAAGGCATACTGAACCACCATGGCTACCACACCATCTTGCAGCGGCATCCTATTCCATCCGGTTTGCGTTTAGTTGGACCATCATTTATTTTTCAACAGGACAATGACCCCAAACACACCTCCAGGCTGTGTAAGGGCTATTTGACTAAGACGGAGAGTGATGGGGTGCTACGCCAGATGACCTGGACTCCACAGTCACCACACTTGAACCCAATCGAGATGATTTGGGGTTGGAAGACCATTTCCGGTGACTACCTCTTGAAGCTCATCAAGAGAATGCCAAGAGTGTGCAAAGCAGTAATCAAAGCAAAAGGTGGTTACTTTGAAGAACCTAGAATATAAGACATATTTTCAGTTGTTTCACACTTTTATAAGTATTTCATTCCACATGTGTTAATTCATAGTTTTGATTCCTTCAATGTGAATCTACATTTTTCAGAGTCATGAAAATAAAGAAAACTCTATGAATGAGATGGTGTGTCCAAACGTTTGGTTTGTACTGTATATGTGTACATAAAATAAATAGACATTCATGAAACACAAAGTAGCGTTAGAGGCAAACAGTAGTATATCGTGTTGTCTATGTATTTCTATGCTATTTTGGACTCTGTAGGAGATATATATGAAAAAATAGAACATGCGAAAAAAGGATAAAAGATGTACATGAAACACAAAGTAGCTTTAGAAACAAAAAGTAGTATATTGTGTTGTCTATATTTTTCTATGCTATGTTGGACTCAGGAAGCTGTAAGCTATATATATATATATATATATATATATATATATATACATACATACATAAACTGTTTATATATACATGAAAAAAAATAGAACAAATGCAAAAAAACGGATAGAAGACGTACATGAAACACAAAGTAGCTTTAGAAACAAAAGTAGTATAGAGTGCTGTGTATATATCTCTATGCTTTTTGACGCTGTAGGATATATATATATCTATATATATATAGATATATATACATGAAAAAATAGAACACGTGAAAAAATAGATAGAAAACATACATGAAACACCAAGTAGCTGTAGAAGCAGAAAGTGTATAATATGATGTCTATATATTTCTGTTAGCTTGTACTCAGTAAGCTATATATACACTATATATTTATATATATGTGTGTATATATATATATATATATATATATATATATACATACTGTGCATACATGAAAAAATAGAAGACACAAAAACAGATAGAAGACGTACATGAAACACAAAGTAGCTTTAGAAACAAAAAGTAGTATAGGTTGTTGTCTATATTTTTCTACGCTATTTTGGACTCTGAAGGCTATATGTATATACATGTACTTGAAAAAGGCTCATTAACAGAGGCGAAATGTTGTGTCCATGGTTTTGGATTAAATACAACTTTTCACCTTTCTTTAAATGGGGTGCCACCATTCTACATTAATTGCATCGTATAGTCCAGAGGTCCAGACTTTGTGGCTTATGACGTACCTGCACTCTTTGATTGGCCCTGTGTAATTGTGCAATGTGTTGTTTGTACAAAAAACGTATAGGTGTGTATACTGTATATATATATATATATATATATATATATATATAATTTTTTTTTTCTTTAGAAACACCACATTACACAATGCCTATTCAAGTCAGTATTCTGCCTGTTCTATCTGTGTAACGCAGGGCAGGACAGGTCCTCCCGAGCAAGGGAAGCTTTTTATAACTACTCTCTAAATAATGAGAATCTTGAAAAGAGTGCCCTTCTATTAACTCAGAATTCCCTAACAACAATCCCATTCACTTCTAGAACATGAAATGGAAGGCTTCTATAATAAGCAAATGAATTCAAGTGGAATTTAATTCTACTCGATTTTTACAAAAATCCGTATTTGCCAAGAAACAGATTTTTCTGTAATTTGCTTCCTCGTGGATTCAGGTGCTGGCCATTATTTTTCTTAACTGTAAAAGTCTGTCAAAATGTAAATAAAAAATGTTTATACTAGCCTCTTCACGTCACCAATTTGGTCCTTGGCACATCTTCAGGTCAACTCCATTCACACTGAAATCACAGGGGTTCAGCAAAGACTTCCAACTTGGATAAAGGCCGAGCATGGTTCTGCGCAAGTGCTTGAAAGGTTATAGAGTCATGACGTCCCATTGTGTGCACATACACATAACCCTCCAAGCCCCGTCAAATCCCTGCCCAGCATGAGAGGCTCAAAGACTTTAACGCAAGCGGTGGTGATCTGAAGATTCGGCAAAGACGGGATGGGTGACGGTGACGAGCGGAGGAGCCAGAGAGCTGAGTATATGGTTTTTTTTTTAAATTTTTCAAATATTATGTTTACTATGATCTGGGGTCGGGAGTATCATAAAGGCCATTGCATTTGCGTAGAATAACTTCTCAGCAAATCGAATTTCCCGGGAATAAATGGACAAACAGGCTGATTTGAATTCTGCCTGATCCGCTCATCTCTCATAACAATGAATTAGGTATAAAACTATTCTCTAATATGGATGCTTATATATAAGACTGAATTCACACATCCATTCCGATAATGAGACCCATAGGTTGGGCCGGATATTGTAATTCGAACATGATCCATATTTCACGGAAGTGAGAATTCAGACAAAGGTCAGCTACAATCGATTAAAGACAGAGGCGGACATATCATTGGTGCATCCTGTGTAGCCGTACAAGGGCCCAAGAGGTTGGGGGGCCCATTTTAATATTCAACACAAGTGAAATTTTGATGAATTATTGGACTGAAAAGGGCTTGTGTACTATTTTTGCACCTGGGCCCTTTTCTGACCATGTCCGCCATCGGGTCAAGATTTGCATTTCTCCAATCAGCCAACTCAAACATAAACATGGCAGTCATCAGGGTTTGATTTCTGGGACACTATCCTGTTCTATCATCATGTACCATGATGAGCAAAGTCAAGTTTTTGGAATGTTGGGTTGAATTTTGAAGATATGAGTATATATTACATTGATTCCGCCCCAAGCCAGCAGATAAGCCTCGTTGGCCTCCATGGGCCGTAGGAGATGTCATGGCGGATTACAGCTTTGTAAATACGGCCTGTAGTGAGCATGGCTTAGCTTGCGGTTACATAAAATGATCATATCTCAGCGCCCTTTACTTGTTACCTTTCAATTAAATCATTGCAAGAAAAAATGCCAGCGTTATAATTTTCATTTTAGAGGCAGGATGAGTTTAACTGCTCTGAGCCCACATATCGAACCTTGGAGCGCTTGGATAGAAGCAGATTTCTTTCACATGAAACAAAATGTAATTTGGAAATATTTGGCTTGAAAGCTAAATTGCATGCTGGTGAGCTCCCAAGGTTACATTTGATTGAATGGGTGATAAGGAATAAAAGGAAAGTGTTTTATGCTCAGCTCTGTAAAAGCCCTGAGTGGAATTTGTAAAACAAATGTTTATGAACACCAGAATAGCGATTCGACAATAGTAATTAAGTAACAGTGACAAAATAAAGTTCATCTAATCACTGCATTCAGGTCCTGTTATAATAAGACGAATAATTATTTATAAGGCGCTTTGCAATCATTAAGAGGTTATACATTATAATTACCCAATTACAATTAGCACTGAATTTATCTGCCTCAGCGGGGTGAACGACTGGCTCAGTTGGATAAGATCGTAACCAGTGATCACCGGGTAAATTTAGGTGCTCTTTGTGTCACAGACAAGGTCATTGGGTGTTTTTTTTTTAGGATCCAAGTGATTATGTACTACATGTCTGGTACTTCTATAGTCTGGGGGAGCCTGGGCGCCACATCTGCTGGTGGTGATGGGATAAATATTAGGCTGAGTATAACTGAATAAGTCATTAAATGCCGTTTGGTACGGTATAGTTGGGATAGAGTTATTGTCACATCTGCTGGTGTTAAGGTGGCTTTACACGCAGCGACATCGCTAGCGATATCGCTGGTGAAAGCACCCGTCCCCGTCGTTTGTGTATCACGGGCAAATCGCTGCCCGTGGCGCACAATATCATTAGGAGCTGTCACACGGACTTACCTGCCTAGCGACGTCGCTGTGGGAGGTGAACCGCCTCCTTTCTAAGGGGGCCGTTCGTGCGGCGTCACAGTGGCGTCACTAAGCGGCCGCCCAATAGAAGCGGAGGGGCGGAGATGAGCAGCTGTAACATCCCGCCCACCTCCTTCCTTCCTCATTGCCGACGGCCGCAGGTAAGCTGTAGTTCGTCGTTCCCGAGCTGTCACACGTAGCGATGTGTGCTGCCTTGGGAACGACGAACAACCTGCGTCCTCAACAATCAACGATTTTTTGAAAATGAACGACGTGTCAACGATGGACGATATGGTGAGTATTTTCCATCGTTAACGTCTGCTTATTGGTGACACACGCAAGGACGTCGCTAACGATGTCGAATGTGCGTCACTGAATCCGTGACCCCGGCGATATATCGTTAGATACGTCGCTGCGTGTAACAGGGCCTTTAGAGGATTAGGTTAGAAGTATTAATGGTATTACTAATGGCCAGTGGTGATAAGGTTAGGTTTGAGTTCATTTCTAGATGATTGACCAGTGGGTGGTCCAAAAAGTTAATAATTATGTTGATCCTTATGCACTATGTTATGATTAATGAAGGTCCTGAATGGGGTGTTTTATCTCACAGGTATTTTAAGTGTGTGAGCGAAATTCACTCCTTCCTTGCCATTGGAACTCCAAATAAATAAGATTTGTTTTACAAGCGCTTGGAGAAATCAATACAGCACCGCCAAGTATGGTGTACTGAGAGTTTCTGTTTTATTACATAATGTGACCAGATTATATAGTATCCCAAACAAAAAAATTACCATGCACCAATAAGAGCCATAGAGATGTGTGTAGAAATGTGAAACTTCCCCGCCCATCAGTGTTAGCTGAGCCCTATGACATCATTCAGTTATAAGACAAGATGGTTTATATACAATAAAAAAAATAGCTTCTATTCTCTCACAAGGGATTGTCCAGGACTTCAAAATAATTACCTATCCTTAGGAAAGATTATGAATGTCTGATGGCTGGGGGTGCAACACCCGATACCCCCACCGATCAGCTGTTCCCGACACCACCTTTGGAGCTGCTCAAATGTGGAGCTCTACAGCACAACTCTGTCAAGTGTTCTGTGGCCACAACAAGGTACTGCACATCCACCCCCTATTCAAATAAATAGGGGGCGGATGTGAAAATTGCATACTGGTGGTCACGCGCCCGCCCACTCCTGGCACCAGTAACAGAAAATCCTGCCAGCATACAGTGAGTGCGCTGTGAGAAGTCACAAGTCTTCAATCACACGGAGTGACTGCAGACTTGAGCCCCAAGCCTGGACAACCCTTTTAAGAAGAGTAAAGCAGCGGATGCCTTAAAGGGGTTGTCCATATTTTTTATTTTAGTCATAGTATGGCCTTAGCAGATCCCCCACAAGTACCAGGCTGCATCCAGTATTTTGTTGATGGACCTGTGCGGTACAGCTCTGACTCTAAGTAGTTCCAGGCAGTGGCACCAGGAACAGCTGGGTACTGGGTGTCACACCTCCAGCCATCCGACAGTGATGACCTATACTAAAGCGGGCTTTACACGCTGTGATCTCGCTAGTGAGATCGCAAACGATCGTACCCGCCCCTGTCGGTTGTGCGACACGGGCATATCGCTGCCCGTGTCGCACAACCTCGCTTACCCCCGTCAATACGGACTTACCTGCCCTGCGATGTCGCTCTGGCCGGCGAACCGCCTCCTTCCTAAGGGGGCGGGTCGTGCGGTGTCACAGCGACATCACACGGCAGGCGTCCAATAGAAGCGGAGGGGCGGAGATGAGCGGGACGTACATCCTGCCCACCTCTTCCTTCCGCATTGCCGATGGAGGCAGGTAAGGAGATGTTGCTCGCTCCTGCGGTGTCACACACAGCGATGTGTGCTGCCGCAGGAATGAGGAACAACATCGCTAACATCCTGAAAACGATTTTTTGATTCTGGATGACCTCTCCACGGCAAACGATTTTGCCCTCTTTTACGATGGTTTAAGATCGCTCTTAACTGTTACACGCTGCGATCTCGTTAATGACGCCGGATGTGCGTCACAAACAACGTGACCCCGACGATAATTCATTAACGATATCGTAGCGTGTAAAGCCCGCTTAGGTCATTAAGATGAAGTCTCGGAAAACCACTTTAAATACCTGTGAGATACAACACCCCATTCAGAACCTTCATTAGTCATAACATAGTGTATAAGGATCAACATAATTATTAACGTTTTTGACCAAAGGTTTTGGTCAAACATCATCATGTAATGGCATCTGTCACGCTCTCCGGGTCCCCTGCTCTGCTCCCCGGCTCACCTGACACGCTCCCCGGCTTCCCTGCTTCGCTCCCCGGCTCCTCTGTCAGACATCCCCCGCTCCACGGTCTCCAGCCTCCATCACCTGCTGTCCCCAGGCGGCCCGGTCCCCGCTCCCGGCGCCCGTCGGCAGCCCTGCTCCAGGCCGGCTCCCCTGCTTCCTATACACCGCTCCCTGCCCTGGCTTCTGGCACCCGGGCCTCGCGCATGCGCATTAGGGCGCGCGCGCGGTCATTGACCCTCTCTTAAAGGGCCAGCGTCCACTGACAGGAAATTGAACACACAGGTACAGGGTATAAAGGGGTTTATTGTCCAAGTGGGCGGGGCCTGTTCTTCATGTTTCCTAAGCTAGGAGTCAGGTCTCCTTGTGTCTCTGTGATATACTTACCTATCTCTCTTCTAGAGCCGCTCCTGCCTCGCGATCCGGTCCTGCCGATTCCCGAACCCCGAACGCTGACTATCTGCCATCCCGTCAGTCCGTACCATCTCTGATCCCTGTGGTGACCCGTCCTCTCACTCCATCGGTTCCGGACTCTGCCTGACAACATCTTGGCCTCCGAACCTGAGCTCCGTCACCCGGACTACCATCAGTGACTCCGTGGTCCCAGGGACTTCTCCATTCCACTCTTTTGCACGGACTGTCCTGCTACCCGTAGTGCTCCGGCTACTGGACCCTTTGCCTTCATTAAGGTGTTCGGCCCAGTGGATCCACCTCCTGGGTCTGCCCGTCCACCTGGCCCTAACAGCATCAACCCTAACCTTATCACCACTGGCCATTATTAATACAATTAATACTTCTACCCTAATCCTTCAACACTAGCAGATGTGACCCTTACTATATCCCAACTATACCGCACCAAACGGCATGTAATGGCTTATTCAGGTATACTCAGCCTATTATTTATCCCATCACCACCGGCAGATGTGGCGCCCAGACTATAGAGGTACCAGACATGTGGTACATAATCACTTAGTTCCTACAAAAAAAACCACAATGACCTTGTCTGTGGCACAATGAGCACCTAAATTTACCTGGTGATGATCACTGATGAAAAAAACCCTAAAGTGGTACTTTAATCCTGGTATCTCCTAAATCAATTTTTTTATTCACTATTCTTTCAGTTGGTTACTTAAAATTCTTTTATCTAAAACTCTATTATAAAAAAATTTTTGCCTAAACTTTATAAAGTAGTGCTGCCTTTTTGATGGTACATCCTTTGTTTCGGACATGTTGATCAGCTTTTACGTCCCCTCCATGCATATTGGTGCTGCCCAGCTCTGTATGTGCATCACCGATATATGGATTGTTCCTCCTTTTAAGAGTAAACGACCAGAAACAAAAATATGATTCGGAGGAAATATATGTCTCAGTCTTCAAAATCTATGCCCCAGCAGAGTTAAGACTAAAAGGCACCTTTAAATCTCTGAATTGTTACATAACATCTTACCTACCATCTTCAACTTTCTCAAGATAACGATATTGCTGAGATACTATCTATGAGACCTGCCATTACATTTAGGAGGGGACGCAAGTTATGTGGCCATCTGGTGCACAATAATTTGTCTCCATTACCGGCTAGTATGATATGACTTAAAGGAGTTGTCCAGGCTTGGGGCTCATGTCTCAGTCGCTCTTTTTCACTGCAGACTTGTGAATCCTCCCAGTGCGCACAGTGCATGCTGTCAGGATTCTCCTGGAGTGAGCAGTCATGTGACTACTAGTATGCAATTTGCATACTTTTGGCCACATTCAGACTATACTCGTCTGGTCTCAATTAATTCACTTGTGTTGAGTGAGGTCGCGCACATCTAATTGGCACATGACCGCATGTATACAAATTGAATAATAATAATAAAAATAATAAAAAATATTTATTTCTATAGCGCTCACATATTTCGCAGCGCTTTACAATTCAGGAGGTTCATATACAAAGAAATAACAGTTATAGAAAATAAAATAGTTGGATTATTGAAAAAAGACAACCCTGCTCGTGAGAGCTTACAATCTACAATGCGATGGGGGGGGGGGTGACAAGTTACAAGTGCTTATTTACAATGGCAGTCCAGCCATCTCAAGGAAATGGGGGATAGATAATGGCTTCCTGGACCAGTTAGCCAGAACCTTGAGTTGCATTTGGGTGCGGTGGAGTTTGACATGGGGTTATATTCTGAGAAGACGTGGAGGGACTATGTGAATTTAATTCGGCTAGGGAGTGTGATAGGCCGCCCTAAAGAGATGCGTTTTTAGGGTGCGTCTGAAGCTGAGTAAGTTGTGATTTGTCCTAGCTTCTTGGGGTAGAGTGTTCCAGAAGATTGGTGCAGCTCGGCTGAAGTCTTGGATCCGGGAGTGGGAGGTTCGGGTTAGTGGGGACGTTAGTCGAAAGTCTTTTGCAGAGCATAGAGAACGGGTGGAGTGATAGACAGAGAGGAGGGTGGAGATGTAGGGGGTGCCGCACTGTGGAGAGCTTTGTGGTGACAGAGAGGAGGGTGGAGATGTAGGGGGTGTCTCACTGTGGAGAGCTTTGTGGTGATAGACAGAGAGGAGGGTGGAGATGTAGGGGGTGTCTCACTGTGGAGAGCTTTGTGGTGATAGACAGAGAGGAGGGTGGAGATGTAGGGGGTGCCGCACTGTGGAGAGCTTTGTGGTGATAGACAGAGAGAAGGGTGGAGATGTAGGGGGTGCCGCACTGTGGAGAGCTTTGTGGTGATAGAGAGGAGGGTGGAGATGTAGGGGGGTGCCGCACTGTGGAGAGCTTTGTGGTGATAGAGAGGAGGGTGGAGATGTAGGGGGTGCTGCACTGTGGAGAGCTTTGTGGTGATAGACAGAGAGGAGGGAGGAGATGTAGGGGGTGCCGCACTGTGGAGAGCTTTGTGGTGATAGAGAGGAGGGTGGAGATGTAGGGGGTGCCGCACTGTGGAGAGCTTTGTGGTGATAGACAGAGAGGAGGGTGGAGATGTAGGGGGTGCCGCACTGTGGAGAGCTTTGTGGTGATAGACAGAGAGGAGGGTGGAGATGTAGGGGGTGCCGCACTGTGGAGAGCTTTGTGGGTGAGAACAAGCAATTTTGAATTGGATCCTGTGATATATGGGCAGCCAGTGCAATGACTGGCACAGAGCAGAGGCATCCGAGTAGCGGTTAGCCAGATAGGTGACCCTGGCTGCTGCATTAAGGATGGACTGTAGAGGAGAGAGTCTAGTTAGGGGGAGACCAATTAATAGAGAGTTACAGTAGTCGAGGCGGGAGTGGATCAGGGCCACGGGGAGGGTTTTTGTCATTTCCATTGTGAGAAAGGGGCAGATTCTAGAGATGTTCTTGAGGTGCAAGTGGCAGGAGCGGGCAAGAGATTTTATGTGGGGGGTGAAGGACAGATCAGTGTCAAGTATAACACCCAGGCAGCGGGCCTGCGGCCTAGGAGTTATCATGGTGCCACACACAGAGAGGGAGATGTTGGTGGTCATGTGCCTGCCCACTCCTGGCACCAGCAACAGAAATTCCTGCCGGCGTACAGTATGTGCACTGTGAGGAGTCACAAGTCTTCAATCACACGGA
Source organism: Anomaloglossus baeobatrachus (assembly GCF_048569485.1). NCBI lineage: Eukaryota > Metazoa > Chordata > Amphibia > Anura > Aromobatidae > Anomaloglossus > Anomaloglossus baeobatrachus. Next base: position 32,317,603 of record NC_134364.1, read on the forward strand.
GTGACTGCAGAATTGAGCCCCAAGCCTGGACAACCCTTTTAAGAAGAGTAAAGCAGCAGAAGCCTTAAAGGGGCTATCCATAGTTTTTATTTTATTTATAGTATGGTCTGACCCAATCCCCCACCAGTTTGCTTACTTCCAGTAGCAGAGAGAGTGCTGCCATCCATCAGTGATTGCAGTGGAAGGTGGTGGAAAGAAAGGAGACAAGCGCACACAGTGTGATGTCGTATTGCACTAATAAAATGGAGGGTGAGGGGTGCACCTCTGATTGGGTTGTGTATGTCACAGCTCCAATAACGTCAGCTGCTGCAGTCACTTCTGCGGATTAAAGAGACTCTTCTGCTTGTGGATTGGGAGGTAGCAGGAGATAGACATTTATGCTGATCACTCTGCTGTATGAAGGGAGTACTCCATGCTGTATTAGTACTTCAGGTAGCTTTTATTGATGTGTTTCTGGTTTGTAACAAAACCTTTCTCAAAACAAAACTACAAACATAGAATAATTAAATTATTTATAGTCATTTCTAATATTCTACCCGTCCTCCCCTCTAGAATCTGCTAAAAAAGAAACCTCTTTACAAAAGTACTGTATTTTTCGTTTTATAAGACGCACCGGATTATAGGATGCACCCCAAAATTCAGAGGAGGAAAATAGGAGAAAATAATTTTCAATCTTAAAATGAGGGTCCATTTTATAATACTATTGTGTCGTATAACATCTCACCAGGGGAGAGCAGCGGTGGTGGAGCGGCTCAGAAAGGTCACAGGAGGCAGGATGATGCTGCAGGGCTCAGAGGAGGTGTGTTGCGGCTCAGGAGGATCGGTGATACTGCGGGCGCGGGGGTGTCGCAGCAGGCACAATTGATCTGCCAGTGGTCTGCGGGGGGTGACACTGCAATGGAGCGACTCAGGAAGGTAACAGGACGGAGGGTTGCCTGACGGGGTGTCTAGGTGGCGGGTGCCATTGATCTGACTTCGGGCTCTGTTGAATCGCAGTTGACGAGATGGACTTCAAGAAAATGGTCGCGGAGGCAGCACATGTGCAGATAGGACTCCGTGGTCATTTTCTTGAAGTCCATCACATCAATCTGCACAAATACCTCCTCCTCCGCTATTTTCTTGAAGACCATCGTGTCAACCGCAGGTGATTCAATTGGGCCCGCAGTAAGCTCTATGCACCCGCCATTGAGACATCCCATCCTGTGACCCTCCTGAGTCGTTCCACTGTAGTGACACCCCTACCGCTGTGATACCCCCGCAGCCTGCCCGCAGATCAATGGCGCCCGCCACTACACCCCCGAACCCGTCCTGTGACTCGGCTTCCTATAACCCCCCCTCCACCATCGCCGCCCTGGTAAGCCATTATCCGTTTTGTAAGACACACCCCCATTTTACTCTCAGTCTCTTAGCACTGTTATTTTCAGCGCTGGAGTCCTGGGTTCAAATCCCAACTTGGACACCATCTGCAAGGAGTTTGTAGGCTCTTCTCATGTTTGTGTGGGTTTCCTCCAGGTTCTCCGGTTTCTTCCCGCTCTCCAAAGACACAATGATAAGGAATTTAGATCATGAGCCCCAATGGGGACAGTGATGATGATTCATGTAAAACGCTGTGGATTATGTTAGCTTTATATAAGCAACACATGATAACATAAACAACAAGTACATTCTATAGAATCAACTACTTGGCAGGCTGTATTTTTTAGTGTCTGGTCATATAACGCAGCTTGGACTTATATGCCGATACTGTCTGTGCACTGCAAAGAGACTTTAGAAAACAGCTTTCACCATACAGCATAATATGTCATATTGTTCCCAGGTCCATTGAAAATGTTATACTCTGTTGTGTGTATGGGATACAGTTGTAGTCCTTAGAATCCATACGTATGTATTTGTTAAAAGTTGAAAAACTGCATTTTAGTTATTGAACCAATCTGTTATCTTACTCCAAATTTGACATAGCCATTCTTAGATTTTTGTGTAACTTTTTTATACCTTATGCTTGTCAATTCATTTGTCTACAACTCTTTACAATTCCAAACTATTTTGAATGATTGGATTTTATACAATATCTACAACCCCTGGCAAAAATTATGCATTATGGATGTTCATTCAGTTGTTTACTTTTGGCAAAAAGGGGGGTGATTTTAACTTTTAGGTTTTTTTATGTTTTTAAAACTTTAAGTTTTACTTTTTTTATTTTACTAGGCCCTCTAGGGAACTATAAGTATCAGCAGTCTGATCAGTCATTAATTTCTATAAATCACAAATACACAGCTGTGATCACCAGAAATACTCACCTCTTGTTGCTGGCAGCACTCGGCCGCCTGTTACAGGAAGTGAGTCATGTGAGCTACAGGAATCATCACATGACTCTACCATGAAAACCATCGTCTCACAGTGATCACGTCACAGCGCCACCGATGGAGCCAGGAGTGTGAAAATTTACTGTGACGGGGATTTTAATTGCGTGGTCACATTTTGACAGCGTGATCTAAGCAGATCCACTCGTGCCTGCGAGGCACACATGTTTTCTGTACAAATCAGCAGATGTGTGCAAATCACCAGAGGCTGCCTGCGGAAGCCACAGATGATTACAGTATAATGGCTTAGGACATACAAGTACGGCCCACGGTTGTTAAGGGGATAAAAAACGTCAGTGTCCAAGTTCAGAGTTCGGGTGCTGTTCATATGCTGACCACTTGATCAAGCATCGCTGGGCTCAGGTATGCTCAGTATTCAACCTAGTGCAAGCCGCTTGCAGTTTCTGAATGGCTCTCACTGGGGTTAAAAACAACGTTTTTAGATTTAGTGTGTCCAACCCTCCCCCACCCTTTTTCCTCCGGAAGTGATCTGTTTATGACTGGCTCCATGTGGGGGAAGACCCGAACTGCCCAATTAGTGTCTTCCATTGGGGTTCAGGTCAAGTCCAGGTCCAGAACTTAACTTTATCGAAAGTCCGGCAGAACCCGAACTTCACGGGTCTGCTCATCTCTAATCACCTCTAAATTGGGTTTTCTTTTGCTGCACCTCCAGAGCCCAATATGAGAACACCAGTGCATCATTTTGTATTTTCTTGCACTTGCCAGATCTTGGTTATTAGATACCTAAACAATAAAGAAGATCCTTATGTTTTTTTTTAACTGTGCTACTCATCACTTATTTACGAATGGTAACACACCCATGTGTTCTTGTTGGTGATTCATAAAGATTCTTGACAGCTTGGGTTTAGGAGGCGGATATCAGTTTGCCATTGCTAAAGGGAGGTCTGGCTTTATACTTATTGTACAAAAACAATGATTCACAACATTATCAACATGTTTGTTGTTTCAAGTCACTATCTAAAAATGATAGAATCATCACATCTAAATCATTATTCCACATTTCTGTGCCAAGTAACGACAACTCAAAAGAAGCTCCAAGACGCAGTAAAACTCAACATAAGAGCAGTTCAAGTACCCCTCAGACATATGATGGATGATCCTTGGGGTACATGTACCACGAGTCAAGAGTTTGAGAAGATTTAGGGCATGTCAAAACTTCTGTAAATGTGAACAATTGCAGACACAAGCCTGTTGTTAATGACTTATTACTTTGTGTTTGTTTGAGCCAATAAATTGTAACATGCCAAAATTCTTCCAGATTACGTTGCTAGTAGAGTTACGCTAGGAGATTGTTTTGAGTAGAACGATATGATCCATAAACCTTTTAGTTATGGAAGAGTTAGCAGCTTCTGTCACTTTAATGAATGGGAGATTTCTGAGCACAGGTTAAATTGCATTCAGAGAGCTTAATCAGGCATTACCGAGCTAATGGGAAAGTAAACAGTATGCTACTGCTACAAAAGAGCTTTATAGTCTAATGGTGTTTATTATGTTTGACTCGTATTAACAGTTTTATCATGCCGACTGTCACAATTTACTTCTTAGGAATTCATTCGAATACAGGGCACACATTTCATACTGTCAGCTTGGAATATAGGGTGGTCTTGGCATTACACAGAAAGCTGGAATAGGAACTCAGGGCGGCAAAGTGAAAATTACAAAAAAAAGAAGAAAAAAATATCTACTCATTTTTTATTTCCTTTTCTTTCATTATTTTCTTCCTTAAAAAGAAAGGGACAACTGCTGTGTCCTAAGACTAAAGGCCCATTTACACACAACGATATCGCTAACGATATGTCGTCGGGGTCACGGAATTCGTGACGCAAATTCGACGTCGTTAGCGACGTCGTTGCGGTTAACAGCTCTGAGCGAGTGTTAACGATCAAAAATACTCAACTAATCGTTGATCGTTGACACGTCGTTCATTTTCAAAATCTCATTGGTCGTTGTGGACATAGGTTGTTCGTCGTTCCTGAGGCAGCACACATCGCTACGTGTGACACCCCGGGAGCAACGAAAAACAGCTTACTTGCGTCCTCCGGCAACGAGGTGGGCGTGTCATTAATACGGCTGGTCTCCGCCCCTCCGCTTCTATTGCTCGGCCGCTGTGGGACGTCGCTGTGACGGCACACGAACCTCCACCTTAACAAAGAGGTTGTTCGCCGCCCACAGCGATGTCACTAGGAAGGTAAGTATGTGTGACTGGTGTTAGCGATATTGTGCGCCACGGGCAGCGATTTGCCCGTGACGCACAAACGACAGGGGCGGGTACGCTCGCTAGCAATATCGTAGCGTGTAAATGGGCCTTAACCCTTGTGATTAAAAAAATGAGTTTGTTGGTTATATTTTCTACCATAATTACGGTTAAAGGGAACCTATCAGTCCCCCTCCAACCCAGCAGCATTGAAACCTGTATGCCCAAATTCCCTCCCTAACCAGCCCTGTATAATGTTATTAATTAATATGAATGTGTTAAAAAAACAACTTCAATAAAACACAATAAAAAAGTTAATAAATAAATTGTAAAAAAAGAATGGTACTGCTGAAAACATCATCTTGTCCCGCAAAAAAACAAGCTACCATACAGCTCCATCAGTGGAAAAAAAAGCTATAGCTTTCAGAATACTGCTATGCAAAAAAGTATTTTTTTTTATGAAATTGTTTTTATGGTGTAAAAGCAGCTAAACATAAAAAATATAATATAAATCGGGTATCACTGTAATCGTACTGACTCGAAAAATAAAGCTGTCATCCCTTTTACAACATGGGGAATGACGTAAAAAAATAAAAATAACATTATTTATTGCTGTTTCATCTTGATTCTGCCTTGCAGAAAGCAGAATAGAAAGCGATCAAATAATATTATGTGGCCCAAAATGATAACATTAAAACTCCAACTCATCCCACAAGAAACAAGGCCTCTCATAACTCTGCTGGCAGGAAACTAAAAAACCATAGCCTTCAAAATTTGTTGATGCAAAAAAACCTTTTATTTTGTAAAAAAAAAAATAAACATTTATTAGTGTGATAGTCGCCAAACCTAAAAAAAAAAATATAAATCTGGTATACTGTAATCACATTGACTTGAAAAATAACGACGCCTAATCATAATACCTCAAGGTGAACGGCGTAAAAAATAAATAAAGCCAATTCTTCAACTGTGGTTTATTTGTTTTTTTCTGCCTCCCAAAGATCACAGTAAGGCGTGGCTCATATTTATCCTGCACTCTAAAGGTGGTGTCACACACAGCGACGACGACAACGACGTCACTGCTACGTCACCATTTTCTGTGACGTAGCAGCGACGTCCCGTCGCTGTCGCTGTGTGTGGCATCCAGCAACGACCTGGCCCCTGCTGTGAGGTCGCCGGTCGTTGCTGAATGTCCAGCTTCATTTTTTGGTCGTCGCTCTCCCGCTGTGACGCACACATCGCTGTGTGTGACAACGAGAGAGCGACGAAATGAAGCGAGCAGGGAGCAGGAACCGGCATCTGGCAGCTGCGGAAAGCTGTAACCAGGGTAAACATCAGGTAACCAAGGGAAGACCTTTCCCTGGTTACCCGATATTTACCTTTGTTACCAGCGTCCGCCGCTCTTGCTGCCAGTGCCGGCTCCCTGCTCTCTGCACATGTAGCTGCAGTACACATCGGGTAATTAACCCGATGTGTGCTGTAGCTAGGAGAGCAAGGAGCCAGCGCTAAGCAATATGCGAGGCTCCCTGCTCTCTGCACATGTAGCACAGCGACGCGTGTCGTTATGATCGCTGCTGCGTCTGCTGTTTGACAGCTAAGCAGCGATCATAACAGCGACTTACAAGGTCGCTATTGCATCACAGAAAATGGTGACGTAACAGCGACATCGTTGTCGCTGTCGCTATGTGTGAACCCAGCTTAAGCTAAGCGCTGGATAAATCTCTGAAAAATGCAATTCAGAAAAACATCCCAATGGAAAATTCAGTGTAATGAGGCAGAAGGAGTCACTTTGAACTCCTATCTGGCCTGTGATTCGTCTTTTCAAACTTTTTTTAGGTATGTACATAAGTGTCGACAACAACAGTTTTGTGCACCTTTGAAAAGAAGGACATCGCTGAACAGAGGCCAGAGTCCCAAGTAACTGCTGTCTCATTAGTGAATGGATCCTTTGGGGGTTTCACCTTAATCACGTATTTTGGCGATGTAGATGGAAACGCTAATGTATGTGCTCAGCATAGATCACAGGATAAATGTGAACTGATCCAAAATGCCCTCTACCCCAAATTGCCACCAAATAGAATTCAACTTAACCCACAAAACACAAGTCCCCACTCAGGTCCGTCCGTCATCTGCTAACAGAAATGTAAACCGAAGGAAAAAGAGTGCCAATAGGGTCTTACCAGATATTATAGGGAGATGTAAAGAAAGAGACACTTACCTTAAGAGGTTGTGTAAGTCACAACCCCTATGACAGCCTGACGTAATGGCTGCTGCAGCCCTACATGGGTTAAACTTCAATGCTGGAGAAGAGAAATGGAGTTAATGTCACGCTGCTGCCGAAGTAATAGACTTTTGATTTAATCAATTCTTCTTAATTTTATAGGTCTACGCGTTTCTGAGGTCAGAGCCTCCTTCATTAGGACAAAGGAAAAACGTTACATTGTTGATTTTTCCTTTGTCCTGATGAAAAAGGCTCTGACCTCTGAAAGGTGTAGACCTGTAAAATAAAGAAGAATTGATTAAATCAACAGTCTATTACTTCGGCACCAGCGCGGCATTAACCCCGTTTCTCCTCTCCAGCATTGAACAGAACTGTAGGGGGCTTCTACGTTACAGGTTGCACAAAGACTCTGTAAAAGTTCTATAGCTCCTCTACCAAAAGAAAACCAACAAAAGCCGAACTCTTAAATCCAAATGCCACCCTTCCTTCCGAGCCTTGTAGTGTACCTAAACCACATTAAATGTCCACATGTTTGTCATTTCTGTAATGAGGAGAGCCCACTTAATTTACGGGGTGCGTGTCTCGTATTGGGTACTACATTGTACGTCAATACAATATTCGGGCACTACAATGTACAGACACTACAATAGCAGTGTGACGCCTGCCTGGAGCCACAGACTCAGGATCGGTGAAATAGGTGAATAGAGGCAACTGCCCACAAAGTAGGAACCCGGAACTCGCAACCCTTAACCCTTATACAGGGATTTAGAATTATGACAGGGCCCAGGTGATAACTGCCTGCGGAAGACTGTGGCCCTGAGAAGAGCAGTAACCAGGCAGGGTCAAATTCAGAAGGTAGAATAGGGAAAAACATCGACAGGCGGGAGAGTGGTCAGATATCAGGCTAAGGGTCAAAACTGGAACTAGTAGCGAAGTACAGAAATGGCAGGCAGAAGAGTGGTCAGGCAAACAGGATAAAGGTCAAAACCAGAGCTAGCAGCAAAGTACAGGAACGGCAGGCAGAAGAGTGATAAGGTAGTCAAGCTAAGGTCAATACACGGGAATACAAACAATCAGCAAGGAACCAGAGCCTAGCAGGGAATTACAGGACTATATCTGGCACCTGTCAGCAGAAGGGAGAAAGCATAAGAGGGGTGTGGTGCCTTTCCATTGGCCCCAGCTGAAAGGTAGCTACTCCAGCCGGAAGGCACACACCACCACAATCAACCAGTGGTACTGCAGGTCCTAGTGAAACCCAGCCTAATAGATGAGCAGAGCCTGCGCCCAGCAGAGCCACTGACTGCTCCCTCGTCCCCAGCGCTGCCCACAGTGGTAACGCGGCAGCGTCTGGTGATTGAAGCGGAAGTCAACTCCGGTGGAGACGTGACAGGCAGATTTGCGATTTTCATTCAGCAATATAAAAAAAATTGGGGCAAAAGCAACATTTTTGTGGGAAAAAATTAGATTTTTTTGTTTTCATGGCTCAAGTTATAAAATTCTTTGAAGCACCTGGGGTTTTAAGTGCTCACCACTGTTCTAGATAAATTCCTTGAGGAATTAGAACCCCCAGACCATAGTTTCTACTTTTAATGTATTCCTAACTTTCTCTGAGACAAGCAGAATGAAGTGCACAGATGACAGCTCACAGACAATAATAATTATTATAATTTATAAGATTCAGAATTTGCAAATGATTGTGGTTAATATCCCACATGCAGAGTGATCAGACAGTAAGAAAAGCCTTTCAAAACCATGTAAAGTAACAACAGATTAGAGAAAATCCTGTCTCCGAACTGTGATATATAGTGATTAAATAGAAATATAAGAACCCAGATTTGCCAACCATTGGATTTTCAATATGCACATTTTAAGAAAATGTGATTTTCATTACAGCTTTTTTTTATTTCTTTTTTTATCATACGCCCAAATTTATGATAGAAATTTTACTTTAAACATGTAAACATGTATTGACAGTATTAAGTTATCTTTATTTTCCAATCCATTTATTTTTTATAGTTCAGCTCCATTAAAGGCGGTATTACATGCTACGATTTATCTGACGATATGTCGTCAGGGTCACAGTTTCCTTGACGCACATCCGGCATCGTTTGCGACATCGTTGCGTGTGACACCTAGGAGCGACTCCAAACGATCGCAAGTAGGTTGAAAATTGTTGATCGTTGACACGTCGTTCAGTTTCAAAATATTGTTCATCGTTTGGAACGCAGCAGACATATTGGTACGTTTGACACCCTGCCAACGACGAACAAAATCCAAACGACCGCCTTGGTCAAACAATATATCGCTTAACGTTGTTGCGTCGTTTGTGAGATCGTTACGTGTGACCGCTAATAAACGACCTATGTGCGATCTCAGCAAATCGTATCAACGACCTGGGCGTGTCACTTCGTTTAAGAGATCGTCAGATAAATCGTAGCGGGTAAAGCGGCCTTTATTCATAGTGATTGAAAAGTGAGCATTTAAAGCTATGTGTTGCACAATACCATGGTAGGACATGTCAACCTATGCTTTACCACTAGTGGACACCAGGACTGAAACCACTGGGGTCTTACCTGACCTTACTAGACATGATGTGCAGACCTTCATTTCAGAAATACATAGTGGGTCATAGGTAATTTAGAGCTACTGGATAGAGATAAGCAAACCTAAAAAGTAAAGTTCGGTGTTCATGCCGATCATGGATTTTACAAAAAGAAGCAGTGGTCGAGTTCGAAATTCGGGTGCTGTCATGATTCTTACTTGTATCTCTGCTCTTTTGCAGAGCCAATGCATTTTTGTGTGTTCTCCTTTGGACTGTATGTTCTGGTTCTTGAGCCGGTGAGAGGGGCCTATTTGTTAGTGGCTCATTGTGGGTGATCGCTCTGCCTTATCTTAGAGCCTTTTCACCCAGAACGCCGCCAGTGATAGAACACTTGGCAGTGTGCATTTCTGGTTCCCGTGAGTTTGTTCTAATCTTGTCCTGCTACTTACTCTTTCCTCATTCCCTCTCCTCCCCCTCTCTGACTGCACTCCCTGCCTCCCTGACTTTTGGATTGCTTCGTGAATCCGGCTTCGCTCTTTCCTCTTCCCTTTTTCTTTCCATGTTACTTACATGTCCTCTTGGCTTCCGACCCCAGCTTGTACTCTGACCTTGGCTCTGCTCCCCTTCTGTACTTGACGCTACTTCCTGGCTTACTGACCCTCAGCTCGCTCGTGACTTCAGCTTTTCTCGCTCCATCTGAACTGATGTGACCTCCTGGATTTTTACTCTCGGCTTGGTCAACTACGCTACTGACCTTCCCCACTAGGGTACTAGAGACCTCTAGTGAGCAGCGCCTCATTACATCTAGGTGCTTTACAGCCCATTCTGGTGAACTTGCTACCCTTAGTGGTGTAGCGCCACAGATGCTTTATGTATGCTAACCACTCGCTCGAGCATTGCTGTGCTCAGGTACACTCGGTGCTCGGCCCAGTGCGAATTGCTTGCAGTCTGTAAATGGCTCACACTAGGGGTAGCAAGAGCATTATCGGATGAAGTGTGCACCAAAAAAAAAAAGAAAAAAGCCCATCCACCCCCGTAAGTGATCTGCTTATGGCTGGCTGGCTGTATGTGGGCCAAGACTCGAACTGCCCAATTAGTGACTTCAGTTGGGGTTCAGGTCAAGTCCAGGTCCCAAACCGAACTTAATCTAAAGTCCGGCTGAATCAGCCAAACCGAATTTCAACAGGCCCGCTCATCTCTACTACTGGATGTTCTTTGCCACCATATGTTATGTTACCAGATGATTTGGGGGAAATTAGGATCTGAGTGACTAATTTCAGACTGTCATTACTTTTATTCCCTGTAGAGAGAAGTCGCCACCAAAGGTGTCTGTAAGCAACTCTTTCATAGAGAACATAGGAGCGCCTGGCAGAGAGAGAGAGAGCACTCCTGTGTACAGAAGAGTCAGGAGAAACAGGTCAAATAATTCGCCGAACTATCGTTCAGCTGACACCTATCGATTATTTATGGGACACCTTAAGGGGGCTTTACACGCAACGACATCGCTAATGAGATGTCATTGGGGTCACGGAATTCGTGACGCACATCCAGCCTCGTTAGCGATGTTGTTGCGTGTGAAACGCATGAACGACCGCTAACGATCAAAATTACTCACCTAATCGTTGATCGTTGACACGTCGTTCTAATCCCAAATATCGTTGCTGATGCAGGACGCAGGTTGTTCGTCGTTCCTGAGGCAGCACACATCACTATGTGTGACACCCCAGGAATGAGGAACAACACCGTACCTGCGTCCTCCGTTAACGAGGTGGGTGTGTCTTTCTTTTGGCTGCTCTCCGCCCCTCCACTTCTATTGGACGGCTGACGTGTGATGTCGCTGTGACGCTGCACGAACCGCCCCCTTAGAAAGGAGGCGGTTCGCCGGTCACAGCAACGTCGCTAGGCAGGTAAGTATAGTGTGACGGGTCCTAGTGATGTTGTGCGCCACGGGCAGCGATTTGTCCGTGACGCACAACCGACGGGGGCGGGTGCTTTCACCAGCGACATTGCTAGCGATGTCGCTGTGTGTAAAGTGGCCTTTAGAATCTTTTTTAATAACGATTTTTTGTATCTTTTTAGAATCAAAGAGATTGCAGATGTTCTGTATCGTGTTGTTGGTCTTCATTAACCCCTTTACGACCTTGTTCGTACAGGTATATCATTGGTCGTGTTACTCCATGTGATGCTGGTTTGCACACTGAGCCCACATCTTTCCCTGCACACATCATCTGATCAGCCGACATGTGCTTCTAACAGCTGCGGATGAATTGGAGATCCGCCTGCAGTTGTTAACCAGCTAAATCCCACTGTAAATATCTGACAGGGGGAGTTAACACATGCTGGGGAGGAGCGCTCCATTCCCCCCTCCCATCAGTGGCCCTGTGACGTGATAACAGGATGAAGATGAGTTGTCATGATATCTGAGGGTCAGCTGTTGACCCCTGTGTCTGTTATGACTAATGTTTTGTGACCACTAGCTAAGCGCCAGCATCCATAGGAAGTCAGCATTTCTGCTGTACAGAGCGGTGCTGATGCACTGCTGTGCACAGCACAAGCGATCGAATGATCGCAGCTTCAAGTCCCCCAAAGGAATAGTAAATACAATAAAAAATGAGGATTTAAAAAAGAAAAATATATGAAATTTAAAAAACAAAACAGGAAAGTTCGAAACCCTCCCTTTTGCTCCATGGCAAATAAACCAATAAAAAAACACATATTTGGTATTGCTGCATTCAGAAATGACTGATCTGTCAAAATATAAAATAAATTATGCCGATCAGTAAACAGCATAATGTAAAATAATTAAAAATGCCACAATTATGTTTTTAAGGCCACCTCAACTTTACAATAACATGCAGTAAGAGGCGATCAAAACATTGCATGTACCCAAAACCGATATCAGTAAAAACGTCAGCTCGGGGTGCATACAATAAGCCATCACTGAGCCCCAGACTCCAAAAAATAAGAACGTTTTGGTTCTTGGACAATGGCAGCAAACGTTTGTTGTTTTTTTTACACATTTCTGATTTTTTTCCCTGTACTCATTAGCATATTATAAAGGATCTTTTGAAATACTTTTTCTATAGGTCTCTTTATCTATGCTAGGGTATACAGGGACAGTTAGGCAGGGATCAGCAATATGCACCCAGAACTGCTCGTGGATCCTGCTGCTTTGTACACCTGACAGGTTCCCTTTAAGTGGTTGGGTAGCCCACAACCAGTAAATGAACGTGAACAGCTTCTGCAGGATCCACGGTCCCAAAGAGTAAAGCAGAAGTACAGGAACCAGATAAAAACATGTAGAGTAACCTCCACTGCTGTAAAGGAAGAAAATCGGTAGATTTCTTGATGAAGAAGTGAGTATATAGTTTGAAACGCGTAGAAATAAACCATCCATCTACATTACTCGCTGATTTGGACCTTCTCTTCTTTTACAGCACAGGTTTCTCTCCATGTTTTTATCTGGTTCCTGTACTTCTGCTTTTCGATTCGAGCTATTCAGATGCTTGGATGAGCACAACGTGAGTAACAAGCATTATGGAAAGTCAATGATTGGGCAGTTTGGCTCTCCGCCCACATACAGCCAGTCAGAAACAGAGCATTTCCGTCTAATGGGAGGGTGTTTTTTTGTGGGAGGGGGGTCACACTACCTCCAAGAACATTTTTATGCCCCGGGAGAGACATTCAGAGACTGTGAATGTCTCTCTCTTGTGTACCTGCTCCCATCATGCAGTGAAGCAAGCCTGTGCATTGTGGTCAAATATCCCAGCACCCGCGATACTCGGCCGAGGTCCTTGTGTACCCAAGCACCCTGATGCTTGATCGAGTAATGAGCAGTGCAGAGCACCCCAATGCTCGATCGAGTAATGAGCAGTTCCCGAGCACCCCGATGACCGATCGAGTAATGAGCAGTGCCCAAGCACCCCGATGACCGATTGAATAATGAGCAGTGCCCGAGCACCCCGATGACCGATCAAGTAATGAGCAGTGGCCGAGCACCCCGATGACCGACGAGTAATGAGCAGTGCCCCAGCACCCCGTTGGCCAATTGAGCAATTAGCAGTGCCCGAGCACCCCGATGACCGATTGAGCAATGAGCAGTGCCCGAGCACCCCGATGACCGATTGAGTAATGAGCAGTGCCCGAGCACCCTGATGACCGATTGAGCAATGAGCAGTGCCCGAGCACCCCGATGACCGATTGAGCAATGAGCAGTGCCCGAGCACCCCGATGACCGATTGAGTAATGAGTAGAGTTGAGCGCGGTTCGTGGTTCGTGGTTCTCCAGTTCTAGGCTCGAGTGATTTTTGGGCTGTTCGAGATCGAACTAGAACTCGAGCTTTTTGCTAAAAGCTCGATAGTTCTAGATACGTTCGAGAACGGTTCTAGCAGCAAAAAGCAGGGCTTTTTACAGCTACAGTGAGCAGGAGCCATCGCTGGCAGCCTGCCACAAGCTGGTAACCAAGATAAACATCGGGTATCCAAGCAAAGCGCTTTGGTTAGTAACCCGATGTTTATCTTAGTTACGTGCAGGAAGCCCACACTTTCCCGCTCAGCTCGCTCCACCCCCTCCTGCCCGCGGCATGTACACATACATACACATACACAAACACACACACACACACACATCCACCCCCCCCCCCCGCCCGCCCGCCCGCCCGCTCGCTCGCTCGCTCGCTCGGCTTACCTGCGGTGATGAAGTCCCGCCATCCCGACCTCAGCGCTGTCACTGTCCTCCATGGCCGCCGCTTGTCACATCACCTATCGCTTCCGACCCGAGACTGACACTGGCGGTGACGTCACGGACCTCTCGCGATACTTGATGTGAAGGCGCCGGTCATTGACCTCAGTGACAGGGGCTGTCAGTGTGCTGGAGATCAGCGCAGGTAATGTACCTCACTGACAGCAGCACTTGTCACCCCCCTGCAGTGACCTGGGCTGACCCATTGATGTTAGCTCAGGTCACTGCACTGCTCTCCCAGCCAATGGGGAACATCCTGCTCTTCATTGACTGGGACAGTGTGCATCGTCATGGCAACCCCTTGGATTACACCAGACCTGGATTTGTTTTTCAATCTAATAAATTGGTTAAAGAGGGAATGTTTTGGGGAGTGTTTTTTCAAATAAAAATGTGTTTGTCGTCTATTTTTTTTTATTACTGACTGGGTTGGTGATGTCGGGTATCTGATAGACGCCTGACCTCACCAACCCCAGGGCTTGATGCCAGGTGACATTACACATCTGGTATTAACCCCAAATATTACCCCGTTTGCCACCGCACCAGGGCGCGGGATGAGCTGGGGCGAAGCACCAGGATTGGCGCATCTAATGGATGCGCCACTTCTGGGGCGGCTGCGGCCTGCTATTTTTAGGCTGGGGAGATTCCAATAACCATGGACCTCCCTAGTCTGAGAATATCAGGCCCCAGCTGTCTGCTTTACCTTGGCTGGTGATCCAATTTTGGGGGACCCCTACGTGTTTTTTTTTTTAATTATTTATTTAATTTAAAATAACAGCGTGGGGTGCCCTCAGTTTTGGATTACCAGCCAAGGTGAGGTTGCCAGCTGTGGTCTGCAGGCTGCAGCCGTCTGCTTTACCCTAGCTGGCTACAAAACTAGGGGGAACCCTATGTCATTTTTTTTTCATTTTTTTGGCTAAATACAAAGCTAAGCACCCCTTAGTGCCACATGAAAGGTACCAAAGGGTGTTCCACTTTTTCTCCATTTTTTTCTCCACTTTCTCTCCACTTTTTCTCCACTTTTTCTCCATTTTTTTCTCCACTTATTCTCCACTTTTTCTCCTCTTATTCTCCACTTTTTCTCCACTTTTTCTCCACTTTTTCTCCTCTTATTCTCCACTTTTTCTCCACTTTTTCTCCACTTTTTCTCCATTTTTTTCTCCACTTTCTCCACTTTTTTCTCCACTTTTTCTCCTCCTATGCTCCACTTTTTCTCCTCTTAATCTCCACTTTTTCTCCACTTTTTCTCCACTTTTTCTCCACTTTTTTCTCCACTTTTTCTCCTCTTATGCTCCACTTTTTCTCCACTTTTTCTCCACTTTTTCTCCACTTTTTTCTCCACTTTTTCTCCTCTTATGCTCCACTTTTTCTCCACTTTTTCTCCACTTTTTCTCCACTTTTTCTCCACTTTTTCTCCACGTTTTCTCCACGTTTTCTCCACTTTTTTCTCCACTTTTTCTCCTCTTATGCTCCACTTTTTCTCCACTTTTTCTCCACTTTTTCTCCTCTTAATCTCCACTTTTTCTCCACTTTTTCTCCACTTTTTCTCCACTTTTTCTCCACTTTTTTCTCCACTTTTTCTCCACTTTTTCTCCTCTTATGCTCCACTTTTTCTCCACTTTTTCTCCACTTTTTCTCCTCTTATGCTCCACTTTTTCTCCACTTTTTCTCCACTTTTTCTCCTCTTATGCTCCACTTTTTCTCCACTTTTTTCTCCACTTTTTCTCCACTTTTTCTCCTCTTATGCTCCACTTTTTCTCCACTTTTTCTCCACTTTTTCTCCACTTTTTCTCCTCTTATGCTCCACTTTTTCTCCACTTTTTCTCCACTTTTTCTCCTCTTATGCTCCACTTTTTCTCCACTTTTTCTCCACTTTTTTCTCCACTTTTTCTCCTCTTATGCTCCACTTTTTCTCCACTTTTTCTCCACTTTTTCTCCACTTTTTCTCCTCTTATGCTCCACTTTTTCTCCACTTTTTCTCCATTTTTTTCTCCACTTATTCTCCACTTTTTCTCCTCTTATTCTCCACTTTTTCTCCACTTTTTCTCCACTTTTTCTCCTCTTATTCTCCACTTTTTCTCCACTTTTTCTCCACTTTTTCTCCACTTTTTCTCCATTTTTTTCTCCACTTTCTCCACTTTTTCTCCACTTTTTTCTCCACTTTTTCTCCTCTTATGCTCCACTTTTTCTCCTCTTAATCTCCACTTTTTCACCACTTTTTCTCCACTTTTTCTCCACTTTTTTCTCCACTTTTTCTCCTCTTATGCTCCACTTTTTCTCCACTTTTTCTCCACTTTTTCTCCACTTTTTCTCCTCTTAATCTCCACTTTTTCTCCTCTTATGCTCCACTTTTTCTCCACTTTTTCTCCACTTTTTCTCCACTTTTTCTCCTCTTATGCTCCACTTTTTCTCCACTTTTTCTCCTCTTAATCTCCACTTTTTCTCCTCTTATGCTCCACTTTTTCTCCACTTTTTCTCCACTTTTTCTCCTCTTATGCTCCACTTTTTCTCCACTTTTTCTCCACTTTTTCTCCTCTTATGCTCCACTTTTTCTCCACTTTTTCTCCACTTTTTTCTCCACTTTTTCTCCTCTTATGCTCCACTTTTTCTCCACTTTTTCTCCACTTATGCTCCACTTTTTCTCCACTTTTTCTCCACTTTTTTCTCCACTTTTTCTCCTCTTAATCTCCACTTTTTCTCCACTTTTTCTCCACTTTTTCTCCACTTTTTCTCCACTTTTTTCTCCACTTTTTCTCCACTTTTTCTCCTCTTATGTTCCACTTATTCTCCACTTTTTCTCCACTTTTTCTCTACTTTTTCTATGGTCGGTCTACCCATTAGCTCTGCCATGCATACTGTAGCTCTACACCTACTGCACATGTTACTTTATGATTGACATCTCTTTCGTACCAGAGCTGTCTAAGTCTACTCTGACCCCATATTTGTCATTACTATATTGTCCTTGTACTGTATTATGACATTTGTATCATGTGTTTCATTTCTTGCTGTGTTGCAATTTTTTTGCTGCATCCCAATTGTACCTCTACATTGTTCGAGTTTATGTTATTGTTCTCTCACTCTTATGTGATACTGATTATTGTCATTTTTCATGATTACATGCAGATAAGTCCAATCTGACGAAGGCTCAGACCGAAACGTCATTTGTAACTTGTTTTGGACAAAAACATATATGCTTATGAAAAAAAAATTTTCTTAATACGGACCAATAAAGAGTGATTTTGCATTACTATCCGTTGTGACTTACTGACTTAGTCTGGGAGATATAGAGTGCCGAGGTTACTCACTAATTTTATCTATTATTACCTCTGAGCACCTATATACCAGTGAGCAGAGCTTCCTCTACAGTAGTTCTCCTGATTAGGCATGCCCTTACCTCATGAGCAGGGCATTGCAGCTTTGGTAGCAACCATTACGACATGGACTCTGCTGCTGTGGACCCGGGGAGAGTGAGTGCAGATTCATTGCACCCACACTCCTCACATGAAGGGTCCGCACTCCTAGAAAATGGGGGATACGTTCCCTGAGTGTCTCCCCCCCATATTGACGGTCCAGAGTCGTCGTGGGACCCCTTTATTTTTTTTCTTACAATAAATTGGTGAAAGAGGAAATGTTTTGGGGACTGTTTTTTCAAATAAATTTCTTTTGTCGATTTTTTGTTTTTGTTAGTACTGACAGTTTATGATGTTGGGTATCTAATAGACGCCATGACATCACAAACTGCTGGGCTTGATCTCAGGTGACTTTACAGCTAGTATCAACCCGATTTATTACCCCGTTTGCCACTGCACCAGGGCACGGGATGAGCTGGGGTGAAGCGCCAGGATTGGCGCATCTAGTGGATGCGCCACGTCTGGGGTGCCTGCGGCCTGCTATTTTTAGGCTGTGAAGGCCCAATAACTATGGACCTTCCCACCCTGAGAATACCAGACCACAGCTGTCCGCTTTACCTTGGCTGGTGATCCAATTTGGGGGGTCCCCTACTTTTATTGTGTAATTATTAATATTTATAAAATAATTATAAAAAAGAGCCTGAGGGGACCTCCACATTGGATCCCCAACCACGGTAAAGCTGCCAGCTGTGGTTTTCAGGCTACAGCCGTCTGCTTTACCCTAGCTGGCTATCAAAAATGGGGGGACCCAACGTAATTTTTTTTTTTTAACTATTTTTTAAATAGAAAAAATTAATGGGCTTCCCTGTATTTTGATTGCCAACCAAGGTAACGGCAGGCAGATGGGGGTGGCAACCCATAGCTGTCTGCTTTATCTGCGCTGAGAATCAAAAATACCGCGGAGCGCTACGTCATTTTTTTAAAGATTTATTTTTACAGCACTGTGATGTCCAGCAATCAAAATACAGGGAAGCCCATTTTATTTTTAGTTATTTAAATAAATAATTAAAAAAAATATATGTTAGCTCCCACTGCATTTTTTGTATTGCTAGCTAAGGGTAATCCAAGCAGCTACTGGCTGCTAACCCCCACTGCTTGGTGTTACCTTCACTGGCAATGGAAAATCCAGGGAAGCATTTTTTTTTTTTTGCCAAAAAGCTACAAAAAAAGGACGTGAGCTTCGCCATATTTTTGTATGCTAGCCAGGTATAGCAGGCAGGTGCTGGAAGAGTTGGATACAGCGCCAGAAGATGGCGCTTCTATGAAAATGCCATTTTCTGAGGTGGCTGCAGACTGCAATTCGCAGCAGTGGGGCCCAGAAAGCTCAGGCCAACCGGTGGTGCGGATTCCAATCCCAGCTGCCTAGTTGTACCTGGCTGGACACAAAAATGGGGCAAAGCCTACGTCATTTGTTTTCTAATTATTTCATGAAATTCATGAAATAATAAAAAAAGGGCTTCCCTTTATTTTTGGTTCCCAGCCGGGTACAAATAGGCAACTGGGGGTTGGGGGCAGCCGTACCTGCCTGCTGTACCTGGCTAGCATACAAAAATATGGCGAAGCCACATAATTTTTTCAGGGGGCAAAAAACTTCTGCATACAGTCCTGGATGGAGTATGCTGAGCCTTGTAGTTCTGCAGCTGCTGTCTGTCTGTATGGAGAAGAGCAGACAGCAGCTGCAGAACTACAAGGCTCAGCATACTCCATCCAGGACTGTATGCAGAAGTTTTTTGCCCACCAAAAAAATGACGTGGGCTTCGCCATATTTTTGTATGCTAGCCAGGTACAGCTGGCAGCCACGGGCTGCCTCCAACCCCCAGTTGCCTATTTGTACCCGGCTGGGAACCAAACATATAGGGAAGCCCGTTTTTTTAATTATTTCACTTATTTCATGAAATAATTAAAAAACAAATGACGTGGGCTTCGCCCTATTTTTGTGTCCAGCCGGGTACAACTAGGCAGCTGGGGATTGGAATCCGCAGCACAGGTTAGCCCGAGGTTTGTGGGCGCCTCTGCTGCGGATTTCAGTCCGCAGCCGTCCCAGAAAATGGCGCTCTCATAGAAGCGCCATCATCTGGCGCTGTATCCAACTCTTCCAACAGCCCTGGAGCCGGGTGGCTTGTTGGGTAATCATGAGTTAATACTGGCTTTGTTTTACCAGCCAGTATTAAGCCAGAGATTCTTAATGTCAGGCACGTTTGACCCGGCCATTAAGAATCTCCAATAAAGGGTTAAAAAAAGACACCACACAGAGAAAAAATACTTTAATAGAAATAAATACACAGACACATTAGAGACTCCATCTTTATTACCCCTGTCAGCCCTCCACGATCCTGCTCTTCTGTCTTCTTTCTTTCTAGTGGAGTAGTAGTGACGATTGTAGTGAGGGGCATCACTTGGGGCTGGGGAACCTCCATCCTAACTACAATGCTCACTACAATCGGGAAGCAGCGTGCAGCCTTCACTCCGTGAGTGATCACTGCTGGCTTCTAGCGGTAACGCTGACAGACGCGTTACCATAGCAACGGTGCTCCCGGAGCTGCGGTTAGCGGTGACGTCACCGCTAACTGCGTTGCTATGGCAACGGTGATCTCCGTTAATGACCGGCTGTGTCAGCCGGTCCCTAACGGAACGGGGAGTCGACCGTGTGCTAGAGCATGTCGCCGGTACACGGCGATACACATATGTGCACCGTGTACCGGAGAGATGCACTCGCAGGTCCTACATGACGTGTCATAGTCATGTGACCAGTCTGTAGCCAATGAGATAATAGCCACGTGACTGGTCACATGGCTATTTTGACGTCACGATAGGTCCTGCTTCTCTGCTGGCAGTGCAGGTCACCGGGAGGATTCAGCGATCATCGGATGGAATAGCGGCAGGAGACAGAGTGCAGAAGGGATCGCGAGGACCGGTAAGTGTTATGGCAATGTTTATTAACTGTTTGTGTACATTTATAATGCATTTTTATGTGTTTGTGATTGCCTCCCATTATAGCCTATACGTTCGAGTTCGGTTCGTCGAACGTTCGACGAACCGAACTCGAACGGGACCCCCGTTCGGCGAACCGGCCTCGAGCCGAACCGGGACCGGTTCGCTCATCTCTAGTAATGAGCAGTGCCCGAGCACCCTGATGACCGATTGATTGAGTAATGAGCAATGGCCGAGCACCCCGATGACCGATCGAGTAACGAGCAGTGCCAAGCACGCTTGCTCATCACTAGTGATGAGGTCATCTTCAGAACAATTACTTTGAAAACTATTACGTCGCTTGTTTCCAAGATGTGAGTTTTGCCAGATTTTCCACCCACAAGAAGCTTCATTATTCTTGGGTTTCAGATTTAAACACACCTTTACATGATACATAAACACTAAGACCAAATTTCTACTTTCTATGAATATAAACTGATACTAATAATGAATATCAAGGTACGTTGTACAGAAATACTGAAACATTTACAAAGACGGATATTATCTGCTCTGCTGGTCAGGTGTGTTGAGGAACCATGTAATGCCTTTAGGGTGCTTTCCACGCTGCGACATCGCTAACGATATATGGTCGGGGTCACATCGTTAGTGACGCATATCTGGCGCCGTTAGCGACATTGCAGCGTGTGACACCAAGGAGCGACGATCAACTATCGCAAAAGCGTCAAAAATCGTTGATCGTTGACACGTCGCTCCTTTTCATAATATCGTTGGTGGTGCATGCCGCTGGTTGTTCGTCGTCCCTGCGGCATCACACATCGCTATGTGTGACACCACAGGAACGACGAACATCTCCTTACCTGCGTCCACCGGCAATGAGGATGGAAGGAGGTGGGCGGCATGTTCCGGCCGCTTATCTCTGCCCCTCCTCTGCTATTGGGCGGCCGCTTAGTGACGCCGCAGTGACGTCGCTATGACGCCGAATGCACCTCCCCCTTGAAGGAGGGATTGTTCAGTGGTCACAGCGACGTCGCTGAAAAAGGAGGTGCGTGTGACGCTGCTGTAGCGATAATGATTGCTACGGCAGTGATCACCAAATGACGCACGAACGACGGGGGCGGGTGCTATCGCTAGCGATGTCGCAGCGTGTAAACCACCCTTTAGTTGATGTCCTGCTGGTAACGTGTTCAGCCAGTATGTGTTATAGTTGCATGGTGGACATACCCTTCTAATATTCTGCCGTTAAGTATATAAGAAGCTCTAAATTTGAAGATTTTTTTCCTGTTATGTTTATTAAGCTGCAGCTTTTCTCACTCTCCAGGAACAAATTGCTTCTTGATTAGTTCTTAATTACTCCTTGATTGTCAGCTGCTGCCTAGAAGACTGTGCCACTAGCTTTGCCTTTGTATGGTGCCCAACTTTTCTAAATTATTTAAATAAAAATTACATCCTTAAAGTATTTATGTATAGTTATAAATCTAAAGGTGCTATGTTAAATAATCAGTGAACGGGTATGGTTCCATAGAGCACAACCCAGGTGGTTAAGGGGTGTCCAAAATCCTCAACATAAGTTTGCAGTGGTTTTTAAACGGATTAGTGAAATTGATTGTAAATGATGAATCCATTTGTATTTCTAGTTTTTTTCCCAAACCTTATGGCTATTAGCATTAATCTATCATTGATCAATTTTTAAAAATCCATTTGAAAACTACCACATACACATGCCTGCCAGGTTCTAGCCCTCCAGAACTCAGCCCCTTGGCCATCCGGCTTTAGGCTATGTGCGCACTAGAGATGTGAAGTTTCTCGAGAAAATCTTCTCGAGAAACTTCTGGGAGTGAAGATTTGCTGAACTCCGGAAAAAATCCGCGGCAAAACCGCATGCGGATTTGCCGCGGATTTGCCGCGAAATTGCCGCGAAATTGCCGCGATTTTCCCGCGGGTGGTTCCCTGCGGATTTTTGCAGGCTGTACTGCAGAAATCCGCGGGATACCTGCGGATTTAATGGACATGTTCATTTTCTCAAGAAAGTTTCTCGAGAAATTTCCGCACCGAAACTTTCTTGAGAAAAATCCGCACCAGTGCGCACAGCTATTTTTTTTTCTCATAGAATTTCATGGGAAATGTCTGCACAAAGATTGCAGACATTTCTCAAGAAATTTCCGCGGCAAATCCGCGGGTAAATCCGCGGGTATTTTGCTCTAGTGCGCACATAGCCTTAGCTCTGTGGAAACTGCTAGTACAAAACTCTGAGTATATATGAGATATATAAAAAAGAGGCAAGGCCTGATTGTATACAGAAACAATGAATATTTGATGCTATACAATAGAGATGAGCAGAGTGAGTCAAAGTTGAATTTCTTAAAAAAAAATACTTTTTTGCCTCAGAAACCAGGTTAACATCAATTTGCGATGCTGAATGGGCCTGTCCATAATGCCCTTGTCACCAGGGGAGGGATTCAAATTTTTAACAACAAGTTCTCTGTAAACCTCGCCCATTTGAAAACCACACCCATTCTGTAACCACACCCATTTTGTTAGCCACATCCATTTACACGCACTGTCCTCAACCAAAAAATACAAGTAATTTAAAGTAAAATCTCTTTCCCCTTCCTCCTATACCGTCACTCTCCTGTCCAGCACCAGTTGTTCCAGTCACTGTCACTCTTATTGTATTAAACTGTTTTTCTTCAATTTTTAAAAATTATTACTAAAGGAATCCTGCTAAAATTGGAACGGACGACCTTCCCCATACAGATCTCATCCCATAACGGTCCCTTTCCCCTGCAGATCCCATCCCATGTGGCTCCTTTCCCCCTACAAATCCCATCCCGTTATGGCCTCTTTCCCCTGCAGATCCCATCATGGCTTATTTTCCCAGCAGATCTTATCCCATGTGCTCCTTTTCCCATATAGCTCTCATCTATGCGGCCTCCTCTCCCCATATAGTTCCCATCTATGTGGCCTCGACTCCCCATATAGCTGCCATCTTTTGCGACCCCTTTCCCCATATAGCTGCCATCTTTTGCGGCCCCTCTTCCCATATAGCTGCCATCTTATGTGGCCCCTTTCCCCATATAGCTGCCATCTTATGTGGCCCCTTTCCCCATATAGCTGCCATCTTATGTGGCCCCTTTCCCCATATAGCTGCCATCTTATGTGGCCCCTTTCCCCATATAGCTGCCATCTTATGTGGCTCCTTTTCCCATATAGCTGCCATCTTTTGCGGCCCCTCTCCCCATATAGCTGCCATCTTTTGCGGCCCCTCTCCCCATATAGCTGCCATCTTATGTGGCCCCTTTCCCCATATAGCTGCCATCTTATGTGACTCCTTTCCCCATATAGCTTCCATCTTTTGCGGCCCCTCTCGCCATATAGCTGCCATCTTTTGTGGCCCCTCTCCTGTCTTCCGTCCTCCTCCTCAGCTCTCTGCACAGATGGCAGGAGGAGGAGCTACCTCCCCACACTGCCGTGACTTCTGCAGCGTCAGCACGTCACTGCACGCCAAGTCAGGGAGTAGACAGGCTCCACTGAACCCAGAAGTGCGGCGCGGAGGAACAGGGATTAATTTGTGTTAGTGTCTTAAAGACTCTAACACAAATTAATACAGAGAACCGGATCGCCAGAGCTGTTTCTTGCCGGTTCGGGGAACCGGCTGCTATTTTTACAACTGGTTCGCCAGAAACCCTGTGTCTACGGAGAGGGAAGATGGTGACCCCTGACCAAACCTACTGCTGGTCCCTGGTGTCCCTCACCGCCCTAGATAGGTTCTGCACCTATGCGCCAAGCCGGATACCTGACCCTATTTATCCCTAGTGTTAGGCCCTAAATAGGAAACAGGTGGGATGAGCTTTTCATCAACCCCACTAAACACTAAAGAAGACAACAAGGAGGACACACAGGTGGAAAAGTACATGAAATACTTATCCACAGATGACTCAAGGTGAAGTTCAGCAACGATTCAGAAACAATATCACAGTTGAGTACAAGCCACCTGTTTGCATCCAGAGCTTGAATGAAATGAATATCACCAGCAAAAGTCCAGAGAAAATGAGAATATTTAAACCCAATAGCAAATACTGATGATTAGCAGCTGAAGGGAAGAGGAGCTCTGCTGGATCTTAAAGGGAAAAGTATGAAAACCCAGCAGAGGAGCTACCAGTATACTGAATACTGACAGCAGGAACATTAGAAAGTCAGGGAGCATTTTGCGCACCCAAACGCTGTGACCTTCTATTGCAAGTCACTACAGTACTGTCTGGCATACCCATGACATCCCTGCAGCTATGATATTTTATCATCCCTTGTGCAGTTGTTGTCAGTACCTGGGACATCACTGATCAGCGGTTCCCAGTGGAGCCAATTGTACAAAAGAGTTAATTTCCATCTCCAGAGTCTCTCTCACGTGTAGAGTATAAGCTCTTATGATCAGCGGGTTCCTCGCTCTCCGGCAGAGTTTATCTCTTATAGTTAGCAGGGTCCTCTCTCTTTCTCCTGTAGAGTGTGAGCTCTTATGATCAGCGGGATCCTCTCTCTTTCTACTGTAGAGTGTAAACTCTTATGATCAGCGGGATCCTCTCTCTCCTATAATGTGTAAGCTCTTATAGTCAGCAGGGTCCTCTCTCTCTCTCTCTCTCCTGTAGAGTGTAAGCTTTTATGATCAGTGGCATCCTCTCTCTCCTGTAGCGTGTAAGCTCTTATGATCAGTGGGATCCTCCCTCTCCTGTAGAGTGTAAGCTTTTATGATCAGTGCGGTCCTCTCTCCTATAGAGTGTAAGCTCTTATAATCAGTGGGATCCTCTCTCTTTCTCCTGTAGAGTGTAAACGCTTATGATCAGCGAGATCCTCTCTCTCCTATAATGTGTAAGCTCTTATAGTCAGCAGGGTCCTCTCTCTCTCCTGTAGAGTGTAAGCTTTTATGATCAGTGGGATCCTCTCTCACCGGTAGAATGTAAGCTCTTATGATCAGTGGGATCCTCTCTCTCCTGTAGAGTGTAAGCTTTTATGATCAGTGGAGTCCTCTCTCTTATAGAGTGTAAGCTCTTATGATCAGCGAGGTCCTCTCTCCTGTAGTGTGTAAGCTCTTATGAACAGCGGGGTTCTCTCTTTCTAACCTAGAGTGTAAGATGTTATGGTCAGCAGGGACCTCTCTCTTTCCTGTAGAGTGTAAGTGTAGCACCCACGGGGCAGGGGTTAAATACTCGTCGCTGGGCCGGTGATGTCAGGTCTGGGATGTCACGGGTGGCCCTGCCCGGCTTCGTGGCCCCGAGGTGTACACAAAACTGGAATGGATGAGGACGTTGGGAGTTGTAGTTGTCTCGTGATAACCCCCTGCGGTGTGCGGCCAGTGATTAGCCGCCACTGTAGTCGCAGTCCTCTGGGTTGGTGGTGTCGCAGCTAGGATAGTTCAGCTTCCCGCAGATGATGCTCAGCCCCAGGGATAATGATGATAGTGGTAGTGGCCATTGGTGCCAAAGCGCGGGGCGACGGCAATAATGGGATGACACAGGGGGCTGCAGTCAAAGTCCTTTTTACTTACAGTACTGTCGTCACCCCCAGAGTGCCAGTTTCCGCCATTATGGGCCCCAGCCATACCCCGGTAGTTCAGAGGCCACCACCGGTGTTGTGAACTGAGAGACCTTCCTTTCTGTGCACTGTAGTGTGGATCCCTGTAACTTGAAGTAACTTGGGGACCCCGGTGTTCTTGGCTTTATTTCCCTTCCCGTCTGCAGGCAGCGCAATTCCTTTGTTGGGCCTGACCGTGATCACGACTCCTGGTTCTATGTGCTGCTGTGCCCCGGGACTTGTGGTGGCTAGAGGGACGTTAAATCCCCCTGTCCGGCAGATTCTGGTGGCGAAACCTGAAGTGTATGCCACCTTAGGGTTTTGCGCCCTAACTGCGCTGGTGCTGAGGGAGCTATTGAGCTCTACTTCCAGCTACCGTGTTGCTCCTCTGTCTCTCCAGCTCATCCGGTAAACTGTCTTGCTTCCTTCCAGCCGTGCCGGTCCTAACAGGGGAATCTCTGAAGCATTCTCCCCTGCGACCGTGTTGTTCTGTTTCCCAAACTATTCTGAGGTAAAAGTCTGCGTGTTCCTCACTTCCCTCATGCTGCCCCCACCTTCCTGATGACTCACTGATGGGGTCGTCCCGTTGTTATGGTGACCACCTTTAGCCCAGTTCCAGTGGCTGGCTGCTAAGCTGTGTGTTGTGTAACTGCTGACTCACTTCCTGGCTGTGTTGTGTAAGTGAAAACCAGTGGCTAACCTCTATCTTACCCGGGATGAGTATTGCACCTTAAGTCAGATGCAATACCCTGTGGCGACTGAGCCTCAGGGGCACCACATAAGCTCTTATTGTCAGCAGAGTCCTCTCTTTCTCACCTAGAGTGTAAGCTCTTATGATCAACGGGGTCCTCTCTTCTATAGAGTGTAAGCTTTTATAGTCAGCTGTCTTCTCACTCTTTTCCACCACATGTATTTCAGAACAATTGCAAGCTTTTCAGTATTAAGATTTGTGCACATTTATTTGCTGCAAATTGATTTTTGGGGGGTAAATTCAGCACAGTCAACAAATTCAAGTTTCAAAAGATTTGCTTATCTCTACTACAAACGTTCGTCTAGATGTACTAATGGAGGTTGAAGAACATTTTTAGCGTACATTGTACTGCTTATATTAAAGATACCCATACTTTTAGTGCTCATACACGTGGCAAAGTCAAGTTTCATGGGAATTGTGTGTTTCAACAGTCTCTGGTAAGTGCAATAGTTTGCAAATTATTTCCCTAGGATATATACTGTACATCAATACATATGAAGTCTGATCGAATATGCCCCAAAACTTTCTCCGTAGGATTTGCATAGCAATATGAAAATAGAAGCATATAAAGGTCAAGTAGACCTTCTTTGTTTTGCTGTTCTTATTATGGTTTTATACAAAACTGGAGCTATGAGGACCTGGCCAAAAACTAAAGACTATTGAACTTTTTCCAGCACAGAGCCCTTGTTACATCGATTCTATTGTAGTGTTTTACTAGAGATTGCTTGCTCATCAGTTTAAGGTACACAATTTGAAGGGGGAAAGGGTTGTAACAGTGTGTCATCCTATTTGGCCTTCATGGACTCCAATTTAAGGCCTGTAGTAGGATTAATTGTCCTGCATCTGGTGTGGGGTTGTGAATCTTTCGTTCCTCTCTGTAGGGGGCTTCTCTAATACACCATCCTGCAGACAGGGTCCGAGACGTGGCTTTTGGAACCTTCATACTTTGAGCTTCATGTAGAAAATGTCTAAGGGGTAGGTGTGATGAGCACTACTGCATATCCAGGGGGTTAATCCAAGGAGAGGTGCAACAATAAACCACACGTTTCGTTAATTAGGGCATTTGTGCTGTGATATGGAGGGGCAAGGAGTTTTTGCTGCCCCCACGTCCTGGTGCCTATGAATGGTTTTATACAAAACTGGAGCTTTGAGGACCTGGCCAAAAACTTAAGACTATTGAACATTTTCCATCACAGAGCCCTGGTTACATCGATTTTATTGTTGTGTTTTACTAGAGATTGCTTGCTCATCAGTTCAGGGTACACAATTTGAAGGGGGAAAGGGTTGTAACAGTGTGTCAACCTATTTGGCCTTAATGGACTCCAATTTAAGGCCTCTAGTAGGATTAATTGTCCTGGATCTGATGGGGGGGTTGTGGATCTTTTTTTCCCTCTCTGTAGGGGGCTTCTCTAATACACCATCCTGCAGACAGGGTCCAAGATGTGGCTTCTGGAACCTTCATACTTTGAGCTTCATATAGAAAATGTCTAAGGGGTAGGTGTGATGAGCACTTCTGCCCATCCAGGGGGCTGATCCAAGGAGAGGTGCAACAATAAACCACATGTTTGGTTAATTAGGGCGTTAGTG
Source organism: Anomaloglossus baeobatrachus (assembly GCF_048569485.1). Classification (NCBI taxonomy): domain Eukaryota; kingdom Metazoa; phylum Chordata; class Amphibia; order Anura; family Aromobatidae; genus Anomaloglossus; species Anomaloglossus baeobatrachus. The sequence goes on from NC_134364.1 coordinate 32,345,916, forward strand.
CTGTGATATGGAAGGGCAAGGAGTTCTTGCTGCCCCCAGGTCCTGGTGCCTATGAAAGGACTATATAAATTGGAGCTAGATACACATGATATGGTCGTGATATCTATCATTTGAAGGAGCATAACGACTATTGTTACAGGCTGGAGCTGGATACACGTCCTATGGCCGTGACATCTGTTACGTCCGGGTGGTGGAAGCACTGGACCGTACACCGATTTCCCCTGAGGAGGCAGCCAGGCCGGTCACCCCGCCAGAGGGTCCTGATGCACGGCAGCCGAAGCACTATAGGTAGCTGGACAGTCCGTAGAGGAGCAGGAAAGGTGGATGATGCTGAACCCACGGAGTTCTGGACGGTAGTCCGGGTGACGAGGCTCAGGGTCCGAGGCCGGGTTGTAGGGTCAGGCGGGATCCGGAACCTGCTGAGCGATGGAACGGGTCACCGAACGGAGCCAGGGACTGGAGACTGGCGGAGCTGCAGAGGTGGTGGGGCATCCGCCGAAGTCACCGTCAGGGTCCAGGGATGGACTTGGTTCGGAGCGACTGGCGTGGCAGGACAGGCTCTACGAGACAGGACAGGGTTATGTCACGCTCCCCGGGTCCTCGGCTCCCCTCCCCGGGTCCTCTGCTCCGCTCCCCGGGTCCTCAGTCCCGCTCCCCGGCTCACCTGCCACGCTCCCCGCTCCCCAGCCTCCGGGGCCCGTCCTTCCCAGGCCCCCTGGTCTCCGATCCCGGCGCCCGACGGCTTCCCAGGCCCTGGCCGGCTCCCCTGCGTCCTCCTCTCAGCTTCCTTCCCTGGCTTCTGGCACCCGAGCCGCGCGCATGCGCATTAGGGCGCGCGCGCGGTCACTGACCCTTTCTTAAAGGGCCAGCGTCCATTAACAGGAAATGAGGCTAAACAGGTACAGGGTATAAAGGGGTTTATTGTCCAAGGGGGCGGGGCCTGATCTTCGTGTTTCCTAAGCTAGGAGTCAGGTCTCCTGGTGTCGCTGTGCATATACTCACCTATCTCTCTTGTAGAGCCGTGCCTGCCTCGCCATCCAGTCCTGCCGTATCCTGAACCCCGAACGCTGTCCATCTGCCATCCTGACAGTCCGCACCATCTCGGATCCCTGCGGTGACCCGTCATCTCGCTCCAAAGGTTCCGGACCCCGCCTAACGTCATCTCGGCTTCCGAACCTGAGCTGCGTCACCCGGACTACCACCCGTGACTCCGTGGTCCCAGGGACTTCTCCGCTATACTCGTGTGCACGGACTGTTCTGCTGTTTATAGTGTTCCAGCTACCGGACTCTTTACTACCATCTAGGAGTTCGGCCCAGTGGATCCACCTCCTGGGTCTGCCCGTCCACCTGGCCGTGACAGTAAGATCAGGCCATGGATCCCGCTGCAGCACTAGCAGCCGTACAGGAGGAACTCCAACGCCAGCGTGAAGTACAGACCCGCATGCTGCAATTCATGTCTTCTGTGGACGCCCGCCTGAACACGCTACAAGCGTCAGTTACGTCTTCAGCATCCCGGGCCTCCACTAGTCAATCCACGGATCCAGCTCCTGTGGCGACTTCTTCTGATACCACCAGACTTCGGTTGGCTTCACCACCCCGGTACGCTGGAGACCCCAAGACCTGCAGGGGATTCTTAAACCAATGCTCCCTCCATTTCACGCAGCTGCCGCATTTGTTTGCCTCCGACCAAGCCAAGGTCGCCTTCATCATGTCCCATCTAGAGGGTGAGGCACTGGCGTGGATGAACCCCTTGTGGGAGAAGGGGGATCCTGTGACCACGAACATCCAGGAGTTCCTGCAGGCATTCCGTGGTACCTTTGATGAGCCCGGACGCGCCTCCGCGTCTGCTTCGTCTCTTCTCCGGTTACGTCAGGGGACTCTGACGGTGGGTCAATACGCGATCCGGTTTCGCACCCTGGCCTCAGAACTCGGGTGGAACAACGAGGCCCTAACCGCCGCCTTCTGGGAAGGACTCTCAGGGCGAATTATAGACGAGCTGGCGGGTCGTGACGTACCGACCACCCTGGATGCCCTGATTGCCCTAGCAACTCGAGTGGACATTCGCTTTCAGGAGCGATCCAAGGAAGTGTCCCGTGAGAGACGTCCGGTACGGCATTCCTCTCCTCCGCAGAAAACCCCCGTACTTCAGTCATCGACAGCTGGGGCCCCCGTCCACGAGCCCATGCAGATCGACCGAGTGCGGCAGTCTGAACAACGTCGAGCAGAGCGGCTCGCCAAGGGTCTCTGCTTTTACTGCGGTGAGGGCACACACCTACTACGCTCCTGTCCAGAGAGGCCGGGAAACTCCAAAGCCTAGGGTTGGTAGGAGAGGCCACCCTAGGTGCTGGGACTCTCTCTGACCCGGTTACATGGACAGTGCAAGTGACAACGGGAGAGACGCGGTTCACGGCTGATGCCTACCTCGATTCCGGGGCAGCAGGCAATTTCATCCAGCAGGCCACGGTGGACACGTACCAGGTGCCTGTTATTCCACTCGACAAGCCTCTAGTGATTGCCTCTGTGGATGGGAGACCCCTCTCTGACACCATCACCTGGATCACCAGGCCGGTCGAACTGCGTATCGGTGCCCTTCACACCGAGAACATCGCTTTCTACGTCCTCCCACACATGTCCCATCAGATCCTGCTGGGACTTCCATGGTTGCGGACACACGAACCATCAGTCAGCTGGGGCACTGGCGAAATCACCCGATGGGGCTCTTCGTGTCATGAGAGGTGCCTAAAGTCCATACAACCCATCCGACGACCTCCGGTTCCAGAGAACCTACCGGGGCTGCCCTCGGCCTATTGGTCCTTTGCAGATGTCTTTGATAAAAAGGAATCCGAGGTACTGCCGCCACATCGTCCATACGATTGTGCCATCGACCTGCTCCCAGGAACAACACCACCACGAGGACGGATATATCCTTTATCTCCAGCCGACACAAGGGCCATGTCTGCTTACATCTCAGAGAGCCTGGCTAGGGGATTCATTCGGAGATCCTCCTCTCCTGCTGGAGCAGGTTTCTTCTTTGTCAAGAAGAAAGAGGGCGACTTACGCCCATGCATAGACTACCGGGGTTTGAATCAAATCACCGTAAAAAACAAGTACCCTCTGCCGCTCATCCCCGAATTGTTTGACCGGCTTAGAGGAGCTCGTGTGTTCACCAAGCTGGATCTTCGGGGTGCTTACAATCTGGTACGCATCCGCTCTGGTGACGAATGGAAGACCGCGTTCAATACGCGCGATGGACATTATGAATACTGCGTGATGCCATTCGGCCTGTGTAACGCTCCTGCCGTCTTTCAAGAACTGGTGAACGACGTATTCCGGGACCTTCTCTACATCTGTGTGGTAGTGTATCTAGATGACATCCTTGTCTTCTCTCCAGACCTCCAAACCCACAGAGAAAACGTACAGCTGGTTCTACAAAGACTGAGAGAGAATCGTCTGTACGCAAAGTATGAGAAATGTGTCTTTGAGCAGTCTTCTCTCCCCTTTCTGGGGTACATCATCTCTGATACTGGACTGCAGATGGATCCCAAGAAGGTCTCCGCCATTCTCAACTGGCCTCCTCCTTCTGGACTGAAGGCAATCCAACGCTTCCTGGGATTCGCCAACTACTACCGCCAGTTTATCCCTCACTTCTCGGCCTTGACTGCTCCTCTCTCCGCTTTGACTAAGAAGGAGGCTAATCCAAAGGACTGGTCACCTGCGGCCGACGCCGCGTTTGGCTCTTTGAAGCGGGCTTTTGCTTCCTCTCCTGTACTCCACCGTCCGGAGTTAAACCGCCAGTTCACCTTGGAGGTGGATGCCTCCTCCTCAGGAGCCGGAGCAGTGCTCATGCAAAAATCCTCCTCCGGGAAGATGGTGACTTGCGGATTCTTCTCCAAGGGCTTCTCAGCGCCTGAACGCAACTACACCATCGGTGACCGAGAGCTCTTGGCAGTCAAACTGGCTTTGGAGGAATGGCGCTACCTCCTGGAAGGTGCAGTGTACCCCGTGATTATTTACACGGACCACAAGAACTTGGAATACCTACGGTCCGCTCAGCGTCTGAACCCACGGCAAGCCAGGTGGTCCCTATTCTTTGCCAGGTTTGATTTCCAGCTTCACTTCCGACCCGCGGACAAGAATGTACGCGCTGATGCCTTGTCCAGGTCTTTCATGCCCATGGAGCAGGAGGAAGAGACTACCCAACCCATCATTTGTCCTAGTAAAATCATTCCGGTGGCCCCTGTCACCCTGGCCCAGATACCGCCCGGGAAGACCTATGTCTCTGAGGTAGACAGGAAAAAAGTGTTACACTGGGGTCATGCCTCGAAAACAGCCGGTCATGCTGTCAGAAAAAGACATGGGGTGCGATAGTACGTCATTATTGGTGGCCATCCCTTCGCACGGACGTCGCTGCTTTTGTATCCGCCTGCTCCTCTTGTGCTAGGAACAAGACGCCCAAACGCCTCCCATATGGCCGTCTTCTGCCTCTGCCGATACCCTCAGTTCCGTGGCAACACATAGCAATGGACTTTATTACGGACTTGCCATTGTCCTCCGGACACACAGTCATATGGGTCGTGGTGGACCGGTTCTCTAAAATGGCTCATTTCGTCCCTATGGCTGGACTGCCCTCTGCTCAGGAACTCGCGGACGCCTATATACAACACATCTTCCGCTTGCATGGCTTTCCATTACACATCGTATCCGACAGAGGAACTCAGTTCACCTCCCGCTTCTGGAGGGCTCTCTGTAAACATCTGGGAGTGACTCTGGACTTTTCATCTGCATACCATCCTCAGTCAAATGGCCAGGTAGAGAGGGTCAATCAAATCTTGACCTCTTTCTTACGTCACTATGTTAACGCCCATCACGACGACTGGTCCGCTCTTCTTCCTTGGGCTGAATTCTCCCACAACCACCACATCAGTGAGTCGTCCTCCAGCTCTCCCTTCCATGTCGTTTACGGACTTCAGCCTTCCATCCCATTGCCTGTATCCCCTTCTTCGGATGTCCCTGCTGCAGATACTGTAGCCCGTGACTTTGCAAACATTTGGGACTCTGTCAAAGCGTCCCTTGGACGTGCTTCCCTGCGGATGAAAAGACACGCAGACAAGAAACGTCTGGACCCTCCGTGTTTCTCTCCTGGAGATCTCGTCTGGCTTGCTTCCAAGTACGTCCGCCTGAAGATACCATCATACAAGCTGGGCCCTCGCTACATTGGGCCGTTTAAGGTCCTCAACAAGATCAATGAGGTCTCCTACAAGCTACAGCTCCCGGCCACGATGAGGATACCCAACTCATTCCACGTCTCCCTGCTCAAGCCGGTTGTCCTTGGTCCCTTCTCCGCTGCTGCCAGTCCGGCTCCTCCACCTATTGCCGATGACGACATCTATGCGGTAAGGGATATCGTGGCCATGAAGACCGTACGAGGTCGACAGTTCTTCCTGGTGGACTGGGAGGGGTATGGTCCTGAGGATAGGTCCTGGGAGCCCAGGGAGAACGTGGGCACTCCTCTGATACGTGCCTTCATGTCCCGGTTGCGGGGAGGGGGGCGTGGGGGGGGGGTACTGTCACGCTCCCCGGGTCCTCGGCTCCCCTCCCCGGGTCCTCTGCTCCGCTCCCCGGGTCCTCAGTCCCGCTCCCCGGCTCACCTGCCACGCTCCCCGCTCCCCAGCCTCCGGGGCCCGTCCTTCCCAGGCCCCCTGGTCTCCGATCCCGGCGCCCGACGGCTTCCCAGGCCCTGGCCGGCTCCCCTGCGTCCTCCTCTCAGCTTCCTTCCCTGGCTTCTGGCACCCGAGCCGCGCGCATGCGCATTAGGGCGCGCGCGCGGTCACTGACCCTTTCTTAAAGGGCCAGCGTCCATTAACAGGAAATGAGGCTAAACAGGTACAGGGTATAAAGGGGTTTATTGTCCAAGGGGGCGGGGCCTGATCTTCGTGTTTCCTAAGCTAGGAGTCAGGTCTCCTGGTGTCGCTGTGCATATACTCACCTATCTCTCTTGTAGAGCCGTGCCTGCCTCGCCATCCAGTCCTGCCGTATCCTGAACCCCGAACGCTGTCCATCTGCCATCCTGACAGTCCGCACCATCTCGGATCCCTGCGGTGACCCGTCATCTCGCTCCAAAGGTTCCGGACCCCGCCTAACGTCATCTCGGCTTCCGAACCTGAGCTGCGTCACCCGGACTACCACCCGTGACTCCGTGGTCCCAGGGACTTCTCCGCTATACTCGTGTGCACGGACTGTTCTGCTGTTTATAGTGTTCCAGCTACCGGACTCTTTACTACCATCTAGGAGTTCGGCCCAGTGGATCCACCTCCTGGGTCTGCCCGTCCACCTGGCCGTGACAGGTTAATGCAAGGCAAAGCACAGGGCAAAGCAATACGGGGACCTGAACACTAGCTTGCTAAACACGTAGAACAGGCCCCGCCCACCAGGAAAGAGAAACCTTATATACCCTGTACCTGTCTATGCAATATCCTGTTTCTGGGTGCTGGCCCTTTAAGAAAGGGTCAATGACCGCGCGCGCGCCCTAATGCGCATGCGCGAGGCCCGTGTGCCAGAAGCCAGTCCAGGAAGCGGTGAGGAGGAAGCAGGAGCGCCCGGCTGGGAGTCCCACGTCGCAGAGGAGCGCCGGGAGCGGGGAGCTGGATGCATGGAGGCCGCAGGCGGGGACGAGGAGGCCGGGACCGGAGTGGTGAGCAGGGGACGCCGCCGGGGAGCGGGGAGCGGGCCACGGGGACTGGAGAACGGGACCAGGGGACCGGGAAGCGTGACAGTACCCCCTCCCCCACGCCCCCCCCGCAAGCGGGACAGGAAGGCACGAATCAGAGGAGTGCCAACATTCTCCCGGGGCTCCCAGGATCTATCCTCGGGACCATAACCCGCCCAGTCTACCAGGAAGTATTGCCGACCTCGCACGGTCTTCATGGCCACGATATCCTTACCGCATAGATGTCATCGTCAGCAATAGGAGGGGGAGCAGTACCGACCTCAGCGGAGAAGGGATCAAGGACAACAGGCTTGAGTAAGGAGACATGGAAGGAGTTGGGTATCCGCATCGTGGCCGGGAGCTGCAGCTTGTAGGAGACTGCATTGATCTTGCTGATGATCTTAAACGGCCCGATGTAGCGAGGACCCAACTTGTACGATGGTAACTTCAATCGGACATATCTGGATGCAAGCCAGACCAGATCACCTGGGGAGAAACACGGGGGATCCAGGCGCCTCTTGTCCGCATGTCTCTTCATCCGCAATGAAGCACGTTCTAGGGACGACTTGACAGAGTTCCATATAGCTGAAAAGTCCCGAACCAGAGTATCTGCTGCGGGGACGTCGGAAGCCGAGGATACTGGCAACGGGACAGAAGGCTGCAGTCCATAAACGATCTGAAAGGGAGAGCTGGAGGTGGACTCACTGATGTGCTGGTTATGGGAGAACTCAGCCCAAGGTAGGAGCGTGGACCAATCGTCATGATGGATGTTGACGTAGTGGCGCAGGAAGGAGGTCAGGATCTGATTGACCCGTTCCACTTGGCCATTCGACTGAGGATGGTAGGCCGAAGAAAAGTCCAAGGACACTCCCAGATGTTTGCAGAGAGCCCTCCAGAAGCGCGAGGTAAACTGAGTTCCTCTGTAAGACACAATGTGTGCGGGGAAGCCATGCAATCGGAATATGTGCTGTATGAAGGAGTCAGCTAGCTCCTGGGCAGAGGGCAGCCCTGCCATGGGAACGAAGTGGGCCATCTTTGAGAAGCGATCCACCACAACCCATATGACCGTGTGTCCGGAGGATAAGGGTAAGTCCGTAATGAAGTCCATTGCGATATGTTGCCACGGAACGGAAAGACTGGGCAAAGGCAGAAGACGTCCATAGGGTAGGTGCTTGGGTGTCTTGTTCCGGGCACAGGATGGACAGGCTGAGAAGAAGGTTGCGACGTCTTTACGGAGGGACGGCCACCAGTAGTGACGGACAATCATACTCCAAGTCTTCTTCTGACCAGCATGGCCGGCGATCCTAGAAGCATGGCCCCAGTGCAGGACTCTCTGTCTGTCAGTATCTGAGACATAGGTTTTCCCAGGGGGTATCTGCGTTAGAGCGACAGGAGTCACCGGAATGACTTTACTGGGGTTGATGATGGGCTGGAACGTCTCCTCCTCTAACTCCACGGGCACGAAGGATCTGGACAGAGCGTCTGCCCGCACATTCTTATCCGCAGGCCGGAAATGGAGTTGGAAATCAAATCGAGCAAAGAACAAGGACCAGCGGGCTTGTCGTGGATTCAGTCTTTGGGCAGACCGCAGGTACTCCAGATTCTTGTGGTCCGTGTATATGATTACAGGGTATACAGCTCCCTCCAAGAGGTAGCGCCATTCCTCCAAGGCCAGCTTCACGGCCAGTAGCTCCCGATCCCCAATGGTGTAGTTGCGTTCGGGTGCCGAAAAGCTCTTGGAGAAGAATCCACAAGTGACCATCTTTCCGGAGGGGGTGTTCTGCATCAACACTGCCCCGGCTCCTGAGGAGGAGGCATCCACCTCTAAGGTGAACTGTCGGTTCAATTCAGGGCGATGGAGAACCGGGGAAGAAGCAAACGCCTGTTTCAAGGAGCAGAACGCGGCATCGGCCGCCGGGGACCAGTCCTTAGGATTAGCTCCTTTCTTAGTCAAGGCAGAGAGAGGTGCAGTCAAGGCAGAGAAATGCGGGATGAATTGACGGTAGTAGTTCGCAAAGCCGAGAAAGCGTTGGATAGCCTTCAGTCCGGAAGGAGGAGGCCAGTTGATGATGGCAGACACTTTCTCTGGGTCCATCTGCAGGCCAGTGTCTGAGATTACATAACCCAGGAAGGGAAGAGACGACTTTTCAAAGATGCATTTCTCGTACTTGGCGTACAGACGATTCTCTCTAAGCCTCTGGAGGACTAGCTGCACGTTCTCTCGGTGGGTTTGTAGATCCGGAGAGAAGACCAGGATGTCGTCCAGATACACCACCACACAGACATAGAGGAGATCTCTGAACACGTCGTTCACCAGTTCTTGGAAGACTGCCGGAGCATTACACAGACCAAAGGGCATGACACAATACTCGTAGTGCCCATCCCGAGTGTTGAATGCGGTTTTCCATTCGTCTCCAGAGCGAATGCGAACCAGGTTATAGGCCCCACGGAGGTCCAACTTGGTGAATACACGGGCTCCTCGGAGCCGATCAAATAGTTCGGGGATAAGCGGCAGAGGGTATTTGTTCTTTACGGTGATCTGGTTTAATCCCCGGTAGTCAATGCAAGGGCGCAGGTCACCTTCCTTCTTTTTGACGAAGAAAAACCCTGCTCCGGCAGGGGACGAGGACCTCCAAATGAACCCCTTAGCTAGGCTCTCGGTGATATAGGCAGACATAGCTCGTGTTTCAGCAGGGGACAAGGGGTATATCCGTCCTCGAGGAGGCGTAGTTCCTGGCAGTAACTCGATGGCACAGTCGTAGGGACGATGAGGCGGTAGTGCCTCTGACTCCTTTTTATCAAACACGTCCGTGAAGAACCAGTAGGCAGAAGGCAGTCCTGGTAGAGACTCTGGAACCGGAGGGCGTCGGACGGGCTGGATGGATTTCAGACATCTCTCGTGACACGAGGAGCCCCATCGGGTGATTTCACCTGTACTCCAGCTGACCGATGGTTCGTGTGTCCGTAACCATGGAAGTCCCAGCAGGATCTGATGAGACATGCGCGGGAGGACGTAGACGGTGATCTTCTCGGTGTGCAGAGCACCGATCCGTACTTCCACAGGCTTGGTGATCAGTGAGACGGTGTCAGAGAGGGGTTTCCCATCAACAGAGGCGATCACCAGCGGTTTCTCTAGTGGAAGGACAGGCACCTGGTACTTATCCACCGTGGCCTGCTGGATGAAGTTGCCTGCTGCTCCGGAATCGAGGTACGCCTCTGCCGTGAACCGGGTCTCTTCTGTAGTGACTTGAATAGTCCAGGTAACGGAGTCTGAGAGAGTCCCAGCACCTAGGGTGGCCTCTCCTACCAAGCCTAGGCTTTGGAGTTTCCCGGCTTCTCGGGACAAGAGCGTAGCAGGTGTGTGCCATCACCGCAGTAGAAGCAGAGACCCTTTGCTAGTCGTTCTGCTCGGCGTTGTTCCGACTGCTTCAGGCGGTCGATCTGCATGGGCTCAGAGGTAGACACGCCAGGTGACGCCAACTGGGGAGCGATGGACTTCTGTGGTGGGGAGTAGTGCCGTATACTGAGACCTAGTATACATGATACACAGATGCATAAATTGTTATATGATTTTTAAGGCCAGGGCCACACAGGGGATCCTCGCATGACACTCGGCTCACGCTGGCAGCACAGCGGGAGCCGAGTGTCATGCGAGTGTCACTGCGACTGAGGTTCGATCATGCAATCGGACCACAGCTGCAGGGGCCGGGGTTGCTCTGAGGAGGGGAGGGCCAGCGCTGATGAGGGGAGGGATTTATCTCCCTCTCTCCTCCTTTGCCGGCTATTGCCATTCTTGGCCTGCACTCGCAGTACACCGGTGTACGGAGAGTGCAGTGCGATTTTTCTCTCGCCCCATAGACTTAAATGGGTGCGAGAGAAACAAGGATCGCATTACACTCGCAGCATTCTGCGATTGTTTTCTTGGTCCAATTATGGCTGATAAAATAATCTCTCATGGGTGCTGACACACAGGCTAATATTGGTCCGAGTGGAATGCGATCTTTTATCGCATTCCATTCGCTCCGATTTTCATGCCGTTTTTTTCTACAGGTCCTGTCACACACACAGATAAATCTTTGGCAGATCTGTGGTTGCAGTGAAATCATGGACATATTGTTCCATTTGTACACAGCCACAAACCTGGCACTGATTGTCCACAATTTGACTGCAACCACAGATCTTCCAAAGATTTATCTGTGTGTGACAGGGCCTTTAGGCCTAATACTTATCTTCAGAACAAACTGATATTGTAATCTATATGCCTCTCTTGGGTGGCTGCAGGAGGCAATATGTTAAGTAACAACTCCAAACAATATAAATATAATTTACTATTGAAGATGTATACAGAATTCACATTACAGTTTCATTAAAAAAAATACCACTGATAAAGGCATCTGTTGGCAGCTTATTTGCCGTGAGCACAAACATGAATCATGTTGAACTCCAACATCTGCCTGCCTGTCCTTCCTCCCCCTGTCTCCGACATAGACATTAATTCCGGTACAGGCAGACAGACAGAGGCTGGATTAGATAGCAAGACCAGACCCAAATATTCCCTTCCTGTTGCACCTGTCAATCAAATAGCAGTGCATTGCAGGAACATTACTTGCACATGTTTCTGAAATAAAACATCCAATCTCAGAACAAAAGCTATGGTTACATTCAGCCTCCTAATGCCAGTATAGCACTAGCTTTACTTTATATATGAAAAACCTGCTGATTGGTTCACTTTAATACTTGATCCCTCCTGGATGGGACATATTTGTACTTTAACATGTTTTAAAGTGTTATAGGTCTGAAAGAGATTTGCTAATCTTTCATACATATTTAAAAGTGTCAGTGTAAGGCTGGGGCCACATGGGGACTAATGCGATCCTCGTGTGTCGCCCTGGGCAAGCCAGGGGACACAGGTCACACACCACCACACCCTACATCCCAGGTAGGAACATCTAAGCTAACCAAAAATCCTTGTTGCCTGCCTCCAGAGGCTGATGATTCACACCAGGGGGTGGGCCAGGTGGTTGGCTCCGCCCACCGAGGAGTTCACAGCTCTGGAGGCGGGAGAAACCAGGCAGAACAGTTAAGGAAGTGAAAGTAGAAGGAAGTAAAGTAGTAAAGGAGGAAAGCAAGAGTGGTGACAGGAAAGAAAGAGTGTGCAAAGCCTGAAGAGTCCAGCTGTGTGCAGGGCAGGTCAGCAAGGTCAGCAACGGCGGTGACTGTCTGGAGGGGGACCGTTTGGAAGTTCCTGGAAGGACCCCGTAGGCTGTGTGCCCGGCGGTCTGGAGCAGTGTTCCGAAGGACAGTCAGCACCAGGGCAGGGGCCTCTCGGACCCCGGCAAGGCTTGGAGTCGCCATAATTTGCCGAATCCGTCAGTGAAGGGGACGTAGATCCCCCAACAACCAAATCCCGATTGAAGGCAACAGCCCAGCCAGTGTAAGAGAGACGCCGCCACCGCCAAGACACCAGTTTCTTAGGGCCAGCGCCTGTGGGCAAAGAGTAGAGCTCCCCCGGTCCAGCTTGAAGCCGTGGAGCGGGTTACCGGTGGGGACCCATCGCAACCAACAAGTACACAAAGGTGCTAGGAAGAGGGACATCACCGTCACCTACCGGGAGAGCAAGTGCAGCCGTCCGTGGGACCGTCTTACCAGCCGTTTGGTTTACCGTAACAACTGTGTCAACGTGTGAGTACCACAGTGCCGCAAGGCACAGCGCTGCCCCCGCGTCCCTGCGCCCACCAGGCCCTGCACCTCCCAAGCCGTCACCGGGCCCCGGGATCACCAACCCCTACCCACGGAGGGGCAACACAACACCTGGCTGCTCCGCATCACTATCCCCGGGATCCCCGTATTGAGCAGCGGTGGTGAAATCACCACAACCGTGGGTGGCGTCACGGACAATAAACAATCCCCACATCCAACCAATCCCTTTCACTCACGGGCGAGGAGTGTCGCTCGAGAAACCCCCGGGATCCGGCCCACAGCTCGAGCCACCACTGAGCAGCAACCGCCGGACCCGAGCAGAAGGGGTGAGCGTAGTGTGCTGACACCCTCCTCCCCGCCCGCGACACTCGCATGACATTCGGCTCACGCTGGCAGCACAGCGGGAGCCGAGTGTCATGCGAGTGTCCCTGCGACTGAGGTCTGATCATGCGATCGGACCACAGCTGCGGAGGGCGGGCTGGCTCTGAGGATGGGTGGGCCGGCGCTGAGGAGGGGAGGGATTTATCTCCCTCTCTCCTCCGTAGCCGGCTATTGCCATTTTTGCCCTACACTCGCAGTACACTGGTGTACTGCGAGTGCAGTGCGATCTTTCTCTCGCCCTATACACTTGAATGGGTGCGAGAGAAAGAGTCTAGCATTACAATCGCAGCATGCTGTGACAGTTTTCTCGGTCCAATTAGGGCTGAGAAAATAATCGCTCATGGGTGCTGACACAGGCTACAATTGGTCCGAGTGGAATGCGATGTTTTATTGCACTCCACTCGGTCCGATTTTCATGCTGTGTCTTAGGCCTACGTTGGTCACTTGTTTCAGAATCTATAAAAAACAGGATGTGTCTGTTAGATTTTATATAAAGTAAAAGAAACTTACAGATTATATCTGTGATCTCCGTACAATTCATCATCTGTTCATATTAGCATTATAAGCTATGGCTCTATATAATTTGTAATATTTATTTTTCATTATCATTTTTCACTGTCCATAAAATGTTTGCAGCCTGTGATTTTATATAGCTTGCATTGAAAAAAAAATCAAGTTAGCAACCTTAAGGGGGCTTTACACGCTACGACATCGCTAATGCGAAGTCGTTGGGGTCACAGAATTGGTGACGCACATCCGGCCGCATTAGCGATGCCGTTGCGTGTGACACCTATGAGCGATTTTGCATCATCGCAAAAACGTGCAAAATCGGTCATCGGTGACATGGGGGTCCATTCTCAAATATCGTTACTGCAGCAGTAACGAAGTTGTTCCTCGTTCCTGCGGCAGCACATGTCGCGGGCGGAGGAGGGGACGCTGCGCTCTCCCACTGCTCGGGTCCGGCTGCTGCTGGTGCTGCTGCTCGGTGGTGGCTCGAGCGGATCCCGGGGACTTGAGCGGCGTTCCTCGCCCGTGAGTGAAAAGGGGATTTTGATTGTGGGGGTTTTGGTTATTGTCCGTGACGCCACCCACGGTTGTGGTGATATTGGGGACACCACAGCTGCTCTAGACGGGGATCCCGGGAGCGGTGACAGGGAGCAGCTTGGTTGTTATTTCTACCCTCCGTGGGTAGGGGATTGGTTGTCCTGGGGCCCGGTGATGGGGTAGGGATGGATGGCAGGCAGGTTACGGGGCCTGGCAAGGTGCAGGGTCGCGGGGGCAGCGCTGTGCCGCACGGCACGGTGGTACTCACTCAGCCAATGATGAGGACACAGTTCTCGGTAAAACACACGGCTGGATGGACGGGTCCCACAGACGGCTGCGGTGTTGTTTCTCCCGGCAGGTTGATGGTGACTGCCTTTCCCTGCACCTATGTACGGTAGATGGTTCCAATGGGTTCTGACCGGTAACCCGCTCCCCAGCTTGGATATGGGCTGGAGGAGCCCCTTTTGCCCGCAGGCGCTGGCCCTGAGAAACGGTTGCCTTGGCGGTGGCGGTGTCTCCCTCACTTGGTTGGACTGTTGCCTTCTGTCGGGACTTGGCTGTTGGGAAACCCAGGAGGTTCCCTTCACTAACGAATTCGGCAAATTCACGGCGACTCCTAGCCTTGCCGGGGTCCGTAAGCCCCTGCCAGATGGTGCTGGATTCTCTTTGTGTACCGGTCCGGTAACGCCGGGCCACCGCCCGTCCACGGTCCTTACGGCAGACTCCGATAGGCCACTCCTGCAGACGGTCACCACCGTCTGCCAACCTTGCTAATCTGTCCGGGCCACACACCCGGACCGCCTTCAGATTGCTCGACTACCACTCTCCTCCCTCTCACTTTCACCTCCAAAACTAATCTAATCTGTTTTCCCGCCTCCAGGACTGTGAACTCCTCGGTGGGCGGGACCAACCGCCTGGCCCACCCCCTGGTGTGGACATCAGCCCCTGGAAGAAGGCAACAAGGGTTTCGTGTTTGACATCGGTGTGCCTGCTGGGAGTGTGGGGTGTGTTGATGTTGTTCTCTGTGCCCCCTGGCTTGTCCAGGGCGCCACACACACATCGCTCCGTGTGACACCGCAGAAACGAGGAAGCTCTCCTTACCTGCCTCCCGGCTGCTATGTGGAAGGAAGGAGGTGGGCGGGATGTTACGTCCCACTCATCTCTGACCCTCTGCTTCTATTGAGCGGCGGTTCAGTGACGCAGCTGTGACGTCGCTGTGACGCTGAACGAACCGCCCCCTTAGAAAGGAGGTGGTTCGCCGGTCACAGCAACGTCGCCGGGCAGGTAAGTATGTGTGACGGGTCGGCAGCGATTTGCCCGTGTCGCACAACAGATGGGGCGGGTACCCACGCTAGCGATATCGGTACCGATATCGCAGTGTGTAAAGCGGCCTTAAGTCTAAAAACGGACAAACTGTTTATATAGCTAAAAAAAAATCTTAAATAGTTATACTGTAAGGCTATGTTCACATGTAGCATTTTTGCAGCTTTTTTTTTTAACATCTATCTTGGCAGTAAAGAAGCTGCTTGCAAAAAGCAGGTTTTGCTGCATTTTTTTGGGTGCAGATTATGTGTCATTTGTCTACAGTACATGTTTAGTAAAGATCATATCTAGTAGTTGAGGTGTAACAGGTAGCATGTTAGTGTTATCATCCATGTGCAGTAGTGTAAATCTGGATATCCGTAGTGATAATGGCATGATCTGCAAATGGTGATTGAAAAATGCTATGTCATTAGCTTCCATGGCAGATCATCAAAAAGTAACCAAGACATCATCTGCACAGATGTGTATAATGTATCTCACATTAGACAGGGGAGTTGTTTGAGCTCAGCTCTCGCTGTCTGCGTTCAGCAGGGTGCGCTCCGGAAGTGAGCCGGTAAAGCATGCACACTTGGGGTTGACCCGCATCCAGACCATCTAAAGTCTCACACTGAGCTTTTCTTTTGGCCTCCTTTTCCCGTCAAAGCCTAATTTGCAACAATATTGGAAGAGGTAGCATAGCTGTCACTTAATGACACACTGTTGGCCACTTTCCAGTCTTAGGGGTGAATCCATTGCTAAAAGAAGTTTCCTTTTGTATCAGAATTTGCATACTGTAACGAAGGAGAAGACGCTTATTTCTCCCTACAGTCATCACGTTTTGCAGTATCCGTGTGTTTTCAGCTGCCATGTTTTCCTCCTCGTGACGGCAACTATACATAAGGCATTCATTTTCTTCATTCTTATCTTTTGCATCCTGCAATGTGACTGTGTTTATATAGTATTCATGTAACAAGCAATCTTTAGAAACCTAGCTATGCTTACTTTGAGGAACCAACTAAGAGAGTAGATATAGAAAGAGTCAAGGGGCAATCATTGATGGTGTAATACCAATGGGATGTACATGGAAAAGCAAGGTCTTTTCCAATAGTCTTTTCAGTAATCAATTAAAGCCAGCTGTCAGAGATCCCCATTAATTTGTCCCATCTCGGCTTGCTCTACCGACCGCCCCTCTGCTCTCTATGAGACAGCCATTTCTACAGTAGACTCCTCTGGTGGAAGCTTATCTCGTAGAGAATAAAAAGGATGGGCAGTCTGAAATCGGACATCCTTATCTTCCTCTACAGGGAGACTTTAGGGACCCCATACACATTAAACCAGGTGTCCTCAACCTGTAGCTCGGGAGTCACATGTGACTCGTGGCCTGTGATGTGTGGCTCATGGCTGTCTGCCAGCTTGGTGCATAAGCACCTGGTCTAACAAACCGTTATGAAGAGCAGGTCTACAGATGTTGACTTCTGTGAATAACTCCACATAGAAGAGCAGATCTAAATGGGGGTAGGCTAGGATTCCCTGGATCTTGGTATAGTACATTGGTGTGGTTTCTGTGAAGAAGCTTTGGCTGTCATTATACTGGTAATGGGGTCTCTGGGTGTCACTAATGGGAGGGTTTTCAGGAGTTGGATAAGGCTCGTGACCCTCTCTTAGAGATGATTGTGGATCGCGATCGTCACTCAGAGCTGAATGTGGCTCTCAAGGTCATAAAGGTTGGTGACCACTGCATTAAGATTGTTAACTACACTCATTGATATCAGGTATAGCCAACAATAGTCTAACAATACCTCCCCACACGTAATTTCTGGTCCTCACATGACTTCCTTCACTACTCCGCTCTTGTACATTCCACACCCATTTGCCTCCAAGATTTTTCCCAATCATCCCCTGTTCTCTGGAATTCAGTGCCTCATTATTTGCAACATCCAAAACCTTGAGACACAACCTGAAATCCCATCTCTTAAAAAAAGCCTGCAATAACCTCACCACCCCTGGAGCCGTCCCCCCCAACCTACTGTCTCCTTACATATTGTCCTGCAGATTGTAAGCCTTTGAGGGCAGGATCTTCTCCCCTTCTGTAGCGGTTTGCCAGTTTTGTTTACTTTAATTTATGTATGCAATATGTATGTAACCATAATGAAATGTACAGCAGCATGAAATTAATGGTGCTTAAAAATGAATACATTAATAATAATATATTATTGATAATTAATACATTATTATTATTATTATTATATGAATTATTATTTTTAATAGCAAAAATAACACTAGCCAACAACCATTAACATATTTAACAGTAATTCAGTAATTTGACTTAGAACTGTCCTTAATATTAGTTGATGTCCAGATGCATATAACCTTAAGTAACCTTGGGGCTTCATAGCACATTCTATCATCATGCTGAGCAGTTACTAGATTCATGAGATAGTTTGTGATGATTATAGTCACTGTTCTGTCTCTTGGGTTTTTTTTCCCTCCTATCCTTAGACCTTAGATGCTTTCCATGCCATTACTTACTTCCGTCCCGTCTCTACGAATTCTTCAACTAATCTTAAGCTCCCTCAACTGCTTTGCTTACTTCCCTATGAATAACAGATTACATAATATTTTTCTTAAAGCGCACCGATCACCAGGAATTTCCTATATTACCTAAAGCCACTGCAATACTGGCACTATCATGTTGATTCTATACATACCTTTAGTTGTCAGCTAGGATGAAATGTTTTAGAAACACAAGAAAGTAAATTTTGTAAAATGAGAAGCTTTTTGAGTGGCAGCAGCTGCTGATCAGCTGTTACATGGGGTGGGTATTCATAGTGATTCCCGCCCCCCTGCCTGTCCTTCCTCCCACTATTATTTATGCTAAATATATTATAGAAGCGTTTTACTAATGGTTGTGATTAAATCAAAGTGGCTAGAAGGACCTGTGCTGATGTCATACCCATGTGACCAGAAAGAGCGGGACCTTAGCCAACATAGCTGATACCAGGAAGAACATTATTTTTCTGTTGGCTGAGGCCCCACCCCTTCTGGTCACATGAGTATGACATCATAACACTGTAGGAGGGAAAGAAAGCGCAAATAGAGTCTTACCCGGTATGAGGGTAGAAGGAAGTAAAGAATATTACACTCACCTGGTGAGGTTGTGCCAGTCACAACCCCTTATGATCGCTTGTGAGTGTCCTGGTGGTTCAGCAGCGGCCCCGTAAGGCATATAATAAATATAGTTGAAAAAGAATAACGGGTTTGGTGCCGCGCTAAAAACCACGGATGCTGTATACTTAAAAATGTTTCTTTTATTAAGTATACAGCATCCGTGTTTTTTAGCGTGGCACCAAACCCGTTTTTCTTTTTCAACTATATTTATGAGTATGACATCAGCACAGGTCCTTCTAGCCACTTTGATTTAGCCACAACCATTAATAAAATACATAAAAGATAAGGGGAGGAACAAAAGTCAGGGGGACGGGAATCACTATCAAAATCCACCCCAGCAATTTCCTGATCGGCAGCTGCTGCCAATCAAAAAGCTGCTAATTGTACAAACTTTACTTGCTTGTGTTTCAAAAACTATACATCCGAGCTGACCACTAAAGGTATGTATAGAATCAGCGTAATAGTGCCAATACAGCACTGGTTTTAGGTTATATAGGAAAATCCTGCTGATTGGAGCACTTTAAAGTCAGGAGATAGTTTGTGATAATCATCCTCACTGTTCTGTCTCTTGGGTATTTTTTACTTCTATGCTTATACCTTAGATGCTTTCCATGCCAATACTTCCTTCCTTCACGTCATCTCTCCGAAATTGTTCAACAAATCTTAAGCCTGCTTTACACCATTCGATCCAGCACACGATATCGTATGCGATCGTACCCTCCCCCATCGTATATGCGGCACGTTGAATTTGTTGAACGTGTCACACAAACGAGTAACCCCCCGTCACAGGAACTTACCCGTCCATGCGACCTCGATGTGGGCGGCGAACATCCACTTCCTGGAGTGGGAGGGACGTTCGGCATCACATCGACGTCACGCGGCAGCCGGCCAATAGAAGCGGAGGGGCGGAGATGAGCGGGACGTAAACATCCCGCCCACCTCCTTCCTTCCGCATTGCTGGCCGGGAGCCGCAGGACGCAGGTAAGCTGCAGCTCATCGTTCCCGGGTTGTCACACACTGCAATGTGTGTTACCCCGGGTACGATGAACAACCTTAACGTTCAATTTTTAGGAATTGAATGACGTGCATGCGATGAACGTTTTACCGTTCAATCGCAATCGCACGTAGCTGTTACATGCTACAATGTAACTTATGATGCCGGATGTGCGTCACTTACGACGTGACCCCGCCGACACATCGTAAGATATATTGTAGCGTGTAAAGTGCCCTTAAAGCTCCCTCAACTGCTTTGCTTACTTCCCTATGAAAATCGTTACATAATATTTTTCTTAAAAAGCAAAGATCACTGATTTTTCTGTCTTAATGTTTCTATTTTTGTAGTCATTTTTCTTATTTTATTCAATATCAATGATAAGACATCTTCTAATCTAGGCAATAGGGTTTGGTCATCATTTTTCTCCAATTTTTCACCTTTTCTATTGGTTTATATAATTTAATATTTACTTAAATGTATTTCCTACACCAGTAGGTATATGTCAATGTGTCATTTTTACAAGAAACTGAAGCTGCCATGTTCTTCTAACAATCCCCGTCAGGCATAAGAACCTCTTTGTTACATTTGACACAGTTACAAGTAGCAAATGAAGGGATGTGTCAAAACACAAATTTTCCTTGTGTTAATACATGTCCCCCACTGGGCTTTGTTAATCCTTTTCTTGCTTCAGGACATTGCAAAATCTTGTGAGATCCTCAGTCCGTGGCTGCTGCATAGATTCACTCAATAGGTTTCTAAACTCGGGAATTATAGAGCGGCGGCGCCTATTGTTGCATGATGGACTTCATGGTGTTGAAGGCATAACCTTGACACTGTCAGTCACTTTTAACATATACATCTTTGTTATGTTGTGCGATGTGACTGTTTTCAATTTATTCAGTCATTATCTCCCTTCGTACTTATTGCTGAAGACATAGATTTACCACCTCCCTTTCAAATAGGTGAAAAAGGAGGATAGAACACAATGTAAATATGGATGAAGCGCATAGTATAGGTGTACTCGGTTAGTCAATTGATGTGGGGGGGAGGGTAGGGGGGTCACCTTAAATGGTGTGATATAAAAGGGTTAATGGAGTCATTAAGATGTGCCTATGGGACTTGTCAGGGTGCAGGATGGAAATGAACTGCACTCTCTGCCTAGTGAAGTGATTCTGCTGTCACTGTGCAAATATGAGAGGAACCATATAAATGCAAATTATTATGACATTGTTATTCTAATTAAGAGGACATCCATCCATTCACTCAGGGCTGATTAAATTATCATCTCACTCCTAAAGCCTGGGAGAATATATAAGCAGAATGCTGTGCGGCATGGCAGTAATGAAATAGACTCGCTCCACTTACTCTGAGATTTCATCTTAACTGGGAAAATCTCCTTCCAATTCTCCCTTGAATGTGAATATTTTCAAAAATGTATATGTGTCTATTGGTATCAAGTGTTGAATGTTGCGTTAAAAGGGATTTGAAAGGTCTGTCCTATCCAAAGGATTGCAGATAAGTTTCCGATCGCGGGCGGTTTGGCAACCATGATCCCACCGATCTCGAGAATGAGCATGTGCAGCGGAATGATCACACACACTACCGCCTCATTCATTCTAATAGGATCGCCGAAGATAGACGAGTGCTGCGCTTGGCGATCACCAACGCTCCAATTAAGAATGAAATGCTTAAAATGACAGGTCTCTCCCTATACATGTACTCAAGAAATATGCAATAGATCGCAAGTGGCGCTTCCAATATATCCAACCTTGATAGGGTAGATCTTAATAGATTATTATATTAATAAAACATACATATGTGCACACATACAGTACAGACCAAAAGTTTGGACACACCTTCTCGTTCAAAGAGTTTTATTTTCAGGATCTCTGAAAATTGTAGATTCACATTGAAGGTATCAAAACTATGAATTAAAACATGTGGAATGAAATACTTAAAAAAGTGTGAAACAACTGAAAATATGTCTTATATTCTAGGTTCTTCATAGTAGCTACCTGCATTCTCTTGATGAGCTTCAAGAGGTAGTCACCGGAAATGGTCTTCCACCAGTCTTGAAGGAGTTCCTAGAGATGCTTAGCACTTGTTGGCCCTTTTGCCTTCACTCTGCGGTCCAGCTCACCCCAAACCATCTCGATTGGGTTCAGGTCTGGTGACGGTGGAGGCCAGGTCATCTGGTGTAGCACCCCATCATTCTCCTTCTTAGTCAAATAGCCCTTATACAGCCTGGAGGTGTGTTTGGGGTCATTGTCCTGTTGAAAAATAAATGATGGTCCAACTAAACGCAAACCGGATGGAATAGCACGCCGCTGAAAGATGCTGTTGTAGGCATGCTGGTTCTGTATGCCTTCAATTTTGAATAAATCCATAACAATGTCACCAGCAAAGCACCCCCACACCATCACACCTCCTCCTCCATGCTTCACGGTGGGAACCAGCCATTAGAGTCCATCCGTTCACCTTTTCTACATAGAGACGGTGGTTGGATCCAAAGATCTCAAATTTGGACTCATCAGACCAAAGCACAGATTTCCACTGGTCTAATGTCTATTCCTTGTGTTCTTTAGCCCAAACAAGTCTCTTCTGCTTGTTGCCTGTCCTTAGCAGTGGTTTCCTAGCAGCTATTTTACCATGAAGGCCTGCTGCACAAAGTCTCCTCTTAACAGTTGTTCTACAGATGAGAAGGTGTGTCCAAACTTTTGGTCTGTCCTGTATGTATTTGTTATTATTAAAATAATCTATCAAGATCAACCCAGCAAGGCTAGATATATTGGAAGCGCCCCATGCGGTCAATTGCATTTTTCTAGATTCCATCTGTGGTATCTCCGACAGAGGGGATTTTTTGCAGCACATTGATCGGGCAACAGACGAGAACATCAGCAATAAGGATATATTTTACATGAGCCTTACCTTATGTGCTCATTATAGGTGAGTGTAATAATTACATACATTGCCAACATTAATGTAAAGGTTTACTACGCGCAGAAAAAGCGCCGCACCGTGTCTTTTCCTTCTTCTGTACAGGGGGATACATTGTATACATGTACTCAGGAAGAGACCTGTCACTCCAAAGCAGAAGACATGGAAAAGCCGCCAGGAACCCACCTGTCCAACTAGTCTCCCTCAAGGCTCAGTCCATGGCCACATTTTGAACTGTTTTTTTTTGACATGGTACTGTGTTTCATTATTAAAAATACATGGCTGAAATTGTGCACAGTGTCTGATAAATGCTGCCCGTGGATCAGGCACCATGTTTCATCTGTCAGGTTCCTTATAAATATTTGTCTGTTTTTTTTCCAAATAACTTCCTACATTAAAGGATCTCAGATTTGCATTCACAATGGCCATTAGGGCTAATATTAGACCCATGCTTCCTGTTCTTTTCAGCAGCTACATGGGCATAAGCAGGATACACTGGCTTTGATCCTGCCTAATTGTATACTGACATTTTTTGCTTATTCTCTGTTCTGAGCAAAGGTCATTTTGAAGAATGGCAAAGGAGGTGAGTAAGGATGATCGAATACCTCAAATATTTGGCTTCGCGAATATTTGCTGAATAAATCGCCGCTATTCAACTATCCGCGAATATTCGATGCACAATGTAAGTCTATGGGAAACCCCGAATAACAACTATTCGGAACTATTCGAGCTTCCCATAGACTTATATTGCACATCGAATATTCACATAGCGGCGACCTATTCGGAAACTATTCGCGAAGCTGAATATTTGAGGTATTCGATCATCCCTAGAGTGTTACGCTCCCCGGGGAGCGGCGAGCGTCCGGAGGTGGACCCACTGGACCGTGCACCGGACTCCCCTGAGAAGGCGACCAACAGCAAACCCCTGTACAGGGATTGTGCGGCGCCTCCCCAGAAGGCCTAAATGCACGGCAGCCAGGAACCGGTGGTAGGAGTCTCTGTACGACCAGGCGTAGCTCGGGTACGACGTCTGCAGCAGGCAGAACATGGGTGTGGTACCGGAGATGTTCACTGCGGGTATGGTCGTTGACGTCCACTTCGGGTATGGCTGGTGACGTCCACTGCGGGTATGGCCGTTGACGTCCACTTCGGGTATGGCTGGTGACGTCCACTGCGGGTATGGCTGGTGACGTCCACTGCGGGTATGGCCGGTGACGTCCACTGCGGGTATGGCCGGTGACGTCCACTGCGGGTATGTCTGGTGACGTCCACTGCAGGTATGGCTGGTGACGTCCACTGCGGGTATGGCCGGAAGGTACAGACGGCACTACGGTGAGATAGAGTATTAGCAACGGGCAGATAACAAACAGGTAACAGAAGTACAAAGGGGCCTGAACACTAGCAGAGCTCAAGTAGAAGCGTTGCTCAGGCGCCTGCTGCCGGGGGAGGTGAACCTAAATACCTATTAGGTAACAGGTGACCTCTGAGGTCACTTCCAGAAAACGGGGCATACCACTTTAAGAAAGGGGGCGTGGCCTCGCGCGCAGCCTAGAGTCACTTACTGCAATTCTGTGTGAGGAAGGGAGACAGGAAGAGGCTGCAGCAGGCCTGGGAGTGGGAGCAGCGTCTGCAGAGCCATGGGACCGGTAAGAGGAAGGCCTTCGCTGCCTGGGACTGGGACCAGGAGTGCACGTGGGAGCCATGCTGGGACTGGGCAGATGTGAGGGAGAGCTCCCCCCGGGGTCTGGTGGGACCAGGCGTTACATAGAGGTTAGCTATGGATGGTGGCTCCTGTGTTTTGTACAATACACTGGGTGAAAGTATTGCAGGGACTTAGCCTCAGAACGTACAAAGGTCCTGGACACCTGACGCTTAGCAACCAGGCGCCTGGAATGGAGGACTGGTGGCGCAGGAGAGCCAGCAAGGGATGAAAATGGGGCAGGAGCAGTTCGAGGCTCGGGAAACCCCCGAATCGTACCATAATGCACTCACCCTCTATGGCCTGTATGCACGCTCACCATGCAAGACTCCGTTGCTGAACAAAAAGTATGTTCAAGTGTGTTTAAAGTTTGCTCAACAACATTTATACAGGACTGTCAAATACTGGGAGGCTATAGTCTGGTCAGATGAGACCAAACTTGAACTCTTTGGATGCCAAAATACACATCATTTTTGAAGGCCAAAAGAGAAATCACCCTCAAAACACCAACATCAGTGCAGCTTGGAGGTGGGAACATCATGGTGGGGGCCTGTTTTTTTCAGCACACGGCACTGGAAAACTTCATATCTTTGAAGGAAGGATGAATGGACAAATGTACCAAGATATTCTTGATAAAAATCTGCAGCCATCTACCAGAATGATGAAGATGAAATGAGGGTGAAAATTACAGCAAGACAATGATCCCAAACACACAGCCAAGGAGACTCTCAAATTGTTTCAGAGAAAGAAAATAAAGCTGCTAGAACGGCCGAGCTGATCACCTGAGCTGGAACCACAGGACCTAAAAGATTTGAGGAGTGTTTTTGTGGAACAATGAGCCAGAAACACACCTACGTAATGCATGCAACTAATTTCTTCATATAGGAGGCATCTTGAAGCACCCAGAAAGCTTTTTATGAAGTATTAAATACATTTGAGTAAGCGTGTTCACTACTTATTCCCTGTGTCATTTTTCATTAGTACACATAACTTAATTTATGTACATCTATGGTCTGATTTCTTTACCTGTGTGGATTGGATGGGTTGTTACCGACATCTGTTGAGAAATTGTCAGTATTACCTTTAGGCCTCACTCATATGAGCATATAAATCGGATGAGTGCACTGCGAGAAAATTTGCATGTTATTTATTTCAACCACTGTATTTAGAGGGTTTTTTTGTTTGAATAATTTTGCCCAGCATAGAAAGTTATACAGCTTTGCAATTTACTTTATTAGGGTATTTGATTACAAAAATTCATGTAAGTGACTTCCAATCCCAGCTTTTCCCTATTTTATTTGCGTGCCTTCAGCCACATTGATATCAGAGAGTCTCTCACTGGAGTACAGATGCTGGCAGTAAAAGGGTCAGCACTTGATTCCTCCTTTGAGTGTTGTGCTAGGGTGTACTCACACTCGCATCACCTGGCGCAGCCGCATGTTCTCCGGACAGGAGCGTGTCAGCTGCATACTCATACTGCATACTGCATGTGTACTCAAATAAGGAAAACAATTCCAAGTGTGATGAAATAGTGTACAAATATACAACTCCAATATTTTTTGCGAGTTTTTACTCCATTCGTTATGTAGTAAAAATGGCCTGGTAACATGACTCCCAAGGTCAATGCAGTACGAAGGTAGAAAATACAACAAAAAAAAGACAAATCGAAATTTTCGACAAGGCTCAAAAACACATGCGGACCAGTTGGAGACCAATGCCTAAACATAAGGATTGACGTGGTGCTTCACTTTAAAAAGTCTATGATATATGACCAAAAACAGAAAAAACTGAACTGGCACTCACCATCCATAAAAATACCTAATTTTATTGAAAAGTCCTTCAAACATTCCAGGAGAGAGCAGTGTGCGTGCAGACGGTGGGCGTTTAGCGTTATCTCATGCTTCAGCAGGTCCCTAGGTGGGAACCGTTGAAGCACGAGTTACTGTGAAAAGGCCGGTGTGAGCAAGGCGACCTACAAACATGGCTCAATTACACCAGTTTTATCGGGAGGAATGGGCCCAAATTCCTACCAACTATTGTGAGAAGCTTGTGGAAGGAGATCCAGAACGTTTGACCCGGATATGAAAAGTATAAGCACATGGCCTCCATAAACGGAAAATAATTTTACTTAATGCACTAAAAAGGTTATTCTCATGATTTTTGGCAGGAGTGCACTGCTCCCCAGCCTCTGGGCTTCCTGCTTGTGGGGGGCAGTGAGCTCCTGCTTAGTTGTCAGTTAAGGCCAGTAATATTGGTATTTTGTTGGCCTGAAATGTTTGTTCTCTGATGCCACCATACGAAGCAGCGTTGCCTCATAGAAAAAGTGGACTGAAGCGGTTGGGTGATACTGTCAGCTTCAGAGTAGTGATTGCAGGCGCTGTTGGAAACAAGCAAGCACTGCACATGTTTAGCCACCACTGATAGACTGCAACAGTGGTCAGTAAGCGAAACAATAAACTATAAACCATAAAAAAATCACTCTTTTCCTGAGAACGGAGAGTATTTTGAATAACAAATAAATTGTAACGTTGCAAATGTACCCATATAAAAACAATGGGAATAATCCTTTAATTTTTTGCTATATTCATGTACTTATAATCAATTATGGTCTTGTAATTTAATTGTGATAATTATGATAATTGAGTTCATTCTCTAATATACAATTTAAAAAAGTAGTTTTCCAAGTTGGTAGGACATTCACATGTGCCGGTACCCTTAAAATTATTCTAGAAAATGAAGTATTTATCCCACAAAAATTATTGCAATTACACATGTTTTGTTATACACATGTTTATTTCTTTTGTGTGTATTGGAACAACACAAAAACACAAAAAATAAAACAGAGAAAAAAGGCAAACTGGAAATTTCACATAAAGCCCCAATAATGGGTTGGAAAAAAGTTGTTGGCATCCTCAACTTAATATTTGGTTGCACACCCTTTGGAATGAATAACTGTAATCAATTGTTTCCTATAATCGTCCACAAGCTTATTACTCCTCTCAACTGATTTTTTTTTTACCAGTTTTCTTGTACAAATGGCTCCAGGTCGC
The DNA here is from genome assembly GCF_048569485.1 of Anomaloglossus baeobatrachus. Taxonomy (NCBI): domain Eukaryota; kingdom Metazoa; phylum Chordata; class Amphibia; order Anura; family Aromobatidae; genus Anomaloglossus; species Anomaloglossus baeobatrachus. Next base: position 32,372,897 of record NC_134364.1, read on the forward strand.
TCATATTTGAATGGTGCCTTCTTCCAACAACAATTTTAAGATCTCTCCAAAGTTATTGAATGGGAGTTGATCACTCCAGCGCTTTGTTTCCATCAATTTATGGGGGCCTCTTGAACTATGTTTGGGATCATTGTCCTGCTGGAAGAGCCATGACCTAGGACACAGACCCAGTTTTCTGATGCTGGGCACTACATTGCAACCCAAAATCCTTTGGTAATATTCAGACTTCATGGTGACTTGCACACAGTCAAGGCACCCAGTACCAGAGTCAGCAAAACAACCCCAACACATCTCTGGCCTCCACCATATTTGACTGTAGGTACTGTATTTTTTCTTTGTAAGCCTCATACCCTTTTTGGTAAATAGTAGAATGATGTGCTTTACCAAAAATCTCTATCTTGGTTTCATCTGTCCACAAGACGCTTTCCCAGAAGGATTTTGGTTATTCACGTACATTTTGGCAAACTACAGTTTAGCTTTTTTATGTTTGTGTGTCAGCAGTGGGGTCCTCCTGGGTCTCCTTCCATAATATTTCATTTAATTCAAATGTGGATGGTTAGTTCACGCTCACACTGATGCACCCTGATCCTCCAGGACAGCTTCAATTTATTTGGAACTTGATTGGGGCAACTTATCCACCATCTGAACTATCCTACATTGCAACCTTTCATCAATATTTCTCTGTCCAGGGAGATTAGTTACAGTGCCTTAGGTTGTATACTTCTTGATTATGTTGAGCACTGTGGACAAAGGAACATCAAGATCTTTGGAGATGGACTTGTAACCTTGAGATTGTTGATATTTTTCAACAATTTTGGCTTTTGACAGTTCACTTGTTCTCTTTCTGTTCTTTATGCTAAGTGTGATACACACAATGCAAAGACTGAGTCAACTTTTCCCTTTTTTATCTGGTTTCAGGTGTGATTTTCATATTGCCCACACCTGTTACTTGCCACGGGTGAGTTTTAATGAGCATCACATGCTTGAAACAAAGCTGTTTACCCACAACTTTGGAAAGGTGCCAACAATTTTGTCCTGCCCATTTTTGGAGTTTTGCTTGAAATTATGTCCGATTTGCCTTTTTTCTCAGTTTTTTGTTTTGTTTTGTTCCAATGTACACAAAGGAAATGAATATGTGTATAACAAAACGTGTAATACTAATAGTTTTTTGGGAGAAAATACTTCATTTTCTGGAACAATTTCAAGGGTGCCAACACTTTTGGACATGACTATAAGTATCAATGTAAAAGAAGAAAATACGGTAGATGGCCAGCCATTTATTTAGTTGCATACTTGGTCTCAGATCAATAAAAATATGTTTTCAGTCTTCATTCGATCTTTGTTGGCTTAGTTATAGAATACAACCATGAGTAACACATTGATATTTACCAAAAAAGTAATAATGGCGGACACAACAAATGTACGTAGGTGCTCGGTGGTAGAAAACATTCAATAGGAAAGGTAGATTACCATGGCACTGAAATGTAAATCAGTTGGAGTTTAATGAAACAATGCAGCAGTATATCTGTATAGGAAAAGAGGCCAATGTTTCGGTAGATAGGCCTTGTTCACGGCCATGGAAGAATGACAGAAACTTGTGCATGGCTGCTGTGAAGTGACCTTTACCTATACGTATATACTAATGCATTATTTCAATAAACTCCAAGTGATTTGCATTTGAGTGCCGTGGTAATCTACCTTTCCTATTGAATGTTTTCTACCACTGAGCAACTACGTACATTTGATCGTTGTGTCCACCGTTATTACTTTTTTGGTAAATATCAATGTGTCACTTATGGTTGTATTCTATAACTAAGCCAACAAAGATCAAGTGAAGATTGAAAACATATTAATACTGACCTGAGACCAAGTATACAACTAAATAAATGGTTGGCCATCTACCATATTTTTTTCTTTTATAAAACGCACCAGATTATGAGACGCACCCTAAATTTGAAGGTGGAAAATAGGAAAAAAATAATTTTCATTGTTAAAATGAGAGTCCGTCTTATAATCCTACTGCCTCTTAAATTAACTCACCAGGGGGACCAGTGTGGTGCAGCTGATCAGGAAGGTCACAGGAAGCAGGGTAGGCAATGCTGCAGGCCCAGATGAGGGGATGTTCTATGGCAGCGGAGGGTCGGTGATACTGTGGGCTCAGGGGTGTCACCATGGCAGGCGCCATTGATCTGCCAATGGTCTCGGAGGAGGGGGGTGTCGCAGGTGAAGAGGATCAGTGTACGGCTGTGTAGTGTCGGCAATACTGTGGGCTCGTGGGGTGTTGCGGTGGCGACTGCCATTGATCTGCCGGCAGAGTGCGGGCTCCATTGAAATGCCAATGGTTGACGCGATGGACTACAAGAAAATGGCCGTGGAGGCGGCGCATGCGCAGATTGGCCTCTGCGGCCATTTTCTTGAAGTCCATTACATCAACAGCTGGCAATTCAAAGCAGCCCACAGTCCGCCGGCAGATCAATGGCGTCCGCCACCGCGACACCCCATGAACCCGCAGTATTGCCGACCCTCCACTGCTGCACACTGACCCTCTTGAGCTGTGACACCCCCTTCTCCGTGCCCACTGGCAGATCAATGGTGCCCGCCGCTGTGACACCCCGCAGTATCGACGATCCTCCGCTGCTGTGTAGCACCCAGGGATATGGGGTACTCGGTTCTGGGAAGTGTCTCTACGGAGAATGTCATGATGGTGGCCGTTACCCGGTTCCGTGCCCTAGGCTCTTTTTGTAATGGGGATATTTACGGGGATTTGGGAATAAAGTTATTCGTGACACCACTTGCGATGATGCGACTAAGTGTAGGGAGCCACCGCTGGATTTTTTGCTGGGGCTGATGGAATATGCAGCTCTGATGACTTGGGCCCTCCGCAAGTAGGGTATTACCCCAGCAGGTGTATGGTTCGGTGGACGTCGGAAGAAGGAGTCCAGACAAGTATTCAGTGCAACTAGTTTACTCATTTTAATTGTTATCTGGCTGCCCGAGGCCGGCTGGTTTTGCCTCCAGGTCCCCGTCGTCTCAGTGCCAGTCTGGTGTTCTGGTACCTTCTTCCCCTGCACCTGTCTCTGCACCGGACCCCGTGGTATGGAACACTGTATGGAACACTGGGGGTCCCCGGTTTGTTGTTTGTCCACCTCTGTCCACCTGACTGTAGCGTGAACCCTGTGGGGATGGAGTCTCTGGTCTTGTCCCTGACTCTCTCTTTGCTACTGAGTCTTCGGATTCTTTAGGGTCAACAAGGTCCTTGATGGTCCCCTTTGCTGTGCAGATGTTAACAGGTCAGCTTGAAGCTCTTTCCTATCCTAGGGTCCTGTACCCCGTCGGTGCATAGTTCCGGGAGTACTCCACCGGCAACCACCTCTCCTGGGTACCAGGTCACTGTTAACCCGAGTCAGGGAGTCACTTCAGTTCCACCTTCACTCCTCTGCTGTCAACTCTGATGTATTTTCAACAGACTACTTTCCACAGTCTGCCCCTCCCACCTGGTCAACTAGTGGACTGGAGTGGCTCGACCTCTAGGTGGCCCTAGCTGGGTACCATTGTATGGGGGATTGTTGGGGAAAACTGGGATTACCTGGGTTTTTGTTGGCACTGGGGTTCTGGGTCCCTAAGGGAGTAGGCCCTGCATCCTGGTGGGGATGCAGAACCTTGTAGCACCCTGATGGTCTCAGGGACGGTACGGCTGCATACTGACCCTCTTGATCCATGACACCCGCTTCTCCGAGCCCGCCAGCAGATCAATGGCGCCTGCCGCTGTGACACCCCATGAGTCCGCAGTACAACCGACCCTCTGCTGCTATATACTGACCCTCTTGAGCCATGACACCGCCTCTTCCGAGCCCGCCAGCAGATCAATGGTGCACGCCGCTGTGACACCGCATGAGCCCACAGTATCGCCGACCCTCTGCTGCTGTATACTGACCCTCTTGAGCCACGACACCCCCTCTTCCGAGCCCGCCAGCAGATCAATGGCACTTGCCGCTGTGACACCCCATGAGTCCGCAGTGTCGCCAACCCTGCACCACCACTGCTGCCCTGGTAAGCCATATGTGGTTTGTTAGACGCACCCCCAGTCAGTATTGGGGGAATAAAAGTGTGTCTTACAAACAGGAAAATACAATTAATTATGGAAATATGTAGAAAAATCTGTGCTAAAATATAGTAGATTGTACATATAATTAATTCCAAACTTATGGTGTCACTTTTAGTTAATATTTCTTCTCTCTAGAAGCTTATTCTAATCTATGACAATGCATGTAAAAGTCTACTACTCCTGTTTGCTGCCTACAGATGCCAGCATAAAACATCGTAACAATTGGGTATAAGCAAATTCAGCTTCTGTTAAAACCTTTTGTGTTTCATACAAAGGGTTAAATGTGTTGTATGGCAAAAGGCCAGTGTGCGTCTGTACCTATTGCCATCACTAAGCCTTCAGCTATCCTGCCAAAGAACTTCAAGCTACAGAACAAGTGTGCCCGGGTAAGTGGGTTGCTATTGTCCATTGTATGATGAAGTCGGAATATTACCAGCGAGGAAAACATCTGACATAGTAATAGTTATTTGAATTAACTGTATCGGATACGACTCTCCGCAGCTTGTTCTGTTCCCACTGCCATAGTCCTACGTTTGCCTGGAATGAATTCATTTGTGAACAATTAGACAGTGGATTGGTAATTGCTTATGAACCTTGGGCACAGTTCATGTGACTCTGGCTCCCTCAACACCCCCCCCCCCCCCCCAATCCTGACCTCCCCTTGTGCTTTTAAACATTGCAAAAAAATCTCATTCACTCCCCTCCCATTCCCCTTGTGGTCTCATCATGGCTTTGCTAGTGCTGCACCTGTCACCTGTGTGTTAGTATTCTTCGAAAAGATCGATTTACATAACCTCATTTAATGGTTCATAAATCATGCCCATTAAGCACCGCCAGCAGGAACTGAGGGTTCTAATTTATGCTGCTTTTCATAGCAGAAAATTGGGAGGCTCTTGCCCTTGGGATAAAGGGGCCAGGTCCTGCCTCTGATTGGTGATTGTCATGGAGAATGTCTAGTTGATGAGGACAGATTTTCACGTTATTGATTCTCTGCCAAAGCTCAGCGTGCAGCATTGTGAGGCGGGGGATCTGCTGCCAGCCGTGCTGATAGCAGAGCAAGTTTAACATCACCTCCCCCCATCCAATACATACACACTTATACCAAGACAACATCAGGATAGGGGGCAGGGGATAGAACAATGCAACAATGCTAAATTTCCTAGTAGAACACTTTGTAAGACTGTTACTACAATGCTACTTGAAGGCCAACCCCCATTGGACTTAGTGGGTTGACACACACGACGATGAGAAACTTACCAAAACTTCAAGATCAAGTCTAATAAAAGTTACGGGAGGGATTGGATTACATTATGTAAGTCTTCCTCACCTATAATTACAATTTAACTGTCTCGTCAATGGATTCCAAAGGATTAACAAAACGTATCAATGAGACAAAAGGGACAAATGACATCACGGTGGTATTGTTCTTCTAATGATTGGTAACAAAAAGGTTAATGAGCCAAGAATCTGATGGGATTTCAAAAAGAAGAAGACAACTAGGCCCCGGGAGATGATATGTTCAACAATTAGGAACGCTTTCATGTTTAACGGATGTGAGAAGTGGGGAATGGGAGTGAAACCTTGATATACTTTATCTGTTAGAGATTCATTTGCCGGATGGAGCATCAGCTTCTGTTACAGTTAATTGCACTAAAGAGATTACAGTAATAGGTCTGCAATAATACAAGTGAGAGACTCAAAGTGCCGGCGGCTAAACAACATGCAAACAGAATGCCTTGCCCCCATTTTATCTATAGATAATTTATTATTTTTTTTTAAGAAATATTGACTGTAGCAAAGTATTTAAAAAAATATTGCCAGTAGCGCCTAAAAAATTACTGATGGATCTCAAAGCTTCTTAAACCCCTTAGCACCCTGCAATAGCTCTGTAAAAATGACTGATAGAGCACAAAGCTTTTTAAACCCCTTAGCACCTTCCAGTAGCCCTTAAAAAATTACGGATAGCTCCCAAAGCTTCTTAAACCCCTTAGCACCTTCCAGTAGACCTTAAAAAATTACTAATGGATCCCAAAGCTTCTTATACCCCTCAGCAACCTCCAGTAGATCCTTAAAAAATTACTGATCAATCCCAAAGCTTCTTAAACCCCTAAATACCTTCCAGTAGCCCTTAAAAAAATTACTGATAGATCCCAAAGCTTCTTAAACCTCTCAGCACCCTCCAGTAGATCCTTAAAAATTACTGATAGATTCCAAAGCTTCTTAAACCTCTCAGCACCCTCCAGTAGCTCCTTAAAAATTACTGATCGATCCCAAAGCTTCTTAATCCCCTTCGCACCCTCCAGTAGAGCCTTAAAAAATTACTGATCGATCCCAAAGCTTCTTAATCCCCTTCGCACCCTCCAGTAGCTCCTTAACAAATTACTGATAGATCCCAAAGCTGCTTAAACCCCTAAGCACCTTCCAGTAGCCCTTAAAAAATTACTGATAGATCCCAAAGCTTCTTAAACCTCTCAGCACCCTCCAGTAGATCCTTAAAAATTACTGATAGATCCCAAAGCTACTTAAACCCCTTACCACCCTCCAGTAGCTCCCAAAGCTTCCTAAACAACTTAGCACCCTCCAGTAGCTGCTTAAAAAATGACTGCTATATCCCAAAGCTTCTTAAACCCCTTACCACCCTCCAGTAGCTCCAAAAGCTTCTTAAACCTCTTAGCACCGTCCGGTAGCCCCTTAAAAAAATTACTGATAGATCCCAAAGCTACTTAAACCCCTTACCACCCTCCACCACCATATTATATTCACACACGACCTTTATATACTGTATACATGGCCACATTAATAATTTTATAATACCTTTTTTTATTTTAGAGATAGGAAGTGACATCTTGTGTGTTATGGTTGGGGATTGGCAGCTAATCATGTCTGAAGACGTTATTGACCAGATGTCTGAGAAGAAGTAGAGATGTCTTAAGTCTTAAGAAAAATCAGTGTCCTTGGCTACAGCACATTATAACTCTTATAACTCTATGCGGTCTTATTTTCTGTAGTTTTGAAATTCATTTTATTTTTTCTACACATTCTTTTTTGTCTCAACATTCTATCGTTTCTCATCTTCACTTAATTGCCTTAAGGTTACCCTTCCATTTAGATAATAGACAAAAGATACAACATACTAACCTAAACTGCCAGGATATGAATGTTATACAATATGCATTATTTTCTTTATTTTTATCATTTATTTTTTCTTATTTTATATTTCTTCTTTCTTTTATATTTTTTTGCTTCTTCACAATCATCAATGTTCTATATAAATAAAAGAGAAATACTAGCTATGGTAGAAAATGTAGAATTTATATTTCTTTTTCATTTTATATTTTTTTGCTTCTTCACAATCATTTATTTTTTTTTTAAATATATGATCTATAAAAAAATACTAGGTATGGTAGAAAATATAGAATTTATATTTCTTCTTCCTTTTATATTGTTTTGCTTCTTCATAATCATCTTTTTTTTTTAAAAAAAAATATCTATACGATGTTATATATATATAACTACTGTAGAACATGTAAAAATGTATTTACGGTAAATAAAAAAAATGTAAAATGAAAAAAAAAGAAAAATAATAATAAAAATAATAATAGTAATAAAGCTTTGAAAAAAACAAGATTATAAAGAATTAGACAAAAAAAAAAATCTGTCCTAAAATGTTTGTTTTGTGTCTTTGAACAAAATGCATTTAAATAAAACAAATGTAAAAAAAATAAAAATGTAAAAAAATGATAATAGTAATAGAGCTCTGAAAAAATAAAAATTTATTGACAAAGTAAAAAATATTTCTGTGTCCTAAGATGCTTGTTTTGTTCCTATGAGCAAAAATGCATTTAAATAAAAAAAATGTAAAAAATGTAAAAAAAATAAATACAAATAATAATATTAATAATATTAATAATAATAATAATAATAATAATAATAGTAAAGCTCTGGAAAAAAAAGATTATAAAGAATCATTGCCAAAGAAAAATATATTTCTGTGTCCTAAGATGCTTGTTTTGTTCCTTTGTGAACATCTTTGCTGGTTTATACTCTCTAGAGCTATAAAGGTTCTTTATTTTTTTTATTGACAAGAAAACATTTCCCATAGAGTAGATTCTGCGGCATTCCTTATTGTGGTTATTGCTTTCCATATAGTATTGTAATAACAGTGAAAAATATACGCAGGTGTATATACGCTTGAACAATGTGTAAAATAGGGAGGAAAAAAAACATGCGAATGGGTATTTTGTATCGAATGGCCTTCTATGTGATCACATTGATGATTTCTGATTCTCTTTGAGCGTTCTCTATTCATATTTATGTTCAATGTTAAAAAATATAATAAAAAATGTGCATATAGGCACACAAAAACACACATACACACACACACATATATATATTTATATCATGTTTGTGTATTATATCCATTGGAAGCGATTCGGCATCTTTCTTATCTAGAGCGAGCCGTGATGTGTTTACGGATGATGAAAGCTTCGTCTACCTTCCGTACAGAACAATACTCTCATTTAAAATGTGATGAACGCCAAGGAGAGAATGAACAACAAATAAACACTAAGAAAAGACACAAAACGCGCAAATTATTATTTTCATCTTTTTACCTCCTCCTCGGTAATTGACCGTTAATTACAATATGAAAAGACCTTAGCTGATGGTTTGACGAAGGAAAGAAGGCAAAAAAAAAAAACACAAAACCTTGACTGTATGTTATTTAGATTCCCTAATGTTGGGCTATTGTCCTGGTGATGAATTATTGTCAGTGCATACGATGAGTCAAGGACATTGAAATGCCACTCAGTAAGAATCGAATTTGGCATGATAGCCCTCGTCAGAAAGAGAATCAATTCAGGACTGCCACTTGCCAGCTTTAAACTTCTCACTTGTAGGTGCTAGAGATCTTGTTGTGTGGCTTTATAACAAGTCAACAAGTTCGGTCTCTCGTGGAATGTGTGGTGTGCCTATGAAAAAAAAAAAGGGTACTCAAAGGAAATAGGCAAGATTATTTCGGCCTATCGAGTCAAACATGAAAGGGAATAAGCAGAGGGGAAGGTTGAAGAATTGCTTCAGTATCAGCTCCCGAGATCTCGAGAGTATTTTAGATCATAATGTCCTCAATGAAGAGAGAACATATTATAGCATCATAACACATTAAGTATGTGCTTTGTCTCTATTGGGGGCAGTAAAGACACCCAAGGAAGACGGAGCAAGCTCTTGGCAAAGATTACAGCATCACGCCGTTTACTCAGGGATTCCACTAAGGCGTGTGAGAAGTTTTATTTTTTTTTTTTTTTATTCTTTCCCTCACTTAAAGATAATTTACGAGGACAAGGAGAAGTTGCTCCTTGAAAATGCTATAGCAACTGTCACCCAGCAATACATCTCAGGATTTTCTTAGCCTTAGTAGAGCTTTCTGCACAATGGAGGGGGGGGGGGGTGTTATTGGAGCTGCCGTCTAGAATTACAGGGCCATTTTTGCCTTTAAATTTTTGCTATCCCTTTAATTTTGGACTCTCCTAGGTATGAATTAGATGTTTTTGATGATTCTGTTGTGTTGTACAATACATCAATTCCTCTCCTTGGGATCAGTAGGAAGGTAGTTCACAATCGCAAGTTCCTTGACTTGTTTTCTTGCTTTCTTTAACCTATGTCAACAGTCAAATCAACATCTTGTAAAAAAGCATATATGTTACGCTAAAATTACCTACTCATTTACTTCTATTGAAAACAAACCGGCAATCACACGAACCTAAAGAACTGTGTGTACTGTGTAAATTTGGCTCTTCAATAAATTCAGATGAAATATAAAAAAAAGCCATGGTCTATGATGCAAATCTTCATGCTTACCTGTAGGAAGGTTGTTACATGCAGAAAAGGTCTTCTCAAAATTATATATTTCCCTAATTCTGGTCTTAAATAATTAACTTGTAATCTTTGTGTTGCACTACAGTTATAAAAAAAAAATGCTACAGGCCCCTAAGGGTCAGGGTGCAAAATATCCAGATATTCCGAAAAATAGGGCACTTTTTTGGTCTGGCCGCAAAAAAATGTAAGACGACTGTGATTTTTTTAAAATTGATGACACATATATTCCAGGACAGTTCGTTTAAAATAGGGAACTTTTTTGTTCTGTCTGTAAAAAAATGTAAGATGACTGTTATTTCTTTGAAATATAAGATACATATTCCAGGACAGTCCGTAAAAATAGGGCTCTTTTTTGGTCTGTCTGTAAAAAAATGTAAGATGACTGTGATTTTTTTTATATGAAAGACACATACTGTATATTCCAGAACAGTCAGTAAAAATAGGGCACTCTTTTGGTCTGTCCGTAAAAAATGTAAGACGACTGTTATTTTTTTTTAAAATGGAAGACACATATATTCCAGGACTGTCTGTAAAAATAGGGCTCTTTTTTGGTCTGTCTGTAAAAAATATAAGATGACTGTGATTTTTTTTTTTCAAATAGAAGACACATATATTCCAGGACAGTTCGTGAAAATAGGGCACTTTTTGTTCTGTTCGTAAAAAAAAATGTAATACGACAGTGATTTGTTTTATATGGAAGACACATATATTCCATAACAGTCGGTAAAAAAGGGCACTCTTTTGGTGTGTTCGTAAAAAAATGTAATGCGGGCGTCACATGGGACGATTTATCGTGCGATCGCATAAACGATCGCACCCACCCCCGTCGTTTGTGCGTCACGGGCAATTAGTTGCCCGTGGCGCACAAAGTCGTTTAACGCATGTCACATGTACTTTACCTGCCGGACGACCTCGCTGTGGGCGGGGAATATCCACTTCCTGAAGTGGGAGGGACGTTCGGCGTCACAGCGACTTCATACAGCGGCCGGGCAATAGAAGCAGAGCGGCGGAGATGAGCGGGATGTAAACATCCCGCCCACCTTCTTCCTTCCGCATTGCCGGCGGGACGCAGGTAAGCTGTGTTCATCGTTCCCGGGGTGTCACACGGAGCGACGTATGCTGCCCCGGAAACGATGAGCAACCGGCGCAGAGAAGAAGAAACGACATTTTGAAAATGAGCGACGTGTCAACGAGCAACGATAAGGTGAGTATTTTTGCTCGTTCACCATCACTCGTAGCTGTCCCATGCTACGATATATCAAACGATGCCGGATGTGCGTCACTTATGACGTGACCCCGACGACATATCGCCCGATATATTGTACCGTGTGACGTCCGCATAAGACGACAGTGAATTTTTTTTTAAATGGAAGATCCATACTGTATATTCCAGGACTGTCCGTAAAAATGTAGAACTTTTTTGTTCTGTCCATAAAAAATGTAAGACAACTGTGATTTTGTTTAAAATTGAAGACACATATATTAAAGAAAAGTTTGTAAAAATAGGGAACTTTTGTGTTCTGTCCGTAAAAGAATGTAAGACGACTGTGTTTTTTTAAAATGGAAGATACATATATTCCAGAACTGTCCGTAAAAATAGGGCACTTTTTTGGCCTGTCCGTAAAAATAAAAAAAAATTAAAGGTGACTGTGATTTTTTTTTTGCCGAAGACACATATACCTATGATTTTCTCTATAAATATAATTTTACAGTTTACAGGGAATGTGGCTGATGTCTTCATATCACAATTATGGGCTGTAGACACAGATCAATAATGATTTATTACAATTATGGGCTGTAGACATATATCACTTAGAATTCTAATGATTTATTATGGCTTTCCAATGTGTCCGTAAAAAAATATTGTTTGTTCCTGATTCTTTTAAGCTGCTAAGAAAAAATAAAAAGTCAATATGGCAAGGCTGTTAAGGGTGCAAGCCCAAAAGTAGCTTTTAATGTATTATGGGGGCCCTAAAAGCAAGGAGCTACCTAAATATCTGTAAAATGATAGCACTCATCATTACTATGTATGGGAGCAGTTGTGTAGTGTAAGACTTATGACAATTGTATTTTTTTAAACCTGCCACGCAATACATAGGAATTACAGGTGGGTTTAGACTTTTGGCAGAATTGATGGATTTGTTGCATTGACTTCTTTAATTTATTTTACTCACTTATATAGCATCATTAATTTCTCAGCGCTTTACAGATGTGATCATCACTGTCACCATTGTGGGTCACAATCTAAATCCCCTATCAGTCTTTGGACTGTGGGGAAAAAACTGGAGTACCGGGATGAAACCCCTACAAACACGGGGAGAACATACAAACTCCTTGCAGATGTTGTCCTTGGTGGGATTTGAACCCAGGACCCCAGCGCTGCACTGAAATTTATCCTTGTGGTTATTTCTCATTCATATAAAAAATGACTGCCTACACAACTATAAAGCTATTGTTTGCCTGACCTGCCCCCAAAAATCCTATCAGTGTGGAAAAGGGTATTTGGAAGCCTTGGTAACTTTTCCCAAGTCCCTGTTTTTAGGGTGAGATAAGATAAGAGGTTTTACTCACACTAGCATTTTTGGTTTCTGTAGGAACTTCTATTAGGGTTTGAATATTTTTCATGGCAACAATAGTACAATGTGCAGTGCTGATATTTCTGTGAAACATACCAGAAATCCAAGGAGTTCTGATGGACCTCAATTTAAGTCAATGAGATCCATCTGGAATCATTTGGATCCATTAGAAAACTGTGATGCTAGTCACTATTTACCGATAGTATAGACAGAAGGGTCAGAGAAACCAGGGTCAGGAAACAGGAGGACACGACAGGACACAGAGATTAAGCAGAAACGCACTCAAGTCACAGGCCGAGGGTCAGAATTCCAGAAGAGTACGTATTAAATTCAGGAAGCAGACAGAGACGTGGTCAGGTAACGGTCCGAGGTCAGAAGCCAGGAGGTAACGACAAGAACAGGGAGTGGGCAGAGAGGAGTCAAACAATGCTCCAGGGTCAAGAAACTTAGATCAGAACACAAGCACAAACACAAGCCAAGAGTACAACTGCAGAACCAGAGAATACAGCTGGTGAAGTTCTGAGAGAGCATGCTCAGTAATGAAACAGAGTAATTACCAAGAAGGTGGAACACCTGAGTAAAAGCACTTCCCAGAACCTGCATGGAATCCTGTGCTGTAAAAAAAAACCTGTCAGCTAGTGCTCAAAGAAACACAGCAGAGCATCTTCAAATGCAAGATGCTATGCACAAAGGAATAATGTCACTGCTGGCTCCGTAATTCAGGAAGACACAGCAGAGCATCACATGTGTGCAAGATGCTCTGCACAGAAGAATTGTGACAAAAACTAATCGATGCTCACAAACGTCTTGGCCCTATTATGACCGTATCAATTGTTTTAGTGGATATTATTCAAAATGTGAAGAACTGAAGTCCAGCTCACCAATACTGACTGAGTTTAATTCTGTCCGTAGCATGGATAGTGAAACAACCAAAATACCCCAAACTGAAACAAAGAGTAGAGAGGAGCGAACCCGAACAGTAATGTTTGGTGTTCGTACCGAACACGGACTTTACAAAAAAAATCAGTGTTCAAGTTTGGAGTGCTTTACGTATGCTAACCAGTCGAGTGAGTGTTCGGTTGCACTCGGTGCTTGGTCCAGTGTGAGCCGCTTGCAGTGTTTAAATGGTGGTAACAACAGAGTAACCAGATGGTAGAGTGTACATAAAAATGAAAATCCCGTTCTTCCTCTCCCGGAAGGGATCTGTTTATGGCTGGCTGCATGTTGGTGGAGACCTGAACTGCCCAGTCAGTGATTTCTAATGGGATTCAGGTCACATCTGGGTTTCACATTGAACTTTATCTAAAGTCTGGTTGAATCCTCCGAACCTGAACTTCAACAGGTGCGCTCAAGGATGAGAAATTCAGCTCCATGAACATAAAAAAATTTCCATCCATATCGGCTTAGAACAATAAAAAACACCAACGCATTTTTGGAGCATGAAGCACCTTTAGTCATGGAAATTATTCCCAATACCAGTTTTCCATCCCTAACATTCATGCCCCTCTTAAGGACCAGTCACACTAAACAACTTACCAGCGATCCCAACAACGATACAACCTGATAGGGATCGCTGGTAAGTTGCTAGGAGGTCGCTGGTGAGATGTCACACTAAGCGACACTCCAGCGATCCCACCAGCAACCTGACCTGGCAGGGATCGCTGGAGCGTCGCTACACGTGGAAGCATGCTGCGCTTGGTAACTAAGGTAAATATCGGGTAACCAACCTGATATTTACCTTGGTTACCAGCGCACACCGCTTAGCGCTGGCTCCCTGCACACCTAGCCACAGTACACATTGGGTTAATTACCCAATGTGTACTCTGCTACGTGTGCAGGCAGCAGGGAGCTGGCTTCTGCGGACGCTGGTAACCACGGTAAACATCGGGTAACCAAGAAGCCCTTCCCTTGGTTACCCAATATTTACTTTCGTTACCAGCGTCCGCCGCTCTCACGGTGCCAGTGCCGGCTCCCTGTTCCCTGCACTCCTAGCCACAGTACACATCGGGTTAATTACCCGATGTGTACTCCAGCTACGTGTGCAGGGAGCAGGGAGCCGGCACTGACAGCTGAGAGCGGCGGACGCTGGTAACGAAGGTAAATATCGGGTAACCAAGGGAAGGGCTTCTTGGTTACCCAATGTTTACCGTGGTTACCAGCGTCCACAGAAGTCTGCTCACTGCACATTTAGTTGTTGCTCTGTCGCTGTCACACACAGTGATCTGTGCTTCACAGCGGGAGAGCAACAACTAAATGGTCCAGGACATTCAGCAACAACCAATGACCTCACAGCAGGGGCCAGGTTGTTGCTGGATGTCACACACAGCAACATCGCTAGCAAGTTGTGCCTCAGCAGCGATGTTGCTAGCGATGTTGCTTAGTGTGACGGTACCTTTAGGGCCATTAGCCAGTTATCGGTAAAGGAGTTGGACGAAATGGAGTAGTCGAAAGTGGTCCCTCACGGGCTCCTGATCTTAAAAAATGGAAACCTGTGGAAAGAGAGGCGCAATAGGGTCTTACCCGGTAATGGGTTTTGGAGAGAGACAGTGCTAGGATTGCACTCACCTGATAGAGTTGTGCTAGTCACAACTCCTAATTTGCGCACATACACTGGATGTGGTCAGCTGCAGCCCCGAACAGGAACGTACAGAAGCAATTTTTTTAAAGGAATACGGGTTATATGCTGCGCTAGAAACCACACGGATCTAGGGTGCAAAATAAAATTCCTTCTTCTTTATTTAACACAGGTCTACGCGTTTCAGAGACAAAACCATCTCCTTCATCAGGACAAGAAAGAATCATCAATGCCATGATTCTTTCTTGTCCTGATGAATGAGATGGTTCTATCTCTGAAACGCGTAGAACTGTTTTAAATAAAGAAGAAGGAATTTTATTTTACACCCTGGATCCGTGTGGTTTCTAGCGCAGCATATAACCGATATTCCTTTCAAAAAATTTTTTTTCTACATTTACTGATCTTGACTGGTGCCAATCATAAAAAAAAGTTACACTTGATGGATCACGGTCAGAAATGTATATTATATGAAGTGTATCCATATGTTCTTTTTTGAGGGTTAAAACTTAAAATTTGATAAAAAGAAAAAAGAAATGTCTAGGGGCCCTAGACTAACCAACCATAGAAAACATAAAATCTCATTAAAAAATAATATTTTTAATGTTTTTTTTGGGGGGGGGGGGTTCTATGGATGGTTTTAAAATGATAACCAAGGGATTAGCTAATTATCATTAAAGGGAAGAATCACGCTGATACAAGCTTTTTCCATTTAGTCTAAAAATGTTTTCCCAAAAACATACTAAAAAGAGTCGGGCTTGCCAGAACTTTTTTTTTCTGCCAAAATGCTATGGAAACAGTAATTGCAATTTTAAATAAATAAAGATAATGTAATTATCCTGCTTGGATGTGAGCGGAATAGGAAATTCTGCGTTATTATCTTGTTGCCTATTGATTCAGCCTTTACAATAGTTCCATTAACTCCATTATATCACTGAGTAAATCAATTACTTTAATCTCCCGCTCTCTTGTTATTTACGGGAGATTTTTGAAACCTATGAAAAATACTTCTATTTTTTTGGGCAAGTATGAAGGGGTCACCACTATATGATCCCAAATCATGCCAAATATTTATTGTCATATCCAGTCCATTTTGACATGTTTGCGATATTGAATTTCTCCACCCAAGAAACTTTCGCAGCGTTGAGATCTTTTTTTGTTTTACGACCGTTCGCGGATTCTTTCTTTGTTATTTTGTTGTCAGTTTGTTTACGTTATTTTGTGAGAAAATCACAGTTTACATGCATATTTTCTCCTTAGGCTTTTGTTCTTCTCTGTGCATGTGTACTTATGTGTGTATTCACGCTGGCACCGGGTCTGAAATCACAGCCGGATTCACAGACAGACAGAAATGAGCTGCCATTCCTTCCGTGTGATTGCCAGACCCAGCCAGTTGTTGCCGGGGCTGTCATGCTGTTAAATTAGCTCTAATGAACGAGTAATTGCCTTAGATATAGTCAAGCATTTCAAAGAAAACAAGGATTCTAATTGATTTGCAATTTGTTTGGCATGGCACATTGTCCAGAGGCTAAGGATTGGTCTTCTGGATTTCACACTGCATGTATTATCCTTTATTAGTGGAATAACAGTGCTGATTACCTGCCTTCTGGGCTTAATGTACCGATTAATGTAAACTTTGTTCTTGTAGATTGTCCATGGCAGGGAAGGAATAATAGGCAAGTGGGTGGCCCTATAGCTGACCACGTCTCCTGCTGCTAAGGTCTCTAGTTAAGACATGTTGATAATGCAGATCAAGTGAATAGGTTACAATAGCAAGACTTGAGTCTTAAGTCTTGATTGAGGCAAGTTGCAGGTTCAAGAACCCTCCCACCCAGCCTCCATTTCTTTCTTCCCTCCCGCTAGAGAAATGCCAAGACCTGGTGATTTTTTTCCCCTTTTGCTGGCACTGATCCTCTTTTCCTATTAATTCTGTCCACATGATGTGGTTTGGCAGTTTCCTAAGCGCTGCAGAAACAGTGGAATGTTAGGGGAACTCTTCTTCAGTTTTGCAAATTGTTTATAAAAAAATGGTAAAAATAGGCTTTTAGAACAACAATTTTATAATTAGTTACTTCAGACCGGACTTTCAATCTGATTGGCTGTATTTATAACCACAGACCAAAAAAAAATCTTCAAAAATGTTCAAGTGCTATGAATTTATGGTGCTTGGTCCTGGGCTTTAACACTAGAAGTCCCAGAGAGGGGTCATTTAACATTTCTACCTTTGGAACCCAGAGACTGGTTGAATGACCTGAAGGATTTTAGCTAACATCCTATAATCACCGTCTTTTGGTCTGTAATTAAGGCCATTACTGTCGCACCACAGGAGGATGTTGTTTTCCATTGAGTTTAGCCATTTAGTTTCTAGTTAGTTAGGTCAGTTTGGACTTCAGGGGGGCTCGAAATTTCTGGGACTTCTAGTGTTAATCCACCTCCATTGTAAATTTACAATGTAGGATTAAAGTTTCTACTAATACAATCTAGCAGGAGCAGGTCGGGTTCCTCTCCATCAGATTCACCCGTGGACCCAGGGGAGAAGACAGACACATCTTATTACCGCTTCTGTAGCCTCTTTTGAGCACACAATAAGCATTATGCAGTGGATAGAAGCATTGGCAGTACTGATATTTCTATAGAACCTTTTGATCACATGATTGGTTGGTGTTTCCAGGATTAGCAGAACCAGATCATCTCTGCCAGTGATGAAAGGCTCAGCAGGAGTCTATTTTCCCCTGTAACTAGGGCTCCTATGGTTCCCCATTGACAGTGACAATATAATGAAGAAATAAAAAAAAAAATATGTTCCCCAGAGATCTTTTATGATTTATTGTTAGTCAGATATAGATATATATATATATATATATATATATACTGTATATGTTATCTTTACACGATTTTTATTTGTGTGTATGTATGTATATACAGTGTGTCCACCCATAATGAAGAAAGAAAAAAAAATATGTTCCCCAGAGATCTTTTATGATTTATTGTTGGTCAGATTATATATATATATATATATATATATATATATATATATATATATACTGTATATGTTGTCTTTACACGATTTTTATTTGTGTGTATGTATGTATATACAGTGTGTCCACCCATATCCTGTCCACCGCCATTATCTTGAGAACGGCGGTAGCTATAGGCATAGAAGTGGTGTCTAGGTATAGTAAAGTAGCCATGCACTACGCAGTGAAACCACCTATAGCGCCACCTGGTGGAAAACAATGGGGTTAGCATTTTTATCTCGAAAACGGAACGAGATACAGAAAAAAAGTGAAATACAAAGTTGTAGGGCATCATCAATTCAATACGAATTGACACCTTGCATACAGAAATGCTATGATTAGAACGTGTAAAACTCACAAGGCTGTGGACGTGAAGCGATACCTCATAGAAATCATCCAACAAGTCATTGGGTATGGTGGCTGCGTGGACTGGCCTCCACGCTCACTTGACCTGACCCCATTGGACTTCTTTCTGTGAGGTCACAGCAAACTACAGGTATATGCGACCCCTCCATCAACATTGCAGGACCTACGACGATGTATCACAGATGCTTGTGCAAATGTGTCCCCTACCATATTGCACAACGTGCAGCAAGATACAGTATGCTGTCCAGAGTCCAGATGTGCATTGCAGCTGACGGGGGACACTTTGAGCATCAAAGTTAAATGAGCGCCATATGGGTGACCAGCATTCAATGTTTTGGGGGTGTTATGGGCTTCTTACCATAGCTTTTCTGTATGCAAGGTGTTGATTCGTATTGAATTGATGATGCCCTACAATTTTTTAATTCACTTTTTTTCTCTATTTTGTTCCGTTTTCAAGATAAAAATGCTAACTCCATTGTTTTCCACCAGGTGGCGCTATAGGTGGTTTCATTGCGTAGCGCATGGCTACTTTACTATACCTAGACACCACTTCTGTGCCTATAGCTGCCACCGTTCTCAAGTTAATGGCGGTGGACAGAATATGTGCGGACATATTGTATATATATATATATATATATATATATATATATATATATATATATATACTAGCTGTACTACCTGGCTTCGCCCGGGTTAATAACTGCTGTTAACAAAATAGAATGTATTAACAAAAATGTATTTTGCACACAAAAACCACAAAACAAATAGTTAGAAATGTAATTAAAAGGCAAAAACTAAGCTAATAGAAGCATTTCACAACATATATTTCAACACCACAGATTTAACATCCTATGACCTCACACATACTGAGAATGTCCTTTGTTGCCTATATTAACCAATCAGAGCTCAGATTAATTAACTGTAGCAAAATAGAAGCTAAGCTGTGATTGGTTGCTATTGGCAGCCTGATAAATCTCCAGGCAACAGAAAGCCCTCCCCCTGACAGTATATATTAGCTCACACATACACATATAGACAGGTCATGTGACTGACAGCTGCCGTATTTCCTATGTGGTACATTTGTTGTTCTTGTAGTTTGGCTCTTTATTAATCAGATTTTTATTTGTGAAGGATAATACCAGACTTGTGTGTGTTTAGGGCGATAATGTGGCGAGGTTGGTGTATGTGTGGTGAGATGTGTGCTGAGGGTGGTATATGTGTTCAAGAACGTGGTAGTGTGTGGCGCATTGTGTGTGTGTGTTCATATCCCTGAGTGTGGTGAGTATCCCATGTCGTGGCCCCACCTTAGCAACTGTACGGTATATACTCTTTGGCGCCATCGCTCTCATTCTTTACGTCCCCCTAGTTCACATCTGGCAGCTGTCAATTTGCCCCCAACACTTTTCGTTTCACTTTTTCCCCATTATGTAGATAGGGGCAAAATTGATTGGTAAATTGGAACGCGCGGGGTTAAAATTTCGCCTCATAACATAGCACCCGGCACTGCCCGGGATAGTAACTGTCTCTCTGTTTCTCTCCTATTCTCTGTCTGTCTCCCCCTCTGTATCTCTCTCTCTATCTCTTTGTCTGTCTCTTTCCCTGTCTGTCTCTTTCTCCATCTGTCTCTATCTCTTTCCCTGTCTGTCTGTCTATCTCTTTCCCTGTCTGTCTATCTATCTTTCCCTGTCTGTCTATCTATCTCTTTCCCTGCCTGTCTGTCACTTTCCCTGTCTGTCACTCCCTGTCTGTCACTTTCCCTCTCTTTCCCTGTCTGTCCCTTTCCCTGTCAGTCTGTATCTTTGTCTGTGTCTGTCTCTTTGTGTCTGTCTCTTACCTTGTCTATGTCTGTTTCTTACCCTGTCTGTGTCATTCTCTTTCCCTGGCTGCATTGTGACACGCCAACATTCCATATAAGGGCGTGGCTGCGCATTCTTCTGAAGTTCTGGCTGCACTGTGGCTCCGAGCTCCATTCGCTTTAATGGAGGCAGGTTTTTTGGCGAATAACTGTAAAGAGCGGGGTTAAAATTTCCCCTCGAAACATAGCCTATGACGCTCTCGGGGTCCAGAAGTGTGAGTGTGCAAAATTTTGTGGCTGTAGCTGCGACGGTGCGGATGCCAATCCCGGACATACACACACACATACACACACACATTCAGCTTTATATATTAGATATATATATATATATATATGTCCAACAATGTAGACCAGCTCACTCCTGTGAATCACCTGGATCCTCAGCTGACCTGGTTAACTCCGTTGTGCCCGGATCAGGACGTAGGAGTCCATCCATACAAATGTGAACAACAACAAAGCAGAGTCCAGCAATAACGTGAGCAATCCAGGATGCTGTTAAAAATTTTTTTCCAATCCATTGTAATTCGTGAGCAATCCAGTGATTCTGGACCGTGAAGAAGGCGGATTTTACCGCTGAAACGCGTAGTCCTATCTGCGCTTTTTTTCCAGCGATAATGCTGTTCTGAATTGCTTGGACCATTATATTTTAATGAATTTATGAATAAAAAGAAGGAAAACATTTTTTAACAGCATCCTGGATTGCTCACGTTATTGCTGGACTCTGCTTTGTTGTTGTTCAGATTAAAAATTAGAGAACAATGTATGATCACTTGCTTTTTTCAGAAATAATGTAATCAACATTTGACTTTTTTTTTGTAAGGACTGCACAGTGCCACTAAAGCAGTATTTTACAAAAAATCAAATGTTTGTCACCATAAAACCTTTATTTTGCCCAAAACGTGATGATCATAATTAGTGAACAGCAATGACTGTAGCACAGAGAAAGATTATAACTAAATTTTCTCAAGGTAACAACAGTCACCAATCAGTAGGACGTGTACAGGTCTTTGCTTTGAATCAGCACATCTGCGGCCACAGGATATCACTCATCTCTCACACTGATATGGTGTGGTTTTGGTCTATTATTCTTCCATCTTTTCCACAGTTCTTTGCCTGTTCTGGGTTTCTTGGCCATAACTTTGTCACCAAGCATTTTCCACAGGTTTTCTATTGGGTTTAGATCAGGACTCTGGGTGGTTATTTCATTGTTTCAGTGTTTTCTGTTTCAAGGAACTGCTTTATCTGTTTTGCTGTGTGACAGGGGGCATTGTCCTGCATGAAAATTGCTGCGTGATTGAGTGATGATCGTAAGTAAGGAACCACGTGTTGTCGAAGAAGGTTCTGATTCACACTTGCATTCACTCTGCCATGTAGCTGTATGAGAGGTCCAACTCCTGCTGCAGGAAACATTCCCCAAACCATGACACGTCCTCCACCACCTTTCACTGACTTCTTAACACACTTTGGGTTCAGTCTTTCCCCAGTTCATTGACTAACATAATGTTTCCCATCAGACCCAAATATATTAAACTTGCTTTCATCCCTAAAATGAACTATGGAGCACTTCTCTGTCCACACAACATGCGCCTCACCAAAGGTGAGTCTAGCTTTTTCATTATTTCTGCAAATGACAGTTTTGGTCACTGCAGAGTAGGCTTTCAGTCCAAATGCTTTTAAATATCGTGACACTGTATGACGACACAGATCTTTACCCTGTTCAGTGCTGAGCTGGTGAGCAATTCCAGCTGCAGTTTTGAAACAATTACCCATGGACATTCTCCCCATTATCCTGTCCTCTCTTGTATTTGTCTTTGGAGGATGACGAGCTTTCTTGGGGGGGTTGAAAGAGTTTGTGATGTTACAAAGAGGCAATATTTTCGAAATCACAGACTTGGAACGACCAACTTCTCTTGCTATGGCTGATAGGGTCACCCCTTTGGCCTTCATCTGGACAACCTGCTGCTGGAGGGTTTCAGTCACTATGGAACAGCACGCCATTTTTGAAAAGTTAGTGCAAACTGGAAAATTAGGCTGCCAGTTATATAGGGTTTGTCAGATAGTTAAGGTAATAAGCACCAGGTGCCAGATTTACACCGATAATTTGCAGGTATCTGAAAGTGTTCTCTAATTTTGATCAGTGTTCTTTTTTATTTATCTCATTTACATTTTTATGATGTGCTATTGAAAAAATTAGATGTATGAAATAACCTTAAAATACTGCTAGTTTACTCATGTTAGGATATCACCACATGGGACTACACAGTGACCTTAACATTTAGGAAATTGTATGTTGTTCTCTAATTTTGATCTCCAAAAGAGATCAATAAGAGGCAATAATAAATAAATAGTCATTTTGGTCCTTACAGGCCTGGACATTAGTGGGTTAGATTGGACTTCTTTCCTTGCAAAACTTGTATTACAAATCCATATATCAGTGTTTATGCAGATATAAGCCACAATTTGGTCAATACCTGTCAAGAGAGACACACTGTAATGCTGCCACCAGGGGGAGCCAGAGCTCTGCAGCAGACGACACTACACAGAGCAATGAGAACCAGGAAGGAAATGCACAGTGTTCTCATGCACTGCCTAATCAGCACAGCTGAGAGGCAGAACTGCAGGGTATGTGAGGAATAGTCAGACAGGCTGGGTCAAACACCATACGGGCAGAAGCAGGACCGGAGGAGCAAGCAGAAGCGAAGTCAAAGTCAGGCTAAGGTCAGTACCGGAGGAAGCAACCGAGTGGGGAATAGGAGGGGGGACACAGGACAGGAGGGACGACCAGGGGACAGAACACAGACAAGGGCACGGGGGCACAGGAACAGACAGATCAGGATATCACTCACAGGACCAGCAATCACAGGCAAAGCAGAGCTAAGCTTATAGCCGGCGCTGGTTCACTGGAAGTGTCAGCTTTTAAGGCATCCAGGGGCTGGAAGTGAGGCCCGAGAGAAGGCTCCGCCCCCTAGCCATGTGGATAGGGAGGCGAATCATGACACACACTTTAATTTGGAGACTACAAGTGAGGGCCTACAAACTGCCAAAAAGTGCCACAGAGCAGGAGTTTTTCTCCTGTAACATTAATTACTAATTAGGCATTCTCATGAAGATCTTGATTCAGGGTTGAAATGTGTAGCATCATCCTTAACCCCTTTACCACCCAGTGATTTTCTGGTTTCCCTTTTTTCCTTCCCTTCTTACAATAGCCATAACCTTTTATTTTTCCACCAATATAGTCATAGAAGGGCTTGTTTTTTTAGCAGGACAAGTTGTACTTTTGAATGATACTATTCGTTCTGCCCCATTTTACTGAAAAACGGGGAAATAATTCAGTGGGGTCAAATTGCAAAAGAAAGTGCGATCTCACAACCGTTTTTATGTTTTTTTATTTACAATGTTCACTATGTAGTAAAACTGACCTGGCAGCATGATTCCGCAGGTCAGTACAAATTCATACATACCAAAAGTGTATAGTTTGTTTTTTTATTTAAGTGGTGAAAAAAATTAAGACATTTTTTCAAAAAGAAATACGCTTTTGCTGTCATTTTCCGACTCAGGGGAGACGTCGGGCGAGTCTAGAATCAGAATGTCACGGCGCCTTGTTGCTTGCAGATCCACTGCTGATACTTGAATGACGTCTTCTTGCTAGTAGTACTGTAACGGTTAAGTACCCTTTCCTGCCTGGCCGCTTTACATGCTGCAACATCGCTAGCGATCGCACCCACCACCGTCATGCAAATCGACGTCACGGGCAAATCGCTGCCAAATGGCAAACACTATCGCTAGTACGCGTTACACGCACACACGCACATACCTTCCTAACGACGTCGCTGTGGCCAGCGAACAAACTCTTTTTTAAGGGGGAGGTTCATGTGGTGTCACAGCGACAACACAGCGGGCCACCAATAGAAGCGGAAGGGTGGAGAGCAGCCGCATGAAAATCACGCCCACCTCGTTACCGGAGGAAGCAGGTACGGTGTTGTTCGTCGTTCCCGGGGTGTCACACGTAGCGATGTGTGCTGCCTCAGGAACGACGAACAACCTGCGTCCAAAATGAGCAGAGATATTTGGGAAAGGAACGATGTGTCAACAATCAACGATTTTTGCCGTTTTTTGGATCGTTAGCAGTCGCTCGTAGGTGTCACATGCAACGACGTCACTAACGAGGCTGGATGTGCGTCACGAATTCCGTGACCCTAACGACATCTCGTTAGCAATGTCAGTGCGTGTAAAGCGGCCTTAACTTTTTCTGTGCGATCACTCCCCTTCACTATTTAAAGTCATGTGCCTGATCAACTAATGCCAGTAATAGAAACTGAATCCTCATTTCTATGTGGTCCATTTTGGAAGGAGCCAGGCTCTGGAAGAAGTTTTTCATGTTGTGTGCAATTGTGGTGTTAGCTGCATTGAAACTGCTTGGAGTGTTTTTCCTTTTCATGACTATTTCCCCTGTCTGTTTTCCTACCCTCGTGTTTCTGTATTGTAGAGGCGAGACTAGTGCTCTTTTTGGCCTGCTCACTAGTGACATATCATTTTTCTGGATCTGGAGCTGTGTAAAGGTTTTTTTTTTTACATCCTGAGTAGAGATGGGCGAATTCGCAGATGTTCGGGTTTGGCAGGTCCAAACAGACTTTTTGAAAAAGTATCGTTCGGGACCATAATTGAACCTGAACTCGACCCCGGATGCCAAACCCCATATACAGTGGTGTGAAAAAGTGTTTGCTCCCTTCCTGATTTCTTATTCTTTTGCATGTTTGTCACACTTAAATGTTTCAAATGACCAAACAAATTTAAATATCGGGACCTGTTGAAGCACGGTTTGACACGCGCGAAACGACCATTGTCCAGATGTTCCCTGCTCCCTCTTCCTGCACCCTGCAATTTGGTGATCTCATGAGTTTAAAATAAAGAGTCATGGACACAATTGGTGAGTGCTGCTGCTTGAATCCTTTCTATTTTTAAAAATGTAAATATTATGCAAAGATAACACACGTAAACAAAAAATGCAGTTTATAAATGAATTTCTTTATTATTAAGGAAAAAATAAAATCAAACTTACAATGGGCTGGGGTCTCATAGACATCTCCCCATTACTAACCTCGGGCTTGTTGATAACTGTGATTTTTTTTTTTTTTAAATCACAGCTGTCGTTAACCCATTATATCACCCCGATGGACACTGCTCCAGGGCCATCGAGATGAGCTGGGTAATTCCCAGGATTGGCGCATCTAATGGCTGCACCAATTCTGGCGTGGCTGCAGGCTGCTATTTTTAGACTGGGGAGTGCACAGTGACTTCAGGTGAACTAACCTCTGTTGAACTCATTGAACTCAGTGACCTCACCTCAGACGAAGTCATTGAACTCAATGCCAGATTACCAGATTAGGCGATGTGCACAGATTGAGTATTTGGTTGCAGACATTTTTGCACCAAATCTGCATCTCCTGGCAGAAAAACACACTGAACCTGCATCAAAAATGCATACAGTTTTGGTGAGTTTTTTTGCCAGGAGATTCCGATTTGGTGCAGAAATGTCTGCAACCAAATACTTAACGTGTGCACATAGCCTAAACTGATAATCCAGCATTGAGTTAAATGAGTTCAGCTGAAGTCATAGCTGGAATTCTCATGGTACCCCAGCTGTGACCTCAAGTGAACTGGCCTGAGGTGAACTCATTGAACTCAGTGATCTCACTATTTATAAAATATTACCTTTTGGTATGCTAATGAGCTTTTCTGGCCACGAGGGCAGGCTGTATTGCTTCCATTATTCCCCCTCCTGCCGCTGTTTGCCGTCCCCCAGTGTTGATTGAGATAGATGAGGCAGCCGCCCTCATGTTACTCAGTGCTCCTGAAGTCTCGCAAATGCCCAGTGGCACTATCGTGGGACTGAGCTCTGTTCAAATCGCGAGCGCCGGTGATCTTATTGCACAGGCGTGAGATTATGAGCGGTGACGCTGGTGATGACAATATCATCACCAGTGTCATCCAAGTAGCCGCCCATAATCTCGCGCCTGCACAATAACATCACTGGCGCTCGTGATTTATTTGAAAAGTGTCCAGCGATAGTGCCACTGCGCATGCTGTTGTCAGAGATTGACAGCGGGATTTAACCGGTTAACAGACGTCCAACTGTGCCTGATAGCTGCACATATTGGCTGATCAAGCCCGCATTAAAGAGAGTGTCACAATATATGATGTATCGGTACATCTGGTACATCACAGGTTATGAAGAAGTTCATATAGGTATGGGTTTACTTTATATGCACTGGTTGTCAATCACAGTGGTGTGTAAAAAAAAAAACGAATTCTCTATTGTATAAAGAAAGATTAATTGTTAACATGATGATCACACAGTCCTCCAGTATATATTTGGAATCTATGGGAAAAGTTGCAGGAATTCTTCCAATTCCCTGCATATCAAAAACAAGAGGTACTAAACATTAGGCCTCCTTCACATGTCCGTGTCTCGGTACGTGTTTGGTCCGTTTCCTCACGTACCGGAGACATGGGCACATGTAGACCCATTAAAATAAATGGGTCTGCGCTCACGTGTGTATTCTGCCATGGACCATGTGTACATGTGGAGCATAAGTGTGCCCGTGTGCTCTACACGTAGACATGTCCATTTTTCTCCGACATCACGGGTGTCACACGGAACACAAACGGGTCACACGGATATGTTCCGTGTGACACGCACCGGAGAAAACACATGTCTGCGAGAAAAAAAAAAAACTTTACTCACCTTCTCCAGGCCTCCTGTCTCTGCCGCTGCTGTCACTTGCTTCTAACCACCGCTCATTATGCTCATTGTATATTCACTTCACTGCGGCCGGAAGCTGCAGCAGCGGGGAGTCGGCAGGACCGGAGACCGAAGATCAGCACCACGGACGGCAACGCCCGGGACAAGTGAGCAGAAAGTTCCCGTTCTCCGTGTGTTATCATGGATAACACACGGAGGACACATGTGTGCCATAAACACGGCTCACGGAGGGTAAAACGCACCTTTGACACGTCCGATAAAAACGTGCGTGATTTTCACGGACGTGTGAAAGAGGCCTTACATGTAGGACAGGACGATCCCCGAGATTAAAATATATTTTTAGAATCACTTAGAATAATTTAAGCGGGCTTTACACGCTACGAGATCGCTACAGCAATCTCGTTGGGGTCACGGAATTTGTGACACACATCCGGTCGCTTTAGCGATGCCGTTACGCGTGACACCTATGAGCGATTTTGCATCGTCGCAAAAACGTGCAAAATCGCTCATCGGTGACATGGGGGTCCATTCTCAAATATCGTTACTGCAGCAGTAACGAAGTTGTTCCTCTTTCCTGCAGCAGCACACATCGCTCCGTGTGACACCGCAGGAACGAGGAAGCTCTCCTTACCTGCCTCCCGGCCGCAATGCGGAAGGAAGGAGGTGGGCGGGATGTTCATCCCGCTCATCTCCGCCCCTCCGCTTCTATTGGGCGGCGGTTCAGTGACGCAGCTGTGACGTCGCTGTGACGCTAAACGAACTGCCCCCTTAGAAAGGAGGCGGTTTGCCGGTCACAGTGACGTCGCAGGGAAGGTAAGTCCGTGTGACGGGTCCGGGCGATGTTGTGCGACACGGGCAGAGATTTGCCCGTGTCGTACAACCGATGGGGGCGGGTACCCACGCTGGCGATATCGGTACCGATATCGCAGTGTGTAAAGCGGCCTTTAGTCTACAAAATAGATCTATTGAAAAACAGAAGGGTGTAAAAAAGCTTAGAATAAATATATTCATATGTTATCATTAGGGTTTTCTTTTCCATTCTAAGCTATTACATTTATTTGTAAATAATAATAATAATGTATTATTTTATACCATTTTTAAATCTGTGTTACGCACATGGGGACTTTTGTTTTAATATTTTTTAAATTCTTTTTTTTTTTCTGTATAGATTTCTGGACAAAGTTAAACCAATTTTGTTTTCCCTTGCCCAAGATTATGCACTTATTAATGGAAGATGACACATTGCCTTAACATCTGCCCAAAACGGAATATTCCATTGAAATCACACAATGACGAAAGTAATTAGTGTTTTTGAAAGTGCAGTGTGAATAAAGCTATGTGTCTTTTTAGCTTACAGCAAAAGTTGAAGTGGCCGCCGTTTTAACATCTGCCATACAAATTCTGAATCTTAGTTTTGTTAATTGAAGTTGGGTACAGCAGCTCTTCAAATGTAGACATTATTGCCAAAATCTTAACAGTACAAAACAAATTTTACAAAATGCAAGTATGGCTTAAAGAAACACTAATTAGTTTTTTTTCTTCCGTCTTTGAATGAGAAAAGGTAAGTTCATTTCCCTGGTATACACAGAAAAGTGCATCTTCCAGCATTTCAAATGGTCAGATAAAGACACTTTAGATTTGTTATGAAAAGATCCACTTTTTCATACATTCACGCACACAGTGATGCATGCCAAGTAACATAAAGGCGGATAAATCACAGTATTAGTATGTGTTAAAAAATGTTTTCATTTATTCCGATGTCGCCTTTTTGTGTTTTTAAACCTTTGTGAACAAAGTTGGTTTTGCCCCTGAGGACCCAAACAATTTTTCCATTTTGCATTTTAGTGGTGGTGACAACTTCTTTTCTTCTTTTTTTTAAGTCGACTTTGTGTGGTGTTGATTTGATTTTTGCAGAAAGATTTATACTTTTTAGGCCCCCTTCACACGTCAGTGATTCTGGTTGCTGTTTTTATACGAAGCAGAATCAAGGACATGCGCAGACCCATTAAAATCAATGAGTCTGGGCATGCATCAGTGATTTCTCACTGACCGTGTTTTTGTGCCGCACACTCACATGTCCGTGTGTTCCGCATGTAGTTAAGTCCGTTTTTCTCTGGTATCACTGATGTCACACAGATCACACAGTGGTGTGATCCATGAAGCACGTACCAGAGAAAACATGTATTTTTTTAAATAAAATTATTTTTATACTCACCTGTCTCCAGCGATGCTGTCTTCGGCAGCTGCTGTTTCCTGCTTCCAGGCCGGCTAATTATGCACATGAATATTCACTACACCACGACCCAGAAGTAACAGCAGCAAAGGAGAGACAGCAGCGGCCGGAGACAGGAGAGCCGGAGACATCAGCACCACGGACAGCAGCGCCGGGGACAGGTGAGAAAAGGAGTGCCTGATCTTCGTGTGCTATCACGGAGAACACACGTGTGCCAAAATCAGAGCACACAAAAGGCCATATGCATCTTTAACACATCAGTGAACAACGTGTGTGTTTTTTACTGACGTGTGAAAGAGGCCTTATGCTGATTGCTCCTCTATAAAATTTACCATAGTAGTTTAAGGGGTACTTTGCACGTTGCGACATCGCTAGCATCGGCTAGTGATGCCGAGCGCGATAGCACCCGCCCCGGTCGCACATGCGATATCTTGTGTTAACTGCCCTAGCGAACATTATCGCTACGGCAGCTTCACACGCACTTACCTGCCGTGCGACGTCGCTCTGGCCGGCGACCCGCCTCCTTCGTAAGGGGGCGGGTCATGCGGCGTCACAGCGACGTTACACAGCAGGCGGAGATGAGCGGGACGTAAACATCCCGCCCACCTCCTTCTTTCCGCATAGCCGGTGGATGGAGGTAAGGAGATGTTCCTCGCTCCTGCGGCTTCACACACAGCGATGTGTGCTGCCGCAGGAACAAGGAACAACATCGTATCTCCTATTGGTGCGACATTATGAAAATGACCGACGCTACACAGATCACCGATTTACAACGCTTTTGCGATCGTTTATCGGCGCATCAAGGCTTTACACGTTGCGACGTCGTTACCGGCACCGGATCGGATGTGCGTCACTTTCGATTTGACCCCCACGATATCGCAGTAGAGATGTCGCAGCGTGCAAAGTACCCCTTAAGGGTTGGATGGTTTATAATAAAGTCCTGCTGCTCCCAAGAATCAGTCCCACACCTGTCTACTGTTTAGCTCCATTTACTTCAAGCAACGGTGTACTGCCGTTTCTAGAAGCAAGAAGCCATGGTTTTTTTTAACTTCTTCAGTGGGATAAAGACTGTATTATAGAAATCTACTGTTTATGCTGTATATTTTGAATACTAAATATGTCTATAATAATTAGTATTTTGGAATGTAAATTTAATTACCGTATTTTTCTGTTTATAAGATACACTGAATTATAAAATGCAACCCAAATTTAAAGAAAAAAAAATGGAAAAAAATGGGGTCCATCTTATAATCTGGTGGTGTCTTGTGGAGAGCAGCAGCAGTGGTGGAGCGGGCTCACAAGAGGTAGGGGTGGTGGTGGAGCAAGGCAATGCTGTTGGCGGTGCGGCGGGTGTCCCAGATACTGTCCCAGAAACTGTTGACGGTGCGGGCTTCAAAGCGTCAGTGCGTGTGCAGATTGCGCTATCGGCTCAATGACAAGCCGAGATGTCCTCTGCACACACACCACCTCCGGCAGGTAGGTAGTGACTACCTGCTTTTAAATTCTTAGCCCCATAAGAAAAAAAAACAAAAGTCTAAGATAACCTTTTTAATAGACAAAACAGCACAAGTCTTACTACTGCTGAATGTTCCCCAATTTGAACTGCAGTTTGTGACACCACAAGACAGCTCACCTTTCATTTTGGTGCTGTAAATAAATTTTAATACATTGTACAAATCGTCTTTTCCGTGAGGAAGTAGACAAACCCTAGCGCCACCTATTGGACGTAGCAATCCTAGAAGTCAAAAGTGGGCATTTAATGAGCCTTGTCATATGACTAAGGGGTACTTTGCACGCTGCGACATCGCTAGCCGATGCTTGCGATGCCGAGCGCGATAGTACCCGCCCCTGTCGCACATGCGATATCTTGTGATAGCTGCCATTTCGAACATTATCGCTATGGCAGCTTCAAATGCACTTACCTGCTCTGCGACGTCGCTCTGGCCGGCGACCCGCCTCCTTCCTAAGGGGGCGGGTCATGCGGCGTCACAGCGACGTCACACGCAGGCAGCCAATTGAAGCGGAGGGGCTGAGATGAGTGGGACGTAAACATCCCGCCCACCTCCTTACTTCCGCATAGCCGGTGGACGCAGGTAGGAGATGTTCCTCGATCCTGCGGCTTCACACACAGCGATGTGCGCTGCCGCAGGAACGAAGAACAACATCGTATCTCCTATTGGTGCGACATTATGAAAATGTCCGACGCTACACAGATCACCGATTTACGACGCTTTTGAGATCGTTTATCGACGCATCTAGGCTTTACACGTTGCAACGTCGTTACCGGCACCGGATCGGATGTGCGTCACTTTCGATTTGACCACGACGATATCGCAGTAGCAATATCGCAGCATGCAAAGTACCACTTAGGATTTATGCGAGATCAGAACCTGAATTTGCAGACACGGTGTTTTGGGGTGATTGTCCCTCGTCAGTGCAAAGTGTGAGATCTGATTTGGCTGTGAAAGGCTAAGACGGGGTCTAAAAGGAAATCTATTCTTCTTGTGGAGACTGACACACACATGCTGCAATAAAGAAGAGACAATTTGCATATTTCCCAGAGGAGCATTGCAGCTTAAAGTCTCCTCAGCACTGGCATGCTGGAATGTTGTGTCAGTCTCCGCAAGACCTTTTTTAATACATTGTAAAATTAATCAGGGAAGAAAAATTTCCAGCGTGGTCCAAGTTTTCATATAAAAAGTCATCTTTATTAAATCAATCCATAAAAAAAAGGGGTTTACGTGAGTCTTAATCAAGCATGATTAAGACTCACGTCGAAACGCGTAGCTTTGTGGGGTCTGAATAACATCTATGATATGCCTTGCTGACCGCCTGTAAACCCCTTTTTTTTATGGATTGATTTAATAAAGATGACTTTTTATATGAAAACTTGGACCACGCTGGAAATTTTTCTTCCCTGATTCCTCTATGGCAGCCTAGCCTTCCGTGCGCAGTCCTGGAGATACAGCGGACCACAGCAACTCGGTGAGCTGAATTTTCTCTCTTGTTTCCCATTGTAAAATTAATGGATCCAGTTGGGCTGCGCTGCTGCAGTTAATGGATTCTTTGACAATGATAGTAATAAGGTTTTTTTAATACACAATGCATTTCAACGCTGTATCGGCGCCTTCATCAAGTGAAATATACAAATGTGACATTTGTTTTTTGTCCCTTGATATAGGCGCCGGTATGGCATTGAAATACGTTGTGAATAGAGTTGAGCGGATCGGTCATAATCCGGGTCCGGCGGATCCGGATCGGGTTGCCGCTGAAGTCTGGATCCG
The DNA here is from genome assembly GCF_048569485.1 of Anomaloglossus baeobatrachus. Taxonomy (NCBI): domain Eukaryota; kingdom Metazoa; phylum Chordata; class Amphibia; order Anura; family Aromobatidae; genus Anomaloglossus; species Anomaloglossus baeobatrachus. The sequence continues at coordinate 32,405,542 of NC_134364.1, forward strand.
ATCCGGAATCCGCGGTCATGTAAATCAATGGGGAGCCGGATCCGGGAAGAGAGAGAGAGAGAGAAAAAAAAAAAAAAAAGGATCCGGATCGTGCACCCCGAATTCCGGGTACTGGTCGGACTCTCAAACCGCGCGGATCCGGATTATGCGGATCGGGGTCCGCTCAACCCTAGTTGTGAATAAAAACCTTATTACTATCATTGTTGAAGAATCCATCTAATGCAGCAGCGCAGCCCACTAGCGCATTTTCATCCAACTGGATTCAATAATTCCTGGAGGATTCATCCACCAGCCATGGGGCAGCGGCAGCTGTTTTTCTTCAGGCCTACATAGTTGTCATGTCACAACTACACCAGGTGAGCGTTAACCAAGCCCGTACCCACTCTCCCTCTCTAGGGTATCACCCTATTGTTCGCTTTGTTCCCCACAACTAGATTTCTCCATTGTAAAATGATGAACAGCTATGACGTGATTACAATATGTGCAGGATAGAGAAGAAATTATACTGGCTTTCGGAAATGAAAGGGAATCTATCACGTCCAATAACGGTATTGACCTGCAGGTATAGGGTTCATCTTCAGGTTAATAGCATAAGAAAGGTGTCGGGCAGCAGTGACTGAAGCTGTGCTGTGCACACCTGTATGACTGAAAGCTGGCAATTTACGGGAGAAATAAATTTCATATTTTCCCTCGAGTCGCGCCTTACTGTGGCTGTTGGGCAGCTTCCTGACACTATTATCCTACTGATTAACACTATACCTACATGTCAATTGTATTATCAGACATAACAGGTTCACTTTTGAAAAAGGTAATCTGTTACAGCATATTTTATTGTGCAAAATCTGGCACATCCATGCAATTAATAAATGAGCCATTGGTTTTAAGGAGCACTTTGTCATGCTTTTTTTTCCCTGGAGTGTTTTTTCTAGGCTACTGAACACTTGCTATTGGGTTCTGTAACAGTGTACCTGGAGAGCAGAGAACAGGGGGCTCCTGGACTGGCTCTCAGGCTAGGGGACCCTAGCTATCCTTAATCGCAGAGTTACCTCGGTGAGGATGGTGAGGATATCTGGGCCACCTTCCTTGCCCTGATCTTATACCCCCTCATCCAACCAATGGGGAGAGCCGGGGCAGGAGTGATAAAGCCAACAGAAATAGACAAACAGGGGAAACCAAATCTCTATCTCACGACAGACACACATAAGACAAAAAGAGCCTAGGAGGAAAATAAAAGCAAGGAGAAAACAACAAGACAAGGAGAGGAATCCACAACAATTCCAAGCTCAAAGTAATACAATCACCAGCAGTACTGGCATACAACAGCACACGTACCGGTTTAGCAAAAGCTATAGTTGGCATGGGAAGACAGGTTCCACCATCTTAAAAAGGCAGGAAGTGACTGTGATAGATATTCCAGAACATGTGATCCAAGAGGTAACAAGCAGGCTAGCAGAAATTAACTCCTGCAATCCCAATCACTAATGAGAAGACAGCTGGTCGATGCCAGAGCCTGTGTGTGCATCAAAGGAGGCATAGTGTGGAGTGTCAGATTCTGGAGTGTGAACGGCATCAGACGCCGCCATGACACTTATGTGACAGGTTCCTGCACAAATTACAGTTGATTGTTGAGGATCTGAGCAATTGACAACCCTTGTGACTAGCTTACCTTTGAATGTTCTTACTAAAGGGTGCTTTACACGCTGCAATATCGCTAGCGATTGCTAGCGATGTCGTGCGCGATAGCACCTGCCCCCGTCGTTCCTGTGATATGTGGTGATCGCTGCCGTAGCAAACAATATCGTTACGGCAGCGTCACACGCACATACCTGCTTAGCGACGTCGCTGGAGACACCGAACAATCCCTCCTTCAAGGGGACGGGTCGTTCGGCATCACATCGACGTCACAGCGGCGTCACTAAATGGCCGCCCAATAGCAGAGGAGGGGTGGAGATGAGCGACCGGAACATGCCGCCCATCTCCTTCCTTCCTCATTGCCGGTGGACGCAGGTAAGGAGATGTTCGTCGTTCCCGCGGTGTTACGCATAGCGATGTGTGATGCTGCAGGAACGACGAACAACTAGCGGCATGCACCATCACCGATATTTTGGAAAAGGAGCGACATGTCAACGATCAACGATTTTTGCCGTTTTTGCGATCATTGATCGTCGCTCATAGCTGTCACACGCTGCGATGTGCGTCACAAACACTGTGACCCCGACGATATATCATTAGCGATGTTGCAGCGTGTAAAGCACCCTTAAGACAAAAGAATTGCACTAGGTGAAGACTCTCTTGAATCGTGGAGCACAATGATTTAATAAAATTTAGTATTGTATAAATTTAGGGCTTTGAAAACAAAACATTGCGCTCTTTTACATTTTCCTTTTTATAAACTCGAAAAAAAATTGTAAGAGAATTGTCAAATATATACGGTTCATAGTCACATACTTATAACATCTGCTAATTCAAGGAATCCTTTGAAACATATTCTGTCACATCAAATCAAAGTATAAATTGCATGCAGCAATTTTTTTAAAATTGTCTTGTCTACAATTCATGAAAGATATATAAGTTGTATGCAAGAATCTGAACACAGATGACAAGTGCCTTGAACAAAGACATTTTTTAACTTAAGGAAGAAACTAACTTCAAAAAATGGACTTAGCAAGGTGGATTTTCTTCCCTGCTTAAATAAAAAAGTATGCTTGTTAGGAAAACACAATCGAAGAGAATTTTGTAAAAGTTTCTTTCTGTAGATCTCCTACTGCAAATTGTCATGTTATTCTTGATATACTATAAAAAGCATAAAATGCCATTTGTAGGTAGGTAAAAAAGCCCTATAATCTTGACAGAACAGTAATAAATTAAACTCAAGCATATCATAACCCAACTTAAGACTCGACAGACAAAATGGGACATGTACTAAGGGGTTTGGTCACAACAACCGTAGAATAAATTTTGAAGGGCAAGTTGCACTGTTTGTGACTCTTCCCTCGTTCCCTCACATTGGATCTACGTTCATCTGCTAAAAATGATTCCATTTGGACAGCTAAAGCAGCTCAATGGGTATGTTCATAGAAAGTTTTTACTGTAGATTTTGGAGCATATATAAAAACTCTTTGAAAAAAACCTTCCTATTGATTTAATTGGGAAAATATACATATAAGTAGTAAACATGGCCTTCTTTTTTATTTACGTGCTTTATCTCTGTGGAGAAAAGTGACATATCGATTTTTAACACTTCAGACCTGAAATAAAAGTTGAAAATATGGCCAACCGATTAATTAGAAGGTGAGAAAAGGCCACAAAAAGTGTCCAGTGTAAATGTTTCCGGCAGAAAAATCCACATCAAAATGCTTAAGTAAACATATATCATTTACTCTAAATTTTACACAAATCTGTTAGGTGTCACGGGGTATATGGAGCCAGGACAGGGGCCCCTAGGTTTGCCCTAAGACTTGTGACCCTGTGCTGTTCCTTATCTCAGAGGTAGGTTTAATAGTAACCAGGTTTGAATCCCCAAAGTGACCCTGGCTTCTGTCCGGACTCTAATCTTACTCCACCTCCCCCACACTTTCGGGATGGGACGGAAAACACAAATACAAAACCCCCACAAAACGACACAGACAAGTGTGAACGGAAACTCGTACACACAACACTCAAACACACAGGAGAGACAATATGCATACAGGGGGGTAATGAAAAATGGGGAGAAGTAACGCACAATAGGGGAACGCTCACACCACTCAGAAGCGTAGCATGAATCACCATAAACAGGAGCAACAACAAGACTGGGTTCGCATGAGCTATCATTGGCACAAAAAGGAAGAAAGGGGTGCTTAAAATAGGAAGGAGACAGCTGCACCTGGCAATCAGCAACTTGAGCATTTAGGCCCTGTTCACCAGTCTGTAAAAATTAACTCCTGCAGAGCTGAAGACCAGTGAACCAGCCGATGCCCGGCTCTGGCTGAACATTTCACAAGCCTCAGGTTGCTTGTCAGACTCTGCAGTGTGAACAGAGTCTGACACCACAGTGCCAGCAGGTGTGTGCAGAGCTGAATATCGCAGGACATTAGGGCACTCACAGAGTGCAGTGGATCCTCTAAGCCCAAGGTCCAGATGGGCACAAAGGCCATGGTCATCAGTGCAGCAGATGAGGGAGGCACACAGGAAAGAAAGAAGTCATGCATTACACAGACAGTTAATTGGGGGACTGAAAGCCACAGGCAGCCAGGAGATGTCTTGGAGACAGCTTGCAAAGTTATGTAGAAAGGGGGTCTTCCTTGTCATGTAAACATATAGTTTTTATGTGTTTTTGAATATAGTAAATGCATATGGGAATTCTAATGTTCTAAGGAGCAGAGCTGGGTTACTGTACAGGGCTATGATAGGTGGCTACCTAGTGGCCAGGTCAGAGTAGTGTTGGACCCATCCTGGAGCAGATAGGGTTAAGTCAATGGTGGGGAGGAGTTACAGTTGCCAAAAGGCATGGTTAATGGGGTGTGCTTCAAAGGATGCCAGTTTAGAGCTAGTCATTGATTCCTGAGGTAAGCTCGAGAGGTCCGGAACCTAGTGCTCACCTTGGCAGGCTTACAAAGTCGTACGACTAGAGAACCATTGGAACCCAGAAAGAGATGCAGGTATAAGGAAGAGGAGAAACAGAGACACAGACCTGGCAACTTGAGGACGAGGTCCAAGATATCGGCTGACAGGTAGAGAAAGAGTACCCCAGAAACAGTAGAAACAGAACCAGGAAAAGTTGAGACCATGTTTTCCATAATGGGGGGAAGAATAAACTGAACAAGTTTGGTTGCCAAGTGAACACTTGTTACTATTTTGTCTGCAAAGGCAATTACCAGTTTTGCGGCGCTCCTGCTACCAATGGTGGAACATATTTGATGATTTTCGGTCATATAACTAGACCAATATACAAATAAGTAAAGAGATATTTTATTTCTACATTAAAATATGGTTAATTATACAACGCGTTTCAGCTCGGATGTTGTATCCGTCAGCCTTCTTCAGGTATAATTGAGAGAAAAAAGAAGGCTGAAGGATAAAACATCTGAGCTGAAACGCGTTGTATAATTAACCATATTTTAATGTACAAATAAAATATCTCTTCACTTATTTGTATATTGGTCTAGTCATATGACAGAAAATCATCCAATATGTTGCACCATTGATAGCAGGAGCGCCGCCAGACTGGTAATTGCCTTTGGATCTTCTTTCACTAAGTGGACCTGCTGGAGGACTCCTCTATAGTATCCAGTGCGATTGCTGCATACTGGACCATAATCCTACTGGAAAGTGGATCAACTACTTTTGGATTATTCCAGGCTTTCTAACCTCTGAACCAGGTGAGAGGTCCACTATTTCAACACCTTTATATATAAAAACCTCACTACACTCAGATTGGCACCGCATTGTCTCTTTCTATCTTTCCCTGTCTCCAGGGTATTTTTTCAACTATTTTGTCTACGACGAGAACTGACAGTGGGGTGATCGACACCAGCCTGAAGAAACCAGTAAGTGTCATGCACCCTACCTGAAGTCACACCCAAACATGGAGTTTCCTTGGTAAAACAGCGCAGTACCCGTGTGGCCCACCATCCATGCCTTCCTTCAGTTACTGAAGTCTGTAGGCAGACAGGATAAGCAAGGATGATTGACCTTACGGAGATCAACATCCAGCACCACGGAGACACCATCACGTGTTTCTCAACGCAGTGATTCTAGAACAAGGCCCCCTGGGAAAATATGCAAAACAAGACTGCCGCAGAAACACCATCACATGTCTCAACGCTGGCAGGAAACTAGCCAGGTCTTTCACTGGGAAGGAACAACCACGGGAAGGCCAGTCTCCAGTCAAGGAAACCGCCTATGCCAAAACATGGTATCCATCCACAGACAGCTGTTTCGGGGTATTTGCCCCTCATCAATGTGGAGTAGGAAACTGGCTAGTGGGAGCAATTCATAGTAAAAGACTACATAAGCAAGGATGATTGACCTTAGGGAGATCAACATCCAGCACCACGGAGACACTATCACGTGTTTCTCAACGAAGTGATTCTAGAACAAGGCCCCCTGGGAAAATATGCAAAACAAGACTGCCGCGGAAACACCATCACAGGTCTCAACGCTGGCAGGAAACTAGCCAGGTCTTTCACCGGGAAGGAACAACCACGGGAAGGGCAGTCTCCAGTTAAGAAAACCGCCTATGCCAAAACATGGTATCCATCCGCAGACAGCTGTTTCGGGGTATTTGCCCCCTCATCAATGTGGAGTAGGAAACTGGCTAGTGGGAGCAATGCCTAGTAAAAGACTACATAAGCAAGGATGATTGACCTTAGGGAGATCAACATCCAGCACCACGGAGACACCATCACGTGTTTCTCAATGCAGTGATTCTAGAACAGGGCCCCCTGGGAAAATATGCAAAACAAGACTGCGGCGGAAACACCATCACATGTCTCAACGCTGGCAGGAAACTAGCCAGGTCTTTCACTGGGAAGGAACAACCACGGTAAGGGCAGTCTCCAGTCAAGGAAACCGCCTATGCCAAAACATGGTATCCATCCACAGACAGCTGTTTCGGGGCATTTGCCCCTCATCAGTGTGGAGTAGGAAACTGGCTAGTGGGAGCAATGCCTAGTAAAAGACTACATAAGCAAGGATGATTGACCTTAGGGAGATCAACATCCAGCACCACGGAGACACCATCACGTGTTTCTCAACGCAGTGATTCTATTCTAGAACAAGGCCCCCTGGGAAAATATGCAAAACAAGACTTCATCCTTGCTTATGTAGTCTTTTACTAGGCATTGCTCCCACTAGCCAGTTTCCTACTCCACACTGATGAGGGGCAAATACCCCGAAACAGCTGTCTGTGGATGGATACCATGTTTTGGCATAGGCGGTTTCCTTGACTTGAGACTGCCCTTCCCGTGGTTCCCTCCCGGTGAAAGACCTGGCTAGTTTCCTGCCAGCGTTGAGACATGTGATAGTGTTTCTGCGGCAGTCTTGTTTTGCATATTTTCCCAGGGGGCCTTGTTCTAGAATCACTGCATTGAGAAACACGTGATGGTGTCTCCGTGGTGCTGGATGTTGATCTCCCTAAGGTCAATCATCCTTGCTTATGTAGTCTTTTACTAGGCATTGCTCCCACTAGCCAGTTTCCTACTCCACACTGATGAGGGGCAAATACCCCGAAACAGCTGTCTGTGGATGGATACCATGTTTTGGCATAGGCAGTTTCCTTGACTGGAGACTGCCCTTCCCGTGGTTGTTCCTTCCCGGTGAAAGACCTGGCTAGTTTCCTGCCACCGTTGAGACATGTGATGGTGTTTCCGCGGCAGTCTTGTTTTGCATATTTTCCCAGGGGGCCTTGGTCTAGAATCACTGAGTTGAGAAACACATGATGGTGTCTCCGTGGTGCTGGATGTTGATCTCCCTAAGGTCAATCATCCTTGCTTATGTAGTCTTTTACTAGGCATTGCTCCCACTAGCCAGTTTCCTACTCCACACTGATGAGGGGCAAATACCCCGAAACAGCTGTCTGTGGATGGATACCATGTTTTGGCATAGGCGGTTTCCTTGACTGGAGACTGCCCTTCCCGTGGTTGTTCCTTCCCGGTGAAAGACCTGGCTAGTTTCCTGCCAGCGTTGAGACATGTGATGGTGTTTCCGCGGCAGTCTTGTTTTGTAGGCAGACAGGAGACTGAAGGACTGCAAGCTGCTGACAAACAGGATGCTTCATGGAGGTACAGGTAGTAGACAAAACTCCGGAGTAACAAGAGAGTCTGAATACCAGGGAAGCCGCACACAGACATGTAACTCAGGGATTAGAAACCACAGGCAGACTGGAGACATGCTGAAGACTGTGGATAGGAACTGTGCACAGACCAACCAAAAGTGTTACCAGAAAGTCTTAAAGAGGTTGGCCACTACTTTAACACAGATGTAATATCCTTATGATAGGTCATCAATGTCTGATAAGCTGAGGTCTCACAACTCGCACCCCTGCCAATTAGTCTTTCTTGACCCCGGCGGCAGCAGCAGGCAGCCAGAAATGCTCAGTTCTGGAGCTGCCCTGTCTTCTGATAGTGACCACGGCCGGGTACTACACATCCGCCTCTATCATTTGATGAGGCAGCTGCAGAACTGCGCATTTCCGGCTGCCTACTGCCGCCGCCGGGACCAAGGGCAGCTGATCGGCGGGAATGCCAAGTGTCAGACCCCAGTCGATCAGACATTGATGACCTATCCAAAGGGCTGTCATTTAGCTTGAATCTAGCTAGTCAAATTGCAAAACTTTTGGGTTCTAGCGATATTAATTTTTTTTGTAATCAATTCAATTTGCTTCAAATAGATTTACTTATTTCTACGTTAGATCTTTTGGCTATACTTTGGCTTTGCTTTTTATCACTAGAATCAAAGTTAAATAAAGCAATATTAGGAGTGGAAAATTGCACAAATACAAAAACGAGTGCTATTTTTGACACATTAAGTTATTTCATAGACTTGACTAGAATTAAAGGTTGTGTCTGTGGAGTTTAAATGTTTAGAGATCACTTTATTGTTGTTTGTTTTTTAGATAAAGATATATTTATAGATCTGCAAATATAAATGCTAAATAAACACCCCAAAATACAGTAATATTAGGTTATCTAATATATAAAGCTGAATGTGTGTATGTGTGTGTGTGTGTGTGTGTGTGTGTGTGTGTGTGTGTGTGTGTGTGTGTGTGTGTATGTCCGGGATTGGCATCTGCACCGTCGCAGCTACATCCACAAAATTTTGCATTCTCACACGTCTGGACCCCGAGAGCGTCATAGGCTATGTTTTGAGGGGAAATTTTAACCCCGCGCTTTACAGTTATTCACCAAAAAACCTGCCTCCATTAAAGCGAATGGAGCTGGGAGCCACAGTGCAGCCAGAACTTCAGAAGAATGCGCAGACACGCCCTTATATGGAATGTTGGCGTGTCACAATGCAGCCAGGGAAAGAGGCAGACACAGACAGGGTAAGAAACAGACATAGACAGGGAAAGAGGCAGACACAGACAGGGTAAGAGACAGACACAGACAAAGAGACAGACTGTCTGTGTCTGTCTCTTTCCCTGTCAGTCTGTCTCTTTGTCTGTGTCTGTCTCTTTCCCTGTCAAAGAGACAGACAGACACAGGGAAACAGACAGACAGGGAAAGAAAGGGAAAGAGACAGACAGGGTAAGAGACAGACAAAGATAGGTAAAGAGACAGACAAAGAGACAGACACAGGGAAAGAGAAAGAGGGAAAGAGACAGACAGGGAAAGAGAGGGAAAGAGACAGACAGGGAAAGAGAGGGAAAGAGACAGACAGGGAAAGTGACAGAGATAGATAGACAGACAGGGAAAGAGATAGATAGACAGATAGGGAAAGAGATTGTGACAGACGGAGAAAGAGACAGAGACAGTCAGAGACAGACAGACAAAGAGATAGAGAGAGACAGAGATATATATATATATATGGAGGGGGAGACAGACAGAGAATGGGAGAGAAACAGAGAGACAGTTACTATCCCGGGAGTTAATACATTCTATTTATACATTCTATCCCGGGAATGTTAATACATTCTATTTTGTTAACAACAGTTATTAACCCGGGCGAAGCCGGGTAGTACAGCTAGTTTTAAATATAGTTATACATTTTGTAAAATGCCACATAGACAGCGGTGGACACCACGTCATACCTGGCTACGCCGTTTGCCAAGTTGCTGTACCTTCTGAAGACCCTCTGCACGCACACTGACGAAGGTCTTTGACCAAAACATCTGTGCTCCTGCTGGTCCTACAAGTTCTTCTCAATAAATGACCAAATTATCTTGAGTGCCAGGTTTCTACATCTACTTGAGATGGTTTTTGACCCTACTTGAGCACCACCCCAGAAGTGTCGTGTATTAACTCACTTGGGATAAAATACTCATATCCAGTACCTACATGTATTTCCATGGCAAAAGATGAGGACAGGAGATAATCTGCAAAAAGCCAAAAAGAACGTGGAGAATCTTGAAAGTTGTGGGACACATACTGTATACACAAATAGACAATAGACATGGTAGGTTATCATTACCAATATTACTTTTATGCTTCCAGGATATCGGGTTAGCAGTGCAGCTTGTGCACATAAACATTGCTTTTACCATTTTAACAATAGTTGTCATAACAGACTCAGCGCATTGTTTAAATGTTTTTTATGATTTACTTGTATGTTCTATTCTGTGTCCTTGCCTTTGACGCAGGCTCGCATGCCGAGCCCACATCTTTCCCCGCATGTGACAGCTTTATTTAATCAGCCTCTTGCAGGTTGTTAACCAGTTAAATACCACTGTCAATTGCTGACAGTAGCATTTAAAATGCATTGGGGGGTGTCATTCCACTGATCATTGGTGCCACTACGACGTGCTGTCATGATAGCAGGGGGTCTGCTGATGACCTACATGCCTATCATAATGATTCTCCTGTGTAAGCCGACCTGTGGCCAGTGTTCATAGGAGATTGTGATTTCTGCTATATAATTAAAAGTGAAAAAAAATGTTTTTATATTTTTTTTTTAAATAAAGTTCAAATCACCCCTTTTTGCCCTATCGAAAATAAAACAATAAAAAAAGAAATGCTCATATTTGGTATTGCTGCATTTCTAAAAGTTCTATCTATTACACTATAAAATACATTAATCTGATCGGTTAACAGCGTAATGAGAAAAAAAAATAAAAATGACAGAATTACATTTTTTGGCAACTGCAACATTGCAATAAAATGCAGTAAAGGGTGCTTTACATGCTGCGACATCGCTAACAATATATATCGTTGGGGTCACGGTGTTTGTGACGCACATCCGGCGTCGTTAGCGATATCGCAGCGTGTGACACCTATGAGCGACCTTAAAGAAGTTGTCCAGTTACCAAAACTGATTTTTTTTTTTTCTGATAAATCTTGCTAATATGTGCCCCTCAACACATCTATTATGTTTTTTCAGCAAAATTAGGTTTTATTGTGCACTAGCAGCACATGCTCATTGCTGGCTCCAGTTCTGATGGGGTTAATCTCTCCTCTGACTTCCTGTGTTCAGTTCCTACAAGTACCAGAATTCTTTGTGGCTCTAGGGCGGTGTCTAGCTTATCTAACACCCCCCCCCCCTCAGATCTCCACCCAAAGCCTCCTCCCTGCCTCTTCCCTGTGTGGATGAGAGAAATCACACAGAGACATCTGAAGCTGCCAGCTCTGCACACAACCAGGGGAAGAAAGTGTGTGTGAGTGTGTGTGTGTGTGTTTGTGAGTGTTTGTGTGTGAGTGTGAGTGTGTGTGTGTTTTTGTGAGTGTTTGTGCGTGAGTGTGTGTGAGTTTGTGAGTGTTTGTGTGTGTTTGTGTGTATTTTTGTGTGTTTGTGAGTGTTTGTGTGTGAGTGTGTGTGATTGTGTGTTTTTGTGAGTGTTTGTGCGTGAGTGTGTGTGTGTGTGTGAGTGAGTGTGTGTGTGTACACAGAAATTATGATTTTTAGCCGGCGCAACATTTGAAAAAAATAATTGGGGAAAAAAAAGTGACGGGGTGATGAGATTGCTTTTTTCCCTAGTCTGTGTGTCGTCCGTATCATCCACAAACCGCATATGACCGGATCCTGTGGATTAAATGTGCAGCGCATGCAACCGTTATTTTACCGGATCCTTCTGCAGCGGGACACAGAATTTATCGGCCGGCGCTGGAGTCAGCGGACTCCTGATCTCACAGCCCGCACACGCTGCAATGGCTGCAGGTGGGCTCATTCACATGACCGTTCCGTTTGTCCTGGTCAGTTCCTGTTTTTTTGCGGCCCCACAGACAGGACCATCTTTTCAATGTCTTTTGTGTAGGATCGGATGGTACACTGTAGCACTTCCATGTGCATCCGATCCTACAAAAAAAAACCACATCGGATGCCGTATGTCCGCTCCTTTATTATGGAGCATGTCCTATTCTGTTCCGTAATAACGAACCGTGACTCAATACAAGTCAATGGGTCCGCAAAATTCCCGGAAGCAACACGGAAGCACTTCCATGTGACTTCCGTTGGGTGCCCGTGCAGTCAGTGTCCCGCTCCAGCCCCAGCCCCGCGGCTGCCCGCTCAGCAGTGTCAGCAGCGGCCCGCACTGCAGTGTCAGCAGCCGCGGGGATGACAAGCACTACCGTCAGGAGGTTAGTAAGTTCATTACATACGGTTATGAAGTCCTGCCCTCCTGACGTCAGCGGTTGTCACTGCCTTCTATGCCCGCCGCTTGTCACATCACCTCTTGCTGTCGACCCGAGACTGTGACGAGTGGTAACGTCACAGGCCGCTCGCGATACTTTGTTTGTGAAGGCGGCGGTCATTGAACTCGGTGACAGCGCTGCTGTCAGGAGTTCAGCGATCATCGCAGGTAATATACCTCGCTAACCTCCTGATAGCAGCACTCGTCATGCCCTGCAGTGACCTGGGCTGACCTATTGATGTTAGCTCAGGTCACTGCACGGCTCTCCCAGCAAATAGGGAACATTCTGTTCTTCATTGACTGGGACATTGACTATGGTATGGATCATCGTGGGACCCCCTTGTATTACACCAGATCTGGATTTGTTTTTCTTTCTAATAAATTGGTGAAAGAGGGAATGTGTTGGGGAGTGTTTTTTCAAATAAAAATGTGTTTGTTGTCTATTTTTTTTTTTTTATTACTGCCTGGGTTTGTGATGTCGGGTATCTGATACACGCCTGACATCACTAACTCCAGGGCTTGATGCCAGGTGACATTACACATCTGGTATTAACCCCATATATTACCCCGTTTGCCACCGCACCAGGGCAACGAGATGAGCTGGCGCGAAGCACCAGGATTGGCGCATCTAATGGATGCGCTACTTCTGGGGCGGCTGCAGCCTGCTATTTTTAGGCTGGGGAGTGTCCAATAACGGTGAACCTCCCTAGTCTGAGAATACCAGACCACAGCTTTCCGCTTTACCTTGGCTGGTGATCCAATTTCAGGGGACCCCGTGTTTTTTGTTTTAAATTATTTAGTTAATTTAAAATAACAGTGTGGGGGGGCCTCTGTTTTGGATTACCAGCCAAGGTGAAGCTGCCAGCTGTGGTTTGCAGGCTGCAGCCGTTTGCTTTACCCTAGCTGGCTACAAAAGATAGGGGGACCGCATGTCATTTTTTTTTATTTAATTATTTTTGGCTAAATACAAGACTAAGCACCTTAGTGCCACATGACAGTCACAAAAGGGTGCCAGCTTAGAATATGCAGGGGGGGTAGGACATTATATATGTCTTTCTTATCTATCTGTCTATCTATCTATCTATCTATCCAGCCCTCCATTCATTCATTCATCCATCCCTCTATCCCTCTGTCTCTATATCTATCTATTCATCTCTATATCTACTCATCTATTTATCTTTCTTGCTGCTTCCGTTTTTTGCGGTCCGCAAAAAAAAACGGAAGGCACGCAGATGTCACACGGATGCCACTAGGATGCATCCGTGAAACAAAAGGACCGTTTTTTGTGGCCCACAAAAACTGAACGGTCATGTGAATGTAGCCTTAACAGCAGTCGCTGCCTGCTGCCGATCACATGGGACCGTGTGCGGGCTGTGTGTGCGGGCTGTGTGTACAGGAGTTCAGCTGAGTTCAGATCAGCTGACTCAAGTGTCGGCCGATCAGGCTGGGGCCACACGGGGATTACTGCGATCCCCTCGCATTACACTCGGCTCACGCTCAGTACAGCAGAGCTGAGTGTCATGCATGTGTCCCTGCGACTGAGGTCCGACTGTGCGAGCAGACCTCAGCTGCGGGGGACGGTCCGCCACTCGAGGGGTGGGCTAGCACTGAGGAGGGGTGGGAGGGATTTCTCTCCCTCTCTCCTCTGTAGTCCACCGATGTACCGCAAGTGCAGTGCGATTTTTCTCTCACCACATACACTTGAATGGGTAAAAGAGAGAGTCTTCCATTACAGTTGTAGCATGCTGCGATTGTTTTCTCGGTCCAATTAGGGCGGAGAAAATAATCGCTTATGTGTGCTGACACACAGGCTAATATTGGTCCGAGTGGAATGCGATGTTTGATCGCACTCCACTCGCACTGTGTTTCTCGCCGTGTGGCTTAGACCTTACTTGTTCTATGTCCCCCTGCATCCATCGCAGCGTGTGCAGGCTGGAGTTCAGCTGCGTTCAGATCAGCTGACTCCAGTGCTGGACTGAACTCCGCTGACCTCACAGCCTGTACACGCTGCAATGGATGCAGGGGGACACAGAACAAGTAATCGGCCGACACTGGAGTCATCTGATTACTTGGGATGAATTGAGCAGTAAAATGCCCTGGTGCTCGATGGGCGAAGCCCATGTCGATTTTTTTTTTTAAAAATTCATTAAAAATAAAAAAAAACAAAAAAATCACATTGTTTGTGGGCTCCCGCTGCATTTTCTATTGCTAAGGGTAACCCAAGCAGCTACTGGCTGCTAACCCCCGCTGCTTGCTGTTACTTTCACTGGCAATAGAAATCCAGGGAAGCATTTTTTTTTAATAAAGGTTTTTGCCTGAAAACTTTTTTAAAAAAATGACGTGGGCTTCGCCATATTTTTGTATGCTAGCCAGGTACAGCAAGCAGCTACGGGCTGCCCCCAACCCCCAGCTGCCTATTTGTACCCGGCTGGAAACCAAAAATATAGAGAAGCCCTTTTTTTTTTTTTTATTTCATGAATTTCATGAAATAATTAAAAAAAAAAATGACATGGGCTTCGCCGAATTTTTGAGTCCAGCCAGGTACAACTAGGCAGCTGGGGATTGGAATCCGCAGTGAAGGGTGCCCAAACTTTCTGGGCCCCCCGCTGCGAATTGCAGTCCACAGCCGCCCCAGAAAATGGCGCTTTCATAGAAGCGCCATCTTCTGGCGCTGTATCCAACTCTTCCAGTGGCCCTGGTGGCAGGTGGCACGCTGGGTAATAAGGGGTTAATACCAGCTATGTTTTACCAGCTGGTATAAAGCCCGAGATTCTTAATGTCAAGCCAAGTTTGACCTGGACATTAAGAATCTCCAATAAAGGGTTTAAAAAAAAAAAAAAAGACCACACAGAGAAAAATACTTTATTAGAAATAAATACACAGACACAGTAGGGACTCCATGTTTATTACTCCCTCTCACCCCTCCACGATGGAGAGATTTCTGTACTGACCATGCCAGGAGAGAGCGAGGGAAAAGAGAGAGAGCGAGGGGGGGAGGAAAAGAAAGCGAGGGGGGAGGAAAAGAGAGCGAGGGGGGGGAGGAAAAGAGAGCGAGGGGGGATAAGAGAGCAAGGGGGGGGAGGAAAAGAGAGCGAGGGGGGGAGGAAAAGAGAGCGCGGGGGGAGGAAAAGAGAGCGGGGGGGGAAAAGAGAGCGCGGGGGGAGGAAAAGAGAGCGAGGGGGGGAGGAAAAGAGAGCGCGGGGGGGAGGAAAAGAGAGCGCGGAGGGAGGAAAAGAGAGCGCGGGGGGA
Organism: Anomaloglossus baeobatrachus; assembly: GCF_048569485.1. Taxonomy (NCBI): domain Eukaryota; kingdom Metazoa; phylum Chordata; class Amphibia; order Anura; family Aromobatidae; genus Anomaloglossus; species Anomaloglossus baeobatrachus. Next base: position 32,421,053 of record NC_134364.1, read on the forward strand.
GGAAAAGAGAGCGCAGGGGGGAGGAAAAGAGAGCGCGGGGGGAGGAAAAGAGAGCGCGGGGGGGGAGGAAAAGAGAGCACGGGGGGAGGAAAAGAGAGCGCGGGGGGAGGAAAAGAGAGCGCGGGGGGAGGAAAAGAGAGCGAGGGGGGGAGGAAAAGAGAACGAGGGGGGGAGGAAAAGAGAACGAGGGGGGGAGGAAAAGAGAGCGAGGGGGGGAGGAAAAGAGAGTGAGGGGGGAGGAAAAGAGAGCGCGGGGGGAAGGAAAAGAGAGCGCGGGGAAGAAAAAGAGAGCGAGGGGGGAGGAAAAGAGAGCGAGGGGGGGGAAGAGAGAGCGAGGGGGGAAGAGAGCGAGGGGGGGGAAGAGAGCGAGGGAAAAGAGAGGGGAGAGGAGAGAGGGATAAGAGGGGGGCAGAGAAGAGGGGGAAGAGGGGAGGGGGAGAAGAGTGGGGGGAGAGAAGAGAGTGGGGAAAGAACGGGGGGGCAGAGGTGCTCTGTCACCAACTGTCTCCACTCTGTGACTTGTGGTGCAGGTGACAGAGTGCAGACAGTTGGTTCCATGCAGCAGGACAGATGGCAGAGCACAGCGGTGACATGCCTGTCAGTGTCTTGCTGCTGGGAGGAGCAGATGATCACACTGCCCGACACCGGCCGCTCTCCTGACATCGCAGCAGAGCGGGCGGGTGGACAGTGTGATCACATACTTACGTGCAAGGGGGGATTCAGCTGAAGAACCCCCCCCCTGTACTGCACACTGGCGCCCCGTGCTTCACCATCTACAGGACGCCGGCTCCACAGTGACGTCCTCCGGCTCCTCCCCTCGATGCTGGGCTGTGATGTGCGGTAGTTACCGCCCACAGCCCTGTCACTCAATCTGAGTGGTGCCAGCCTCCTCTGACGTACCCGTCCAGTTTGAGAGCCTGGAAATGCCGGGACGTCAGAGGATGCTGGCGGCCACAGCTCCAGGGGGTCATGTGACCGGCACTGAGCGTGCAGGATAGCGCCGCTCAGTGCCAGAACTGGAAACAGAAGCCAAAGGAGAAAACGCCTAGAAAGGTAAGTAGAACTCATACAGAAAATAAAAAAAATGGGTGAACCACCCCTTTAAACGATCGCAGAAGAGCTAAAAATCATTGGTCTGTGACACGTCGTTCATTTACCAAAAATCGTTGTCTGGTCAGTAGCGAGGTTCTTCGTCGTTCCTGCGGCAGCACACATCGCTACGTGTGACGCCGCAGGAACGATGAACATCTCCTTACCTGCCGTCCACCGGCAATGAGGAAGGAAGGAGGCGGGCGGGATGTTCTGGCTGCTCATCTCCTCTCCTCCTCTGCTATTGGGTGGCCGCTTAGTGACGCCGCAGTGACGTCGCTGTGACGCCGAACGCACCTCCCCCTTGAAGGAGGATTTTTCGGTGTCTCCAGCGACGTCGCACAGCAGGTATGTGCGTGTGACGCTGCCGTAATGATAATGTTCGCTACGGCAGCGATCACCACATATCTCACCAACGACGGGAGCGGGCGCTAACGCTCTCGACATCGCTAGCAATCGCTAGCGATGTCGCTTCATGTACAGCACCCTTAAGAGACGATAAAAACATCATATTTACCCCAAAATGGTATCAGTAAAAACATCAGCTGAGGGAGCAAAAAAGCCATCACACAGCCCCATATCTCAGAAAACTAAAACGTTACGGTTTTCGGAAAATGGCAACACAAGCAAAAATGATTTATTTATTTTATTTTTTTTTACAAATTTCAGAATTTGTTTTCACTACTTAAATGAAAAAGTAGCTATACAGGTTTGGTATCTGCGTACTCGTACTCACCTTGGCTGCACGAAGCTGTACGAACAGTTGGAGTGGTGTATGGGAGATACCTGTTTACTTTAATAAAGTTCCATTCTGCACTGGCCTACTGTCACGCACGTGCATTCAGATCAAAAAGCACAACGAAAAATCACCAAAACAACACCACAAACGGGGGAACACAATACAACAGAAGTCCCTGCTGCTATTGAGAGGGGTGAGGGGGCACCTTCTGAACTCATCTCAAGCTGACTCCTGAGCTCTCAAGAGTCCCTATAGAGGTTCTTTCAACCTGTCGGCGAGCAGGATACCTTGGGCCCTCAACTGGCCCTAAACTTACCCTGCCTAGTTAGTAGGCCGACGAGTTCACTAGACTCACCACTATAATACAGAAACGCAAGGGAAGAAATACAAACAGAGGAAACAAAAAAAGGATAAGATCTGGATTCTGGAACGCTTCAACTCAGCTCCTTCCACCAAGGGGGCCAGTATACAAATGAATTTGTATCAACAGCAGGGATTGCTGGGTAACCTCTCTACTTAAACCTGACAGGCATGACTGCAAAGTAATTGCAGCTGAAGCACTTGGCTAGAGACTGCTGGGAAAACTTCCAACAGCAAACTGACATTAACCGTTTAGGTACTAAAAGAAACAAAACCACATTTAAATGCAGAGTCCCAGATAGAGATAAGGCGCTCCAGTCCTCATGCTGCCACTAAATAAGGAGACGACCGTGACACCTACATAAGGTATAGGTCATTCTAGTTGAATGTTGATTGTGGACGATCCAGAAAATCCTAATCTTAGTTGAGGTTCTTCCCCTTACCGTCCTTAAACAATTTACAGCTGCGAACATATGCATCCTTCTCACTGGTTTTGTTTTATTATTTTTTAATCCCACTTCTTTAAACTTTCTTAAATATACTGTTCTTTGAACCGTGGTAGTCCTTGAACAGAGTACAAAAGGCTCTAATGGGTCTTACCTCTTGCTATTTCCTCTGTTTACTGTGAGATACATTGAGATGAAAGTATATCAGATAAAGCCCAGCCCATTAGTGATTTCCAAAAAAAAACCCTCAAACTATTTTTTGTATCAAAATTTGCAGAAATTTAATATTTTCACCCAAAGCGTTTAATTTATTTAGTGGCTGAGTGATAACTTTTTTTTAGAATTAAACATTACGCAAATGTAAGAAATTCCAAATACTATTTTGAATAAGTATGAAAAAAAATGTAAATATTGGCATTAAAGTTATATTTCATAGTTTCAGTTCCTGATCTGTTAATAAATTATGAGGCTACATGTCCATATTAGACAGATCAACATTAGTCTCGGGAATATATTCTTTGATGTGAAATGTACATAGACCTTTTCCAGAGTTGGCTTGTTGCCTTTCGGTCTGTTTAAATAGTTGCACTGTCTGGAGGAGCCGAGAAGTGCTCTGACTGGAGACAACATCTAGTCCTCGAGTGACTCAGCGGAGGAACAATATTTATTTTTGAAGTAGAAGGAAAATGAGGAAGAATTGAAAATGATAAAGCAAAAAAAAAAAAAAGAAAAAACATTGCGAAAGAAGAATGCGTAGATTATTTGCAGAATGACTTTCCAGAACTGTTCATTCAAGGCAGATGAAGACAGGTATTAAAAATATCTCCACCTACAGTATATGTACAAAAGAAATGATTTACGGAGAGCATAGTTGAATAGTTCAGCAAAGTATCGAGGAGAGTAAGTTACTGACAAATGCAGAATTGTAAATCGTAAGTTATAAAACGACTAAATGAGGAAAAACTAAAAATGGCTGACCCTCTCTTGACAAGTAATAGTAACACATACACAATTTTACACACTAATAACCCCGTTACACGCAACGACGTATCTAGCGATATATCACCGGGGTCACAGATTCAGTGACGCACATCCGGCATCGTTAGCGACGTCGTTGCGTGTGACACCAACGAGTGTCCATTTACGATGGAAAATACTCACCAAATCGTCCATCGTTGACACGTCGTTCATTTTCAAAAAATCGTTGGTTGTTGAGGACGCAGGTTGTTTGTCGTTCCTGCAGCAGCACACATCGCTACGTGTGACACCACAGGAACAAGGAACAACACTGTACCTGCGTCCGTCCACAATGAGGAAGGAAGGAGGTGGGCGGGATATTCCACCCGCTCATCTCCGCCCCTCCGCTTCTATTGGACAGCCGCTTAGTGAAGCTGCTGTGATGCTGAACGAACCTCCCCCTTAGAAAGGAAGCGGTTCGCCGGCCACAGCGACGTCGCTAGGCAGGTAAGTGCGTGTGACGGGTCCTAATGACATTGTGCGTCACGGGCAGCGATTTGCCCGTGACGCATAACCGACGGGGGCAGGTGCTTTCACCAGCAACATCGCTAGCGATGTTGCTGCTTGTAAAGCCCCTTTTAGGCCTAAGACACACGGCATGAAAATCGGAGCGAGTGGAATGCAATAAAACATCGGATTTCACTCGGACCAATATTAGCCTATGTGTCAGCACCCATGTGCAATTATTTTCTCAGTACTAATCGGACGGAGAAAACAGTCGCAGCATGCTGCGGGTGCAATACGATCCTTGTTTCTCTCGCACCCATTCAAGTCTATGGAATGAGAGAAAAATCGCACTGCACTCACAGTACACCAGTGTAATGCAAGTGCAGAGCGAGAATGGCAATAGTCGGCAACGGAGCAGAGAGGGAGATAAATACCTCCCCTCCGCAGCGCCGACCTGCCCCTCCTCAGAGCCGGCCCGCCCCTCCTGAGTGCCAGCCTGCCCCACCTCAGCGCTAGCCCACCCTTCCTCAGTGCCGGCCCTCCCCCCGCAGCTGTGGTCTGATCGCATGATCGGACCTCAGTCGCAATGACACTCGCATGACACTCAGCTCCCACTGTGCTGCCAGCTTGAGCCGAGTGTCATGCGAGGATCGCAATAGTCCCCGTGTGGCCCCGGCCTTACTATTACAGAAAGGATAAAAAATATAAAACTCTTGGCAAATGTTGAACGCTGCACTTATACAGGTTCAAAGAAAGCTTATAAGGATTTAGAGAACCCAAGTAAATAAAATTTAGGAATTGCGAAAACCATATTCCCATGACGTCTGCACACTGTGTACACCATTCCACATATTTTTTTCATTGTATATTTGCATTTTTTATTGTCTTTGCACGTTTTTTTTCACTTGCGTTTTTTCCTGCTTTTTTTTGTTCTTTTTTTAGTCATGGCAATTGCAGGGGTTCAAGTGCTGTACCCCTGCAATCGCCGCTGGTCTCTTGTTGTTGTTTCAGCCAGGACCCAGATCTCACTGCCCAGAGCAGTGCCCGCACTACTTTTGGCAGTATAACCTCCTAAATGCTGCGATCAATGTGGTCACAGCATTCAGGTGGCAGGGAGAGGGATCGCTTACCTCTCCCTGGCAGTCGTGTCCCTGTAAAGCCTGCTTTACACGTGTCGATATGTCGTGCGATCGCATTTGCGATTGCACCCGCCCACATCGTTTGTGCGGCACGGGCATTTTGTTGCCTGTGTCGCACAAAGTCGTAAACCCCCGTCACACGTACTTACCTTCCAAACGACCTTGCTGTGGGCGGCAAACAACCTCTTTCTGAAGGGGGAGGGACGTTCGGCGTCACAGCGACGTCACACAGCTGCCGGCCAATAGAAGCGGAGGGGCGGAGATGAGCGGGACATAACATCCCGCCCACCTCCTTCCTTCAGCATTGCCGGCGGCTGCAGGTAAGCTGCAGTTCATTGTTCCCGGGGTGTCACACGGTGCGATGTGTGCTGCCTCGGGAACGATGAACAACTGGAGCACAGAAGGACGTTCGATATTTAGAAAATGAGCGACATGTCAATGAGCAACGATAAGGTGAGTATTTTTGCTCGTTCACAGTCACACGTAGCTGTCACACGCTACGACATGTCAAACGATGCCAGATGTGCGTCACTAACGACGTGACCCCGACGGCATATCGTTAGATATATCGTAACGTGTAAAGCGGCCTTAATGCAATCATAGGGACCTGATGCTGCCATGGCAACCATGGGTCGTCACAATGACGACCCCGGGTTACTGAGCTACAGAGAGCCACACACCATGCTGTATTCATGGCGTGTCACGCAAAGTGCTGCGATATAATCCTTTGTAGTGATAATACATTGAAGAGGATTATAGAAACGTAGGATCAATTGACATGTGGCTTCTTTTTTCAGCAACAAAATCTGCAAGGAAAAAATAAACAGCGTGTGCACATCAAGTCAGGATTCTCATAGACTTTGCTGGGATGATTTTTACTTGCTATTATTGGTTAAAATAAGCAAGGAAAAACCCATGAAAAATGCAAAAAAAGCCCACCATGTGGAGAGAATCTCCCATAAGAGAAAAATCTGAAACATGAAACAAACTGCATATTGGGGTCAGAGAATAAAAGAAGGAATGAATATTGCAGAGGGTTAAGGGGGCTTTACATGCAACGATATCGCTAACGATATGTCGTCGGGGTCACGGAATTTGTGACGCACAACGGCGTTGTTAGCAATGTCGTTGCGTGTGACACCTATGAGCGAGCGTTAACGATCAAAAATATTCAACTAATCGTTGATTGTTGACACGTCGTTCATTTTCAAAAAATTGTTGCTGGTGCTGGACGCAGGTTGTTCGTCGTTCCTGAGGCAGCACACATCGCTACGTGTGACACCCCGGGAACGACGAACAACACCGTACCTGCGTCCTCCGGCAACAAGGTCGGCGTGATTTTCATACGGCTGCTCTCCGCCCCTCCGCTTCTATTGGACGCCTGCAGTGTGACGCCGCACGAACCGCCCCCTTAGAAAAGAGGTTGTTTGCCGGCCACAGCGACGTCGCAGGGAAGGTAAGTATGTGTGACGGGTGTTTGCCCGTGATGCACAAACGACGGGGGCGGGTGTATTCACAAGCGACATCGCTAGCGATGTCGCTGCGTGTAAAGCGCCCTATAGTGCAATTATGTTTGCTAAAGGTATCTGCTAACATGAGAAAATAATTTTTCATATCAAAGATGTCCAAAGCTTTTTAGGCTTTCATCAGAAATTTCACTTTAGCTTTAAATTTTAAGCATAGGCAATTATTACACATAGGTCCCTTTTGCACGTCCGTATAAAAACAAGCATGTGTGGCACGGCCCGTTTTGACCATCCCTGTTCATTTTTGTTACCCACCTGTGTGTACGGTGTTAAAAATGTGTCATCCATGTGCTATCAGTGTTTTTCCAGTAAGCTTCTAGAAAATGAAATTACAAAGCTGCTCCTATACATTCAATGTTAAAGAGGACCAACCACCAGGATTTTCCTATATAAACTAAAGCCAGTTTGGCGTCACAGCGACGTCACACAGCGGCCGGCCAATAGAAGCGGAGAGGCGGAGATGAGAGGGACATAACATCCCGCCCACCTCCTTCCTTCTGCATTGCCGGCGGGATGCAGGTAAGCAGCAGTTCATCATTCCCGGGATGTCACATGGAGTGATGCGTGCTGCCTCGGGAACAATGAACAACCGACACGCAGAAGGATGTTCGATATTTTGAAAATGAGCGACGTGTCAACGAGCACCGATAAGGTGAGTATTTTTGCTCGTTCACACTCGCTCGTAGCTGTCACACGCTACGATAGGTCAAATGATGCCAGATGTGCGTCACTTACGACGTGACCCCGACGACATATCGCCCGATATAACATGTAAAGCCCGCTTTAAAGACACATGAAGAATAAGAGAGGAAGGTTTGGTCTAGTGGCACATAATATAATAATAATCATATTAATCTACTGAAGAACCTAAAAAAAAGTTTACACTATCAAACTGAGAGATAATAAAATATATTCAAAATGAAAACTGAAGCTGAGTATCACAGTTATAACAGGACCTACACTGTTGTAGAATGAACCTACAGTAGGACATGAATACCATGTGTGGCACAGGCTGGCCATTGATTTATAACCTCTAAAACATTAAAAAGGAAAATGGGGGGAATAAAATCAGCATTTAAACATGAAGAGATAATTTAATCCTATAATGTGCCCCTTGAAAAAGCTGCAAGGGCGAAACTTTCAGTTAGACAACATACTGAGTCTATGGTTTTGCTTTTCTGAAATTGGACTATATTGATGTGCTGATTATCCTTTGCTCTTTTGTGAGTATGGTAATTGTGTATGGAAATGTAAAGTGTAAATCTATAATCCAATATTTATTCTAAAGGATGCTTCCTTGTTAGAAGAACGGCATAGGTGACTAATCATTCATATGAAAGCTGGTGGCTTGTGAGTTTTTTTATGACATAATTTGGACCCTGATCAAGCAGAGAGGCCCTAATTTTCCTCTTTTTGCTTTAATTTGCCTATTGTGGAATTATTTGTGGAGTTCCTGCTACTACATAAGACCAGCCCTACTGAAAATTGATGTAGAGACTTTACATATCCAATATTGTGGGCTTTTATTGGGACTTCTTATTCCACTTTTGTGACAATTTTTAGCAGCTTTTTTATTTTGCTACATTTTTTTATAATCTAATCTTCTGAAATATTTTAAAATTAACCTGTCATGTAAAAAACACTATTAACCTGTAGACATAGAATTAATCTGCAGGTTAATAGTGTTCTCAAGTTGCCCACAATCTGCACTGAGAGCCTCACTGGTGGGAGGAAATAAACTTTATTCCTCCCAGCAGCCTCCTATAGATATAGGAAAACAAGCCAGCTCTTCGAATGGTTTATAAAATATATCTAACTATTGGGGTGTTTATGAGAAAATCAACTGATCTAGTGATCAAATATATAAGAAATCGTAAACTCTTCATTAAGGGGAGGGGTTGAATATATCCATCAATTCATTAGTAACAGAATTTATGAAGAGGAGTTATCCCCTTTTCCCCTTGATATCCTCCAGAAAAATTGGATATGTTTTATCCTTTAAGTAAACAATGGATTATAGAAGCCGAAGTTTCATTTTAAATTGCAGTAGTTGTTCAACAAGGAACACAAATAGTGGTAACACATTGTAATGTACACTGACGAGGAAAAGGGAAACAATGTTTTGCACTTTTGACTTTCAGGCTCCATATTTCACCATCTGCTACAGCTTCAAATGTGAGTTTACCTTCATTTTATACACAATCACCTTGGCTATCTCATACATAAAGTTGACATGCAACTATTTAGCATATGATTAGTTATGTAATTCTTGTCACTGCATTGTTACTGTTTTGCTCCTTTTGGTAAAAAATCTTTTTCTTCCTGTGTACTACAAATTACAACCTGTTGTCACATTCCCCAATAGCTCAGTGTGTTATTAGGTTGATTCCCAAGTAAAAGATCACTGGTTCAAATCAAGGAGCAGCCATTAAGATTTCCCAAGAAAAGAGAGACAGCATCATCCAGCTCATCGATAGCTGTCTCTCAGCCAAGAACATTGCCAAACTGCATCATGTGAGTGCCATAAAGATTGCTTTACATGTTACGATTCTGCATACGATATCGTATGCGATCGTAACCGCCCCCATCGTATGTGCGGCATGTTCAATTTTGTTGAATGTGCCGCACAAACGATTAACCCCCATCACACGTACTTACCCGTCCATACGACCTCGATGTGGGCGGCGAACATCCACTTCCTGGAGTGGGAGGGACGTTCGGCATCACATCGACGTCACGTGTCAGCCGGCCAATAGAAGCGGAGGGGCGGAGATGAGCGGGACATAAATATCCCGTCCACCTCCTTCCCTCCGCATTGCTGGCCGGGAGCCGCAGGACGCATGTGAGATCTGTTCATCGTTCCCGTGCTGTCACACACTGCGATGTGTGCTACCCCGGGTACGATGAACAACCTGAGGTTCAATTCATGAGGAATGAAAGACGTGCATGCGATGAACGTTTTACCGTTCATTCGCAATCGCATGTAACTGGTACACACTACAATGTACCTTACGATGCCGGATGTGCGTCACTTACGACGTGACCCTGCCGACACATCGTAAGATATATTGTAGTGTGTAAAGCGGGCTTAATAGTTGAAAGAATACGAAATGAAGTCCATTCATTCATTCAAAAGCCAAGAGGTGACGTCCAGGCAAAATATCAGAGTCTACAAGTCATCACATCACAAGGTGTATCAGTTGTGGTGCAACAAATCCGGCAGTGGAGGCAGCTTGTATGCTTCGTAATAGTGAGATCACAGACGTCCATGCAAGAAGCATGCACGTTACACAACTCTAGAACAGTGGCCTGGGAAAAGGTGAAGAGGCCCCAACTTGAATATCATCATAAGAAGTGTCGGCTCTAGTGTGTAAAAAAAAAAAAAAGTACGAAAAATGGACAGTAGAAGATTGAAAACGGGTGATTTCAAGCAATGAGATGAAAGTCAGTAGACTAGGCTCTGATGGGTGCAAATGGGTCTGGAAGAAACAAGGGAAAAAGGGGCTAATGGGCCAAGAAATTGAAGAAACTGTCAAGTTCGGTGGAGGAAGCTTAGTGATATAGGGTTGTCTCACAGCTGAAGCTGTTGGATGTGAAAAGGACTTTGACACCCCTGGACTATCAAGTCGTGACAGTGACTCGCCCACCCCAGGGCTATGGAACACCCGGTGCCGGACCGGACTAGTCCGGTGGTAGTCAGTGGTGGCTGGGCCCGGCTCCGTGGCCCTGGTGGGTGTCAGTTGAATATGTGGCTTGAATTAAAGTTTGTGTTCGTGACGCCACCTGTGGTATGCGGCTACTAAGCCGCCGCTGCTGTGTGAGGCCTCCGGGATGATATTATGGCAGCAATGGTAGTACTGCTCCCCACAGGTGGAGCAATGCCCGGGGCACGGTTGGTGCTTGTGGAAGTCTATGGTGCTGCGTGACTAACACGGTGCAGGGCCGACCAGCAATGAAAGAAACAGGCACAAACAGTAGTCTCTTTACCTTCTCCTCTTTTACTCGGCAGAAACTTAGTCCAGGGAGACCGTCACAGATGGTAAAGATGATCCGGCCGGCCTGGAAGTGCCTGGGGTGATCTTTGGCCAGTTGAGTATGAGGCCTACTCCTTAATCTTTCTCTGCTGTATTAGGACACTGCACTTTGGGTTTGCAATTGCCCTCTTGCTGCTGGGACTTGTTGTTCGTCCCCTTTTCTGTGTGGTAGACTGCGCAGGCCCTCTCTGGTGCTTCTCTGCTGGAGTCTACACCGGGCCCTTGGGATGCAGCTGTACCTTCAGATTGCTTCTGGGACAGGGGGCTTACAGCTCTCCTGCCCTCCGGATTCAGCTACCAGGGATGGATTTTATGCCCTGGCAACTACAGACTCCGATGTCCGAGTCCCTGCTGTGCCTCTCTGCTCCCCTTGCTTCACTGGGCCAAGCTATCCCAGCTCTAGGCCCCAGTTTACAAGGCAGCACTACTCTGCGTCTGCACTCTTTCACTCCTGTCTCCAGACTAACTACCACTTCCTCCTTCCAGCCAGACTTAAGGAATGCTCCCTGAAGTTCCAGGTTCAGAGCTCCCCCTGCTGGCCGGAGGGAGAACTGTGTTGAGTGTTAACTTACTGGCCAATAGATCTCCCAATTACCTCCAGGCTCAGCATTAACCCTTTTGGGAGGGCAATGCTGTTGTGGCGACCAGGTCCTGGGGCGCCACACTCCCCCTTAGTTAAATTCAGTACTCCCGGACTGTAGAAACAAACATGACATGTTAGAACATTTCATCCCATTATGGGAGGCGCAAATACTTTAACGTTACAACCTTAAACATTACTATAAGAGTCCAGTGTGGCTCCCTGCCGGGTGTCCATTACACTGCTCCATGGGGGACCCGCCGCGTTCAAACCCCCAACGTAGGCTCTGGGCGTGCGTCAGAGCATTGATGACCCCACTCTATGCACGCCGGACGGGTTTTTCTTCAGGGGTGTTGAGCACACTGGTGCTAACTATGAACAATTTAGGTGTTGGCCACCCATAGTCCAGTGGCCCAATTGTCCATTTTCGCAATCAAAGAAAAAGAAAACATTTTGTACACAACATGACAGACATTTTGCATAACTATTTACATTCTAATAAGTACTCTTTCCCTTATACAGTTGACTCCCTATACCTTAGAGGGGGTTGTCCCCGAGTGCTGCGCTGGGACCTACGTAGCTCTGGTGTTTGCCCCTGACTACGTGGTGCGTCTTCTATCTCAGCACTACAGGTGGGCCTAACCCCCATAGGTAAGCGTGATGGTTGCCTTTGTGATCTAAGAGTCGCCAAGGGTATGACAGGTTCACCACTGACAGGGGGTTGATCCTCCTGTTCCACTGCTGGCGTGTCATCTCGTGCTGGAGCGGACGATTCTTTAGGTGGATCCGGAACCTTTTCCGTTTCTGGCTCGACCAACTGCGGAAACGTCAAAACTGGTACCACTATGGCATTGTTTATTCGGGTCCAAGTTTTGGGGAACTTTCCAAGGATGGTTTGAATCATCTCCCCTTCTTTCTCTTGACTTTGGGGACTTCCTTGTACTCCTTCCATTTCTCTTTGGATTCTGCACCGTTCAGGGCACGCTTTCAGGCGGTCTCGGGAAATTGCTTGATAGGTCTTGCCTTCATCTTTGCTTATGAGGCATACCTTACTATTGTCAAAGTTGGAGGGGATAATGGTGTAGGGCTCGCTTTCCCACTGATCATCCAATTTATGCGCCTTCCGCTTCTTCTTGAGGACTTGTTCTCCAGGTGCTAAGGGAGTTGCTGGGGCTGTTTGATTGTAATGCTGTTCTTGTCTCGTTCTTGCTTGAGACAGGCTCCTCTCTACGCACTCCTGGACCTTACGGTACCGCTGCTGCCGTTCTGTATCCCAATCCTCTATTTCTTGAACCGCCTCAGGCGACACAGTCCCCATCTCAAAGTCTACAGGCAACTTGCCTGGTCTGGCTCGCATCAGGTAAGCGGGGCTGCAGTTGGTCGAATTCACTGGGATGTGGTTGTACAGGTCTACCAGATCTGGCAACTTTTCTGGCCATTGGTTCCTTTCCTCCAGCGGTAGGGTCTTCAGCATATCAATAACCACATGGTTCATTTTCTCGCACAGTCCATTGGTTTGGGGGTGGTACGGTGTGGTTCGGATTTTCTTACAACCGTACATGTTACAGAACTCTTGGAACACTTCAGCCTCGAATGCAGGACCCTGATCAGTCAGTACCCTTTCCGGATAGCCGTGAGGTCGGCAAAAGGATGCCTGGAACGCTCTAGCTGCTGTCCTGGCTGTCTGGTCCTTCACAGGCACTACTACCAGGAAACGAGAGTAATGGTCCACAATGGTGAGGGCGTACACATAGCCTGACCGGCTTGGTGTTAACTTCACGTGGTCCAGGGCCACCAACTCCAGAGGCTGCTTTGTGACAATTGGCTGCAAGGGAGACCTTTGGCTGGCATCGTCTTTCCGCCTCAGGTTACACGGGCCACAGTCTCGGCACCACTTCTCGATCATCTTTCTCATGTGCACCCAATAGAACCGATCACGGAGTAGGGCCTCCAACTTCTTCCACCCGAAGTGTCCTGCGTTATCATGATACGCTGCTAGGACCATTGGAGCATCTCTCTGCGGAACCACTATCTGCCAGACAAGTTCATTTGTTCGATAGTTGACATATCTCTTGCAGAGCTTGCCTTGGTAGGTGAACAGTCGTCCCCTCTCCTTCCACAGCTGCTGGGCTTCCTCTGGAGCGTCTGGGCCAAGATGGGTCTCAGCTTGCGCTAGCTTCTCTTTGACCAATCGCACGGCCGGGTCACCGTTCTGTGTTTCTTCCCAATTATGGTGGAGTAAGGGGTTGACCGAGACCCCGTGCTGGCTTGAGCGCTTCACTCCCACAGCATGCTCACACTGGGACACACCTTGGTGATGGAAAGCCGGTAACTCTATCTCTTCGAGTTCATCCATGTCTTCTCCAGACTCGGGCAAGTGAGGCATTCTGGACAGCGCATCAGCATTGTTATTCTTCTTGCCAGCCCGATACTTGATGGTAAAGTCAAAGTTAGACAGCCGGGCCATCCATCGCTGTTCCATCGCACCTAACTTGGCTGTTGCCAGGTGTGTCAACGGATTGTTGTCCGTGAAGATGGTGAACTTGGCCGATGCCAGATAGTGCTTGAAGCGTTCAGTCACTGCCCAAACAATAGCAAGGAACTCCAGCTTGAAGGAACTGTAGTTTTCTGGATTCCTTTCTGTGGGCCGAAGCTTCCTACTGGCGTACGCTATCACCCTCTCTCTGCCTCCCTGTACCTGGGACAGAACTGCTCCCAGTCCCACGTTGCTGGCGTCTGTATACAGTACAAACGGTTGGCTGTAGTCAGGGTAGGCCAGAATTTCTTCTCCCGTGAGAGCCCCTTTCAGCCGGACAAAGGATGTTTCCAGTTGGCTGCTCCATTCAAATGGAGGGCTCTGCTTCTTAGCCTGCTTTGGCTGGCCCACCAGGAGATCTTGAAGGGGCGCTGCTATCTTGGTGAAACCATCAATGAACCTTCGGTAGTAGCCCACCAGTCCAAGGAACTGCCGCACCTCCTTCACTGTGGTGGGTCTTGGCCAGTCCTTGATTACAGTGACTTTCTCCGGATCAGGTGCCACACCTTCTGCGCTGACCACATGACCCAGGTACTGTACCTTTGGCTTCAAGAGGTGACATTTGGACGGCTTGATCTTCAGGCCATATTTCGACAAGGATTCAAACACTTCTGCTAAGTGCTTCAGGTGGTCCTCATAAGTCTTGGAGTAGACTATTACGTCATCCAGGTACAACAGCACGGTTTCAAAGTTGTGGTGGCCCAAGCAGCACTCCATCAACCTTTGGAATGTCCCTGGGGCGTTGCAGAGCCCGAATGGCATACAGTTGAACTCACAGAGGCCCATTGGTGTCGTGAATGCAGTCTTCTCCTTGTCCGCCTCTGCCACGGGAACCTGCCAATACCCACTGGTGAGATCCAAGGTGGAGAAATAGTTAGCTGACTTTAAGGCTGTTAGTGACTCCTCTATTCTGGGCAGTGGATAAGCATCTTTATGTGTAATGCGGTTAATTTGCCTGTAATCTACACACATTCTCATTGTACCATCTTTTTTCTTTACGAGCACTAGTGGAGCTGCCCAGGGGCTACAACTATCTCTGATAACCCCAGCCTCCTTCATTTCCCGTAACATTTCCTTGGCACACTGATACTGTGCGGGGGGTACAGGGCGGTATCTCTCTTTAATGGGATGATGATCACCCTTGGGGATTTGATGTTTAACCCCTTTCACCTGCCCAAAATCTAGGGGGTGTTTGCTGAAGACCCGCTCGTACTCCTGTACCACCCGGTAAACCCCATGCTTTTGGTGCGAGGGGGTGGAGTCGGTGCCTACATGTAATTTTTGGCACCAGTCTTCCGGCTGCCCCTTGGAGCCATTGTCTTCCGCCTGGTCGGACGGGATCAAGGGTTCCACTGCTTTAATGGTATTGTTACTGACAGTGTACAGTTTTGCTACAGTGGCGTACCGGGGCAATTTGGCCTCCTCCTCCCCACAATTCAGGACACGGACGGGCACTCTCCCCTTGCGGACGTCCGCTACCCCTCTGGCTATCAGGACTCCAGGCCTACTGTCTGAATACACTGGTTCTACCAAGGCATGGTAATCCTGACCCTTGAGGCCTATTGCTGCCCGACACCATATCAACATTTCACTTCTTGGGGGTATTACAATGGGGAGGGGGTCACTTACCCTCACACTGCCAATTTCTCCTCCGGCTAGCTCTACTTGCTGCCTCCTCATCAGGGCTCTGATCTCCCTCTGTAGGACACGCTGCTGCCCGGAGCTGGCAGTTTCAGACGCCTGTTGCAACAAAATTATCACTTCGGCAATACAATTTTCTATCACATTTGTACCAAGGGTTAGCAGTGGGTCAGATTCTTTGCGATCTATATCTACAATTATCATCCCCTGACATGGCAATTCCACCCGCCCCACTTTAATGGTTACTTCTTTGTACCCAATTTGAGGCAAGGGCTGACCATTACTGGCCACAATCGTTAAATCATCATCTGGGCCATGGTCAATGTCTGAATCAGCCCAATATCTTTTGTACAGTTTGTGGGGGATGGTTGTTACCTGGGACCCCGTATCCAGGAGGGCATTCAAAGGGATCCCATCCAGCACAATGGGAAGGACCGGGCGTCCTCCCACATACTTGCTGCGGCTGGGGTTTGAGCCGGGCTTCCTCACACCTGGGGGTTGGCTCCTGGCCCCAGGCTCGGCCCGTTTAAAGGACAGCGTCGTGCAATGTGGCCCGCCTGGTTGCAGTGGCGGCAGATCGGTTGTCCTGTTGAATCATACCGGTCTGTGTCTCTGCCTCGGGTCGGCGGAATCCTCCTCTGTCGCATCCATGGGACGTCTTCTGGGCTGGAGGCCAACTCGATTTTTGCAGGCGAGGGGGTCATTTGTAGAGACTGCACGGTCTTGGCAAGGGCAGCCACAGTCTTGGTCAGCTCCTGGAACTGCTGTCTGAGCTCTGCAGTGGGATCCTTATCCAGGGACTGCGCCTCAGCCCCTGCAGTGGCTCGTGTTGCAGGCACCACCCCGGGGTACGTGATAGCAAGAGGCCGGAGGGGTACTGGGTCATTCGGTGTAGATTCTCTCAGTACCCTGATGGCCTGGTCCTTAAACTTGGCAAAGTCCAGAGCAGGGTTCTGCAGGACCAGGATACGCAGCTGGGTCCTGTGGGCATCTGACAGGAGCCCCTCTATGAACTGCTCGGTTAGGAGTTTGTCTTCTTCACGTACACTCTCTGGGTCCACCTGTTTAACTGCTTTCAGGGCCTCCTGCAAGTTTAAGGCATAGTCCCTTATGCTGTCCGTGGCCCGTTGCTTGCACCCAAAGAATCTCATCTTTATCTCTGCTGCGGTGCGGGTGTCAAAAGTACTCTTTAGCTTGGCCAATATCTGGGCTGCTGTCCCTTTATCTGTATCAGGCCAGGACTTCGCTTCACGCTGGGCTGCGCCGGCTAGCTGTCCCATTACTATGCCCACCTTCTGGCTCTCAGTCAGAGGATACACCCGGAACAAGCTGTGCAGGCTTTCTCTGAAGTCACTCAAGGTATGGGACTCCCCGGAGTACTGCGGCAGCCATTCTGCTCCTGGTATGTACGGCATGGTGATCGGCATTACCGGCGCTACAGTGGGGGCTGGGGCGACGGCGACTGGGACTACTTCGGCCGGTGCTGCGGCGCCCTGGGCGATGGCAGCCACCTGCTCTCCCTCGGAGTCGGACATCTTCCTCCCCCTTAGTGAACCTTACCAGGCTCCGTTCACTTTTCAAATTTTCTTCCGGGTCGCGCGGGGTTAACAGCGCTCTGCTCTGATGGCGCGCTCCCTTCGCGCTCTTTGTCAGGCACGCCCCCCTTCTTCCTGCGCTCGGCGCGGCTAATGGCGGCGGCAATTTACAACCAGTACACAGTCTTTTACACAGTTCTTCAGGCGCACAGTACCCGGTGTGACCGGGCACGAAATCCTGTTCGTGACGCCAAAGTTGACTCGCCCACCCCAGGGCTATGGGACACCCGGTGCCGGACCGGACTAGTCCGGTGGTAGTCAGTGGTGGCTGGGCCCGGCTCCGTGGCCCTGGTGGGTGTCAGTTGAATATGTGGCTTGAATTAAAGTTTGTGTTCGTGACGCCACCTGTGGTATGCGGCTACTAAGCCGCCGCTGCTGTGTGAGGCCTCCGGGATGATATTATGGCAGCAATGGTAGTACTGCTCCCCACAGGTGGAGCAATGCCCGGGGCACGGTTGGTGCTTGTGGAAGTCTATGGTGCTGCGTGACTAACACGGTGCAGGGCCGACCAGCAATGAAAGAAACAGGCACAAACAGTAGTCTCTTTACCTTCTCCTCTTTTACTCGGCAGAAACTTAGTCCAGGGAGACCGTCACAGATGGTAAAGATGATCCGGCCGGCCTGGAAGTGCCTGGGGTGATCTTTGGCCAGTTGAGTATGAGGCCTACTCCTTAATCTTTCTCTGCTGTATTAGGACACTGCACTTTGGGTTTGCAATTGCCCTCTTGCTGCTGGGACTTGTTGTTCGTCCCCTTTTCTGTGTGGTAGACTGCGCAGGCCCTCTCTGGTGCTTCTCTGCTGGAGTCTACACCGGGCCCTTGGGATGCAGCTGTACCTTCAGATTGCTTCTGGGACAGGGGGCTTACAGCTCTCCTGCCCTCCGGATTCAGCTACCAGGGATGGATTTTATGCCCTGGCAACTACAGACTCCGATGTCCGAGTCCCTGCTGTGCCTCTCTGCTCCCCTTGCTTCACTGGGCCAAGCTATCCCAGCTCTAGGCCCCAGTTTACAAGGCAGCACTACTCTGCGTCTGCACTCTTTCACTCCTGTCTCCAGACTAACTACCACTTCCTCCTTCCAGCCAGACTTAAGGAATGCTCCCTGAAGTTCCAGGTTCAGAGCTCCCCCTGCTGGCCGGAGGGAGAACTGTGTTGAGTGTTAACTTACTGGCCAATAGATCTCCCAATTACCTCCAGGCTCAGCATTAACCCTTTTGGGAGGGCAATGCTGTTGTGGCGACCAGGTCCTGGGGCGCCACAACAGGGTACTGCACAAGCTATCCTCCCGTGTAGTATTCCACCTCCCTCGTGGTTCTGGGTCCCTATCTTAATAGTGTTGCCTCCAACAGCAAATCAAATCCTAGATACACCCTGCACCACACCCACCAGGCACACCAGTGGACGGCTTGAGTGGAATAGAGTCGCCCACCTGGGGGGTCAGGGAGGGGAGATCAGGAGTGTAGTCAGTGAGTGAGTCGTTAATCAGTGAGAGGAGGGAAGTGAAGTGACCTTCGAGCTGTGAGGAGCTCAGAGGAGGTTAGGAGCGGTGGCTCCAAAGAGAAGCTGTCTAGGTTGCAGACGGTGGTCTGGACCAAGAGAAGTCGGACCCCCGGTCGCAGGTGATTGTGGCAAGGTGCCTGGACCTGTTGAGGAGGATCGCCAGCAGCCTAGCACTATCACCGATCCGGGACCGAAGGCACAGCAGGGTACATGGACCCTAGGTCGGGGAGAAGCTTCAGGCAACCCGGCAATTCACCTGAGGAGAACGGAGCCTTTATGATCTGTTCCCACCCGCTCCAGAATTGGGACATTAGCGCAACAAGGGGGATAGTACTTTCCAACCCGGATCTGAGCAACTCGGCTGCTTCCCCGGTGGCGGCACAGGACAACATAGTGTTCCAGCAGGACAACGATCTGAAGCATACGTCCATATTGGCAAATAAATGATTCAATGACAATGAAGTAGGGGTACTGGATTGTTCCTCACAGTCCCCAGACTTCAACCCAATTGGACACTTGTGGGTAGAGTTGAAGAAAAAGCTGTATACAGACCCAAGTGAGTTGACCAGTATTCACCAACTTTGGGAATGTGTAGAAGAGACCTGGGATCAGATTTTGGTTGATATGATTGTTGATAAATAGCAACAGTTGACAATCATCTGTTTTCTCTGACGTTTCAGAAGCCTGGAAGCCGGAACTCTATTGATCCACTCAACACTGGGACACCAGCTGGAAGGGTCTTGTACACATAGAAGACCTAATAACTTCTGAATTCTCAAAATGTCAGTCATAATTGGATTTGGTTGTGTATTTATTAATATTATGATAAATGATTTAATAAATCACAATCTGTTGGTAATTTAGCATTATATACTATATCCCAGACTCACAGATTTGAGAGTATTCTGTACCATCAATTAGGCAAAAGAAGCTGTGGAAAGAAAAGGCGCAATAGGGTCTTACCCGGTATGACACAAGGGGTAAATGCAAGTAGAAGCACTCACCTGGTAGGGTTGTGCCAGTCACAACCCCTTAGCAAGCATATATGTAGCGTGGAAGGCAGCGGTCCCGCAACGAAAAGATATATCAGATGGCAGGAGAAAAGCAGGTTTAAATACCGCGCCAAACCACAGGAGTCCAGATGGTGTTAGTAAAATTCTTCCCTTTATTTTCACAGGTCTACGCGTTTCGAGGACATGTCCGTCCTCTTCCTCAGGACAATGTACAGAGAATGCTATACTAGTACTAGTATAGTATTCTCTGTACATTGTCCTGAGGAAGAGGACGGACATGTCCTCGAAACGCGTAGACCTGTGAAAATAAAGGGAAGAATTTTACTAACACCATCTGGACTCCTGTGGTTTGGCGCGGTATTTAAACCTGCTTTTCTCCTGCCGTCTGATGTACCATTAATTAAAAAGAGGAAAAGTTGTATTATGATAAGATAAAGCATCTGTTGCTGCGGCTTTACACTTTTACAAACAAAAAGACATGGATTACAAGGCAGACACCAATAGGGGTTAAAAGATATCGGGAAAAAATACACATAATAATAACCGCCCGGGAGCAATTACCCTGATAAGAAGATACAAGGATTATGCATAGCAAACTGCAGCATGCAAAATGGGAATTGCATGTTAGGTAATTGTTAATTTTAGAAAACGCAGTGCCTAATTGCTGTGAAACACACTGACTATTAACAGGATGCCCTAGCACCTGCCTCCAGCAATAAGTAAAGCATGCGAGTGGCCGGCACAGGAACCACATGTGTAATTAGTGACCATCAGTTTGGTAGTTTTTTTCTACTGATTCTTTTGTGTGGTATGAATAAAGCGTAATGACATATTTTATTAGAGGGCAAATGACTGTTTGGTAATGGGGGTTGCTTAGAAAAATCCTAGTCCTGGCAGAAAGGAGGGGGAAAGAGGAGCGGGGGACTTGTCTTTCCCCTTGCACATGAATTGAAACATGGATTCTTTATTATCTGTCTCTTAAAGGGAGTATAGAAATCTAATCTAAGTGGAGAATAATATCTACAAATATTGCATGCTGCCATTGTAAGGAGAAGGATGGAGACAAAACCTACTGTCTGTGAGTGATAATTTACTGAAAAATCTCTGCAAACCCAACAAAATTACTATTTCTGATTATTTCCTTGTGTTCTGTTAGTTTTCAGCAAACCAATATGTGGTAGAATAAATGTCTATAACAAATGCGGAAATGCCATAAGACCCCGTTACACGCAACGACATCGCTAACAAGATGTCGCTGGAGTCACGGAATTCGTGACACACATCCGGCCTCGTTAGCGACGTTGTTGCGTGTGACACATACGAGCGACCGCTAATGATCAGAAAATACTCACCAAATCGTTGATTGTTGACACGTTGTTCATTTTCAAAATATCGTTGCTGGTGCTGGACGCAGGTTGTTCGTCGTTCCTGAGGCAGCACACATCACTACGTGTGACACCCCAAGAACGACGAACAACAGCGTTCCTGCATCTTCCGGAAACGAGGTGGGAGTGACGTTTATGCGGCTGCTCTCCACCCCTCCGCTTCTATTGGACGGCTGCCGTGTGACGTCGCTGTGACGGTGCACAAACCTCCCCCTTAGAAAAGAGGTTGTTCGCCGGCCACAGCAACGTCGCTAGGAAGGTAAGTTCGCGTGACGCGCACTACCGATATTGTTCGCCACGGGCAGCGATTTGCCCGTGACGCACAAACGACGGGGGTGGGTCTGATCGCTAGCGATGTCGCAGCGTGTAAAGTGGCCTTTACACTTTTCCGTCAGGTATGGTAATCAAGAGAGATAATTCTGTGTGATTGTCCATTATAAAATTGATATCTATTAGGTAGAGATGAGCCGAATTTTACCCACAAATAATTTTGTGCAAATCTCACGTCTGGAAAGCGTGTAATTACTTGGAAAATACAGGTGAGGTGAGGCAAGAGAGAAGTCCACTGACCATAAAAGCTTACACCTTACAAGAGAGCAAGAGAGAGAGAGAGAGGCCCTGTTGACCATAAGAGCTTACAATCTACAGGAGAGAGGATCCCACTGATCATAAAAGCTTATACACTACAGGAGAGAGATAGAGAGAGAGGACACTGCTAACCATAAAAGTTTACACCTTACAAGAGAGAGAGAAAGAGATCCCGGTGATCATAAGAGCTTACACTCTACAGGAGAGAGAGGACCCCACTGACCATAAGAGATTAGACTCTACAGGAGAGAGAGGACCCCACTGACCATAAGAGCTTAGACTCTACAGGGGAGAGAGGATCCCACTGATCATAAGAGCTTACACTCTACAGGAGAGAGAGGACCCCACTGACCATAAGAGATTAGACTCTACAGGAGAGAGAGAACCCACTGATCATAAGAGCTTACACTCTACAGGAGAGAGAGGACCCCACTGACCATAAGAGATTAGACTCTACAGGAGAGAGAGGACCCCACTGACCATAAGAGCTTAGACTCTACAGGGGAGAGAGGATCCCACTGATCATAAGAGCTTACACTCTACAGGAGAGAGAGGACCCCACTGACCATAAGAAATTAGACTCTACAGGAGAGAGAGAATCTGTTACGTCACCACCGGAGTCCGCTCCATCGACTTCTGCTCCAATCGCTAGGCGACGCCGTGTTCCTACCGTGGATAGTGCTGGTGATGGGAGAGGAGTCGATGCCGGTGGCGCTGGTGGGCGCAGGCTCCGCTCATCCACTGGTCTGGGTTTCCTGGGGATCTGCAGTACTACTGGCTGACTGTAGGTGGCAGGTGTCTCCCAGCTGAAGTACCATCATTCAGCTACAGCCAATGGGAAGACACCACACCCTTCTTATTCCCCCTCCTGTCATATGACCTCTGCCAGAGAGAGGATTCCGCTGACCATTAGAGCTTATACACTTGAGGAGAGAGAGAGGACCCCGCTAACCATATGTGCTCACACTCTACAGGAGAGAGAGGATCCTGCTGACCAAAAGAGCTTACATTCTACAGGAGAGAGAGTATACTGCTGATGATAAGAGCTCACACGCTAAAGGAGAGAGAGGATCCCGCTGACGAGATGAGCTTACACTCTACAGGAGAGAGAGGATCCCGCTGATCATAAGCGCTTACACTCTACAGGAGAGAGAGGATCCCGCTAAGCATAAGAACTTACATTCTACAGGAGAGAGAATACTCTGCTGACGATAAGAGCTCACACTCTAAAGGAGAGAGAGGATCTCGCTGACCATGAGAGCTTACAATCCTCAGGAGTGATAGGGACGCTTACCCAGTGACTCTAGATGGAAAATCACTGTGCCGTGCAAACTGTGCTCCACTGGGAACCGCACATCTGTGATGGCCCAGGTACTGATCCCCTCTATATGAGGCATGATAATCCACAAGATGTCATAGGTGCAGGAGATTATGGGAAGCTCACCTTAGCCTGCTCTCTGATGTCTCAGCAGTGTGGGATATGGAGTCAATATTTTGGCAAACCTCAAATCAAATCTCAGAATGTTTGAACTTGCGTGAAACACCGAATTTGAGTAAATTAGACTCAATAATCCACAGCTTGAACCGCTCATCTCCATTATTAGGGAAATACCCTAATTCAGGGGTCAGGAACCTTTTTGGCTAAGAGAGCCGTAAACGCCACATATTTTGAAATATAATTCCGCAAGAGCCGTACAATATGTTTAAAGGGCCATTGACAGATCAATCGCTCCAATGTTCACTTAGTACAGCAAGGAATGCTCCTCCCTGCTGTATAAAGCCACAACTGGACTGAAACAATGGTAATTAGCAGTAAAAAAATCAAATAAATAACTTACATTGTGAACTTGCGATGCATGACATCAGTCCAGCAGTCTGGCGTCTTCTTTTTCCTGCGCATGACTGGAAGCTGGCATTCTTCCCACCTGATGTTGAGAGAATGCCAGCTTTGAGGCATTCGCAGAAGAAAGAAGCTGGAATATTGGACATGTCACACAACGCATTGTCAGTTATGTCAATTATCTATTTTATTATTTTACAGCGAATTATTGTTTAGGTCCAGCGGTGGCTTAGTGCAGCAGAGAGGAACACTCCTTTGTGTACTAAGTGACTGCTGGAGCAATTGTATCTGTCAGTGGCCCAGACACCCTGCTTCCCATACAGCCTGCACCCCCCATATCACACACACACACTGCTCCCCATACAGCCTGCACCCCCCCATATCACACACACACACACACTGCTCCCCATACAGCCTGCACCCCCCCATATCCCACACACACACACTGCTTCCCATACAGCCTGCACCCCCCAGATCTCACACACTACACCCCCATATGTCACATACCCTGCTTCCTATACAGCCTGCACCCCCCATATCACACACACACACTGCTCCCCATACAGCCTGCACCCCCCATATCACACACACACTGCTCCCCATACAGCCTGCACCCCCCATATCCCACACACCCTGCTTCCCATACAGCCTGCACCCCCCCCATATCACACATACACACTGCTCCCCATACAGCCTGCACCCCCCCCCATATCCCACACACACACACTGCTTCCCATACAGCCTGCACCCCCCAGATCTCACACACTACACCCCCATATGTCACATACCCTGCTTCCCATACAGCCTGCACCCCCCATATCACACACACACACTGCTCCCCATACAGCCTGCACCCCCCATATCACACACACACTGCTCCCCATACAGCCTGCACCCCCCATATCCCACACACACCCTGCTTCCCATACAGCCTGCACCCCCCCCATATCACACACACACACTGCTCCCCATACAGCCTGCACCCCCCCCATATCCCACACACACACACTGCTTCCCATACAGCCTGCACCCCCCAGATCTCACACACTACACCCCCATATGTCACATACCCTGCTTCCCATACAGCCTGCACCCCCCATATCACACACACACACTGCTCCCCATACAGCCTGCACCCCCCATATCACACATACACTGCTCCCCATACAGCCTGCACCCCCCAGATCCCACACACACACACTGCTTCCCATACAGCCTGCACCTCCCAGATCTCACACACTACACCCCCATATGTCACATACCCTGCTTCCCATACAGCCTGCACCCCCCAGATCCCACACACACACACTGCTTCCCATACAGCCTGCACCCCCCAGATCTCACACACTACACCCCCATATGTCACATACCCTGCTTCCCATACAGCCTGCACCCCTTAGATCACACACACTACACCCCCATATCTCACACACCCTGCTCACATATCTCACCCTGCCTGTACCCCAACTTACCCCTCTCAAACACTCTGCACCCCTTCACATGCTTCTGTCACAGTCTGCAGCCCTCATATGCCCCTCACCCTGCAGCCCCCCTCACCCTCATGTCCCCTCTTTTCTTATTACCAGTCATGTGTCCATGTCTCCTTCAGGATTCAGTATCTTGCTTTCTGCCCGGCCTCCTGTGTCTCCTCCCACACAGTCACATGGGCGTGACATCATCGCAGGTCCTGCAGGATGGAGATTCCGTCTGCTGTGCAGGTCAGGAGCACTCCTGCAGCTCAGACATGGCTCGTGGCCTCTCCAGGTCAGGTGCCCCTCTACTGACACTGGGCTCCGCTGACTCACAGGCCGGCCCACTACACAGCGGCACTACACATAGACGCAGAGCGGCTGCCGGGCCCCTATGTGTACTAGTGCTGCTGTGTAGTGGCCGGCCTGTGAGTCAGGGGAGCCCAGTGTCAGTAGAGGGGCGGCTCACGTCTCCTCGTTCCCCCGCTGATCCGGCTCCTGGGCGCATCGTCCATTGCTGTCGCTCGCTGACCTCTCAGCAGGCGCGCAGTGATGACGTCACCGCGCTCGCTGCAGAGCTGTCAGAAGGACGCCGACAGTCACAGCGGGGAGAATGATAAGAGAGAGACCGCCGCTCACTTTCTCATCATTGCTCTCAATTGTGCTGGCG
This sequence comes from Anomaloglossus baeobatrachus, assembly GCF_048569485.1. Lineage (NCBI taxonomy): Eukaryota > Metazoa > Chordata > Amphibia > Anura > Aromobatidae > Anomaloglossus > Anomaloglossus baeobatrachus. The sequence goes on from NC_134364.1 coordinate 32,446,667, forward strand.
CCGGCCCTGATCCTTCCCATAGACAGGTAGGAGCCCTGTCTGCGAGCCAGATACGGCCATCAAAAGAGCCATATCTGGCTCGCGAGCCATAGGTTCCCGACCCCTGCCCTAATTTATTAATTATTTAAAGAGGAAGATAATATTGAGAACCTATGCTGTGTCAGGTATCACACTGAAGCTGGATCCCGCTGACCTTTCCTATCAATCACACATTGATGGCCTCTCCCTGGGGTAGTCCATCAATGTTAATTCCACAAAAGACCCTATCTGCACTCTCTTTTTGGGTATATGGAATGGATATCAATGATCATACCGCGTCATACTATTTGTGGTGATAATGACACTACTAAAAAATCTTATCTATAGAACATGAAATTGGAAGAGTTCTGATTTTCTTTTTTTATATACAGTAGTCAGTAACTAGTGATATGGAATATTGAAAAAAAAAGTAGTATCAAAATGTTTATTAAAAAGACAATTAAAGAGCACCTGTCACCAGATCAGTATCGTCCAGTTATTGCTTTACTTTTAGACTAGTTGCTTCTCTGAGTAGTCTGTTTTTGTTTTATCTTTTTTAATCCACCATATGGTTCCAGACATATGAGCTTTTTTTATATGGTGACAATTTTAACCACGCCCCCTTGTAAATTAGCACTAAAGGGAAAAGTTTTTTTTCCCTTTAGTTCTAATTTACAAGGGGGTGTGGCTCATAGGATTATCTGTTGGCTTATCTTTAGGCTGTTCTGCATTATTACCATGTCAGCCACACCCACATATCAAGACCATTTTTGTAAAAAAAAATAAATTTAAATTTTAAATTAAAAAACTCCCAAAACTATCAGCTTTCTTGGGTGACCACAGTTGATTACCGATGAATCAGCTGCCACCCCCAACACATTGAGCTGACAAAGATCATTTAGAGAAGAAATTGCTCAGATCAGACAAGCTTTTTAAAGGGAATCTGTGAGCAGGTTTTTACTATGTAAGCTGAGAGCAGCATGATGTAGGGGCAGAGATTCTGATTCCAGTGATCACTTATTAGGTTGTACGTCATTCTTCACAAAAATCAGTGTTTTATGTTATTTATATATTTTACTCTCTTATATAGCACTATTAATTACACAGTACTTTACAAATGTGATCATCACTGTCCCCATTGGGGCTCACAATCTACATTCCCTATTAGTATGTCTTTGGAGTGTGGCAGGAAACCAGAGAACCTGGAGGAAACCCATGCAAACATGGGGAGAACATACAAACTCCTTGCAGATTTATAAGCCAATTATCACTACAGGACTAGGTGTCTCAGGCCTCCTAATTAACCCTAGAACACGCAAGCAATTCAATCTACCATAGAAAACAAATGACCTAGCAGGCCTGCGAGGCCCCAGGTATGCGTTCTAGGGTTAACTGCTCTGTATAATCCCGTCCCCACCATTGATTAGTAGTTTTCTATCTATGTACAATGTAAATGAAAAACTGTCAATCAGTAGTGTGGGCGGGGATATACAGGGCTCAGCATTCTGAGATATGCTATATCTGCAACAGTGAAAACTGTGATTTTATCAAAGTGACAGCATACAGCCCTATAAGTGATACATCTCTGCCCCTACCATGCTGCTCTCAAATTACATAGAAAATATATGGCGTTGGATTCCCTTTAAGTCCATCTTCATATGTTTGTGAAACGAAAACTACGCTTTAATCAGGTCAGGAAACCTGTCAGGGCTGGTAATGCGATCTGAGCACATAGGTGTGAAATTGGCCAGTCTTCCTATGACTTGGAGGGTTCAACTTTGGGTGTAACAGACTGATACTGAATATGGGACCTGCATCTGCTTTGAGAAAGGGCAAGATCAGGCAAAATGCCATCCTTGGAAAGATATACAAATTCTTATACATATGAACATCTCTCTTTGTTCAATGGTACTGGAATTCTGACCACTTTTTCACTGCCAACAGTGCAAACATGGACCCATTTCCATGGTAGATGGGGGTCTTATTGGACACCTCCATTACTAATCTAGGGCTTAGTGGCACCTGTGAGCTGTTATTAAGCCCTTATATTACCCTAATAGCCACCACACCAGGGCAATCGGGGTGAGCCAGGTAAAGTGCCGGGATTTGTAGCATCTAATGGATGTGATAATTCTGGGTGGCTACAACTGCTTTTTTAGGCTGGGGTGGTCCAATAACCGTTGGTCTCCCTAAACTGAGAATACCAGCCCCTAGCTGTCAGCTTTAACATGGTTAGTATCAAAATTAATCAAATTAATTCTGTTCCCAAATGAACTGGGTTTTTAAAAAAATACAGTTGCACCTGCTGATCCCAAATATCTGCGGGTTTGCCCATCACTAGCAGTGTCCTGTCAATCCAGGGCTGTAGGTAGGGAAAAGCCACCAGGGATCTGCCTGTGTGAATAGTGCCTAGTGCAATTCAGTCTTCGGCCATGTTGAAGAGTCAAACATACCTGTCTGAGATAAGATAGCAGTGCCTGATACATTCTGCCGATGGATAAAGCTGGGTTCACACACAACGACAACGACGTCACTGTTACGTCACCATTTCCTGTCACGTAACAGCGACCTTACATGATCGCTAGTTAGCTGTCAAACATGTAACTTTAAGCAGCGACGGAGCAGCGATCATAGTGACCTCGACGGTCATTGGGACGTGTCACACGCATCGCTGTGCGACGACTCAGACCTTGATAGAGGTGTGGTGTTTACCCCTAGACATGTTTTGCGTTGCCTCTTTTCACGCCCCTCTGTTCCGATTGGTGATCACTACAGCGGCGCCTGATTAGGTGACCGTGCCAAACAAAGGATGACACAAAGAATGACACACTAGCGACACCAGACAGAGACTCTACTACGTGGAACAAAGAATGTAACTTAAAGAAAAATGGCCACTTAGCAGCGATGTTGTTCTCGTCGTCGCTGTGTGTGACACCACATTTAGGCAGCAAGTATCAGCTGTCAAGTTCCCTTTAAGCATCTAGTGTTATGGTGGTGTCACACACAGCGACGACGGCAATGACATCGCTGCTAAGTCACCATTTTCTGTGACGTAGCAACGACCTCAACAGCGACGTCGCTGTGTGTGACACATAACAACGATCAGACCCCTGCTGCGAGATCGCTGCTCGCTCTTGAATATTCCAGGTCATTTTTTGATCGCTGCTATCCCGCTGCGCCACATGCATCCTTGTGTTTGACACCGCAGCAGTGATGGTCGCGACAACGCTGAAGGCAGTGATGTAGGACTGAAGGCAGGACAAGGGCGTGTTTTTGCGGTGTATTTTACAACGCCCCCTCGACTCCGATTGGTGGTCATAACAGCGTTCTGATTGGGTACCTTGCCGAAGGCGTTACAGTGATTTAATTCTTTAAGTTCCATTCTTTGTTCCACGTAGTAGAGTCTCTGTCTGGTGTCGCTAGTGTGTCGTTCTTTGTGGATCTTTCATCAGACCTTGTGATTGAAAAGGTAGGTATGCTTTGTGTTCTCAAATTGTTGAGCAAAAAGACAATGCAAAGGCGCTGTAGCGATCACCAATCGGAACAGAAGGGCGTGAAAAGACGCAACGCAAAACATGTCTAGGGGTAAACACCATGACTCTATCAAGGTCTGAGTCGTCGTACAGCGACACGTGTGACACGTCCCAACGACCGTCGAGGTCGCTAGGATCGCTGCTCCGTCGCTGCTTAAAATTACATATTTGACAGCTAACTAGCGATCATGTAAGGTCGCTGTTACGTGACAGGAAATGGTGTCGTAACAGTGACGTCGTTGTCGCTGTCGTGTGTGAACCCAGCATTAGGCTGTTGTTGGCTATTGATGTAGCATGCAATAAAAAAAAATTCTAACTGGGTAGATGCTAGCACAGAGCTATTTCCAGGCACAGGGACGAAGCTGTGACTGCTCATTTGACTCAATTATCTCCAGCTCTGGATGTCACACAGTGGTGCAGGACATGGTGAAGTTAGGGTATTCATGCTCCCTGCTTGCTTCATTAAAGTAGTATTGTACCACATTTTGTGTGTTTTGCCAGTCTGGCCGCATATAAAATAAGGTTCATTTTCTACAAGTTTGAATAAATTTATTCAGTTGACTGAATCCCTTGTTCCTCTCAGCTAACTCACTAGGTAGCCATAGTCCTGTAATTAGCCCATTAAATAAAAATCTGGACTCACCATTTCCCTGTACTGGCTAATCAGAAGAATATGCTTCTAATTTACCCAGCACACAACAGCATCTCATGGAAAAGAAATCAAGCGGAATAAGGTAAAAATTATTGCTTTGTACGCCAATCCAATAGCGAGCAATGACCTGGACATGCAAAATCAAATAGCTGTGGATTTCAGGGCAAAAAAAAAAAAAAGAATGATTATTTACTGCAATAGACTGTTGTCTATAACCGGCATTGAGTCGTCAATGTCTTTTTGCGGGAGATAACACTTTGTGGAAACGGTAAATACTGGTGAGTAAAGCTTAACTATGCATTAAATGGGAACTTAATAGAAAAATGTAATAGAGCCGAAGGTGAAGAAAGAAGTTCTACGACTGTCTGTGAATGTGTTCTGTGAATACGTAGCATGATACCTGCACATAATCAGCGACATTTGAATACAATTTCCAGGGATGATTTTCTGCTTGGTAGGAGATAAAGCCGCGTGGAGTATAAGCGGATATAGGGACACTATAACCCCATATTGTCATGGTCACTTCAGTGTTTCTGGAGTATTATACTAGATTCTATTGTATTTAAATAAAAACTAGTTATTGATGAATACTAATATATACAGGAAAAAAACAGGCAATTGTCTGCATTATCTACCGCATAAGGGGACAGGGGCATTGTATATTACTGTATATAATCTTGAAAGTTCCAAAGGAAATGTTGGAAAAAAAAATCTTTCAAGAATGGAGACTTTACTTCAGCACTGCAAGTCATAATACTAAAAGGTATAAAATAGTAAGCCTTTTACCTTATGCAAGTATGTAGTGTGTATCCTTGTTTAGTTCTGAAACTTGTAGAGATGAGCAAAACTGGCTCTAATCATTTCATGGAATCAAATATTAATTATTCTATTTTTGGCAGTTATTGTGACCTGCTGGTTTATATAGTGGATATGACAAAATAAATAAATAATGCATAATATTAAATAACTAGCGGTAGTACCCGGGTGTTGCCCGGGATAGTAACTGTCTCTCTGTCTCTCTCCCAGTCTCTGTCTGAGTGTCGCTGTCTGTCTGTCTGTCTCTGTCTGTGTCTTTCTTTGTCTGTCTGTGTCTATGTCTCTGTCTGTTTCTATCTCTCTGTCTGTATTTGTGTCAGTCTATCTGTCTTCATCTCTGTGTCTGTCTGTCTCTCTCTTTCCCCCTCTGTCTCTTTCCCCGTCTGTCTTTGTCTCTTTCCCCGTCTGTCTCTTTCCAGGGCTGTCTCTTTCCAGGGCTGTCTCTTTCTAGGGCTGTCTCTTTGCCCATCTGTCTCTGTCTCTTTGCCCGTCTGTCTCTTTGCCCGTCTCTCTCTTTGCCCGTCTGTCTCTTTCCAGGGCTGTCTCTTTCCAAGTCTGTCTCTTTGCCCATCTGTCTCTTTCCAGGGCTTTCTCCTTGCCCATCTGTCTCTTTGCCCGTCTGTCTCTTTCCAGGTCTGTCTCTTTGCCCATCTGTCTCTTTCCCTGGCTGTCTCTTTCCATGGCTGTCTCTTTAACCGTCTGTCTCATTCCAGGGCTGTCTCTTTCCAGGGCTGTCTCTTTCCAGGGCTGTCTCTTTGCCCGGATGTATCTTTCCAGGGCTATCTCTTTCCTCATCTGTCTCTTTCCCCATCTGTCTCTTTCCAGGTCTGTCTCTTTCCAGGGCTGTCTCTTTCTAGGGCTGTCTCTTTCCCCGTCTGTCTCTTTGCCCGTCTGTCTCTTTTCAGGGCTGTCACTTTCCAGGGCTGTCTCTTTCCAGATCTGTCTCTTTCCAGGGTTGTCTCTTTCAAGATCTGTCTCTTTCAAGATCTGTCTCTTTCCAGGGCTGTCTCTTTCCAGGGCTGTCTCTTTCCAGGGCTGTCCCTTTCCAGGGCTGTCCCTTTCCAGGTCTGTCTCTTTCCAGGTCTGTCTCTTTCCAGGTCTGTCTCTTTGCCCGTCTGTTTCTGTCTGTCTGCCTCTTACTCTGTCTCTCTATCCGTCTCTCCACCGACATCTTATTACCTCACACATAAGCTTCTTATACTAACAGTTTATTTTGTTCCTATAGCAACCACTGACAGTTGCTATTAATCGCCTGCAGCTCCCACCTCCATTCAGTTTAATTGAGGCAGGATTTTTGAGAGTAACTGTAAAGCACGGGGTTAAATTTTCCCATCAAAACATAGTCTTTGACGTTTCCTTGGTCACATGGGGCGTCTGTGCAAAATTTCGTGATTGTAAATACGACGGTGCAAATTCCTTTAGCGGACATACATACACACACACACACACACATATATACATACACACATATACTGAGCTTTATATATTAGATTATTAAAAATTAAGCAAATTAATTTATTTCTTTTTTTATAATAAATTGTTACACCTCCTGTAAACAATATTAACATTCTGTAGTAGTTTCTCAAGGTTGGTTCCTGTTTGCTTTTTCAATATAAATCGGTCCTGGTCATGTAATGGACGTATCGGTGCACGGCTCCTTATAAGACCCTCTTCACACATCTATGTCTCCGATACGTGTAGTGTCCATTTCCACACATACCGGAGACATGTTCGCACACATACTAATTAAAGTCAATAGAGATCTTCACACCTTCGTTTTTTCACACAGACCGAGTGTCCACGTGCTCCACTAGGAAATATATCCATTTTTTTCCGGCAGCACGGCCACATGGACCCATAGAAGTCAACAGGTCTGCAAAAAACACAGTACAGTACATGGATAGCATCCATGTGACACGTACCTGAAAAAACCTAGATAAATAGCTTGTACAGCTATTTAGCAGAATTAATAAATAATTTTTAAAAAATGGCGTGGAGTCCCCCCCCAATTTTCATAACCAGCACAGGTACAGCAGCAGCTACTGGCTGAACGCCTCAGCTGTCAACTATCCCTTGGCTAGTTTTGAAAAATAGAGGGGATCCCACACTAATTTTTGTAATTATTTGAAAAAAATATTTTAAAAACTGGAGTAGGGTCCCCCCCATTTTTTCAATACCAGGTAAGGGACAGCAGACAACTGGGGGCTAATATTATGAGGGTGGGAAAGGCCATGGTTATTTGGCTCTTCCCAGCCTAAAAATAGCAGCCTGCAGCCACCCCAAAAAAGTGGTAAAGAAAAAAGATAAGAGACACCCTCATTCACCAATTTATTTCCCTATACAATCCCTAATCCAGGTCCGCCATAATCCATATCACACGTTACTGTGTGAGCCGCATGCTGTGACCTGTGGTGCCCTCATGAGATCACTGCAGGTCACTATCGTTGTTCTCACACACCACAGTGTGTGAGCCTTCAGTGGCTGCTGTCCCAGCCTATGGGATACGTTCTATTGTTCATTGGCTGGGACAATGAGTCTGGGAACATCGTAGGACCTCGATATGAATTATCTATAATTTTTCTGGCTTTGCATAACTTTTACACATAAAAAAACATTAATTTCAGTATCATGCATTTTTTTCCCAATACCAGTCACACAGATGTCACACAGATTTCCCATGAACACACAGACAGCATACGTATGTCACATGGATGACATACAGATGACACACACACGGATATACGGATGTGCAAAACAGACCATGCAACACATACGTTTTTGCACGATCGCGTGAAGGAGGCCTAAGACACAGTTCTACAAACTATAATATTATGAACCTTGCACTTGTGTGTCTATCCCATGAACAGGACAGCTTTAAATTTAGGGAGTTAGATAATGAAGTTCCCTGTAGGATGATTGCAAGCAGAGATCTTAAAAATAGTGAGGAACTGATATAGAAAGTACATTAGAAAGCCTTAGATCCTTCCATTATGCAAACTATAACCTTTCTTTTCTATAAGCAGAGAGAGTTTCTTGCCTGATATGACAATTAAAGAAAAATAACAACTGGTGATATTCTAAAAACCAAGTATCTGAAGACCATAATAAGTTACAAACTTTTTGCGTAACTCCATAGTTGCACAAAAATGTTGCAACATTTGTGGTG